>NW_026515468.1:1204828-1807243 GCF_014898815.1 Panonychus citri | reverse complement strand
ATGAAAGTAATGAAGGTGAATCAACACTCGGTGACGATATGTCAAGTTTCAAATGATAAGAGAAAGATTGCCAGCGCATAAATCGGCAAATATGAATATCGAAGCCATGGACGTTGATTTACAGTCTGACTCTGATGTATCGATGCTTAGTGTTTAGTCAATACACTAAGACCACTGCATCAATAAATAAAATTGCTTAATAAATTAAAATATTGAGTCCAATTTTAGTTTCAAAACCTTTTTGATAATCAGTAATTAGGTAAGACTTTGATATACGCCCGTTGAGTTAGAGGCTAAAATTTTGTGTAAATATTCCATATCAAACTACGTAATATGTGTGACTATAGAATTGCAGAAAGATCATAGTTTATTATACTGGGATTTTATATCATTCTAATCTAACCACACTTGTTGTTTTGAGTCCAACAAACTCAGCAAATTTGGATTTTTTCACTTTGATGCTATATCTCCACTCTGATGTTATATCTCCACTCTAGTTCTGTTTTTTCATTCTCTTTTGCTATATCTTTATTCTTGTGCTAGCCAAGTTGAGTAAAAACAAATTGTAAAAAAGTATTTATACATGTGTATAGATACTTTTGAGTCCAACAAGCTAAACAAATTTGGATTGCTTTCTCATTCTAATGCTATATCTCCACTCTGATGTTATATCTCCACTCTGGTTTCGTTTTTCACTCTCTTATGCTATATCTTCATTCGGCTGGACTTCGGATTAGGTCCGCACGTTTAGAGACCTGAAATTTTTGTACATAGCTCATGTCAAACTACATTATGTGAGTTTGTATATGCGGAAAGATCTAGTTCCTGAGATACAGGGCTTCAAAGTTGGATTTCGCCATAGAGCTCTATGGGTAAAAATGAAGTTTTCGTATATGAATACTAATGTCTTTTACCTCTTGGTTTTTATATATGTTATACCTTATGGTATGAAATATTATTATGAAAAAAATTAAGACTCTAGCTACAACGGGTGAGTACTTATAGTGTGTTATTTATGAGACTTTATTCGTCTTTTACTATAATTAATGAACCACTGTATATAGAAGTACTAAATTTAGTTGAACATCAAATCAAGGTCACACAATAATGTCAAGGCCATCTCAAGGTCAAACTACGGTGAATAGTCTATGATGTTTTTCACTGGTAGAAATATGTATAATACGCTCGCTGTAGACGAGAATGATGTGTTTGGAGTATCTTCAAACTGTTATACGATAGATAATAAAATACAAAAATAAGTGACGTAGCCATGGCAATCATATCTATTATTTATCAACCTTTCAGTTAATTCACGGAATCAGTAGAGGATATGAAAATTTTTTGACCCTCCCGCCCCAAGTGGGTGTGGCCGCTTGGCCACCCAGGGGGGGAAGAAATCAAGTCCCACGCTGTTTAGTGCAAAGATGTTTAAGTGGTACTATCAAGCAATCTGTATAGCATATGCTAAATATCACCATAGCTCTGCTATCTAGCTAGTACTAAAAGGCGGAAGAGCTTATTCTTGCTGACTGCACAAGTGTTGTCCACCGGTTGGCTTTAATTCCGTTACCAAAGAATGATGAGCATGTTAAGTTTTTATTATCCGTATCCTCCTAAATCATGTCCTCTGATCTCAAGGGCTGTAGTGTTGCGCTGATACTTTTTAACGAGTAATATTATCGATACTTTCGTTTTCGATACTCGATACTTTGAACGGTATCGAGTACTTTTCCAGGCACTGAAAGTGAATTTTGACTCAGAAAATGAAAATTGAGAATATGTAGAAATTTCACCAAATAGAATCAGAAAAATCAAAATATTGTAATACTGTTCAATACCCACGGTATTGTTGATACTTTCGATATTTTTCAATATTAAGTATTGAAAATATTATCGATACTTTGCCTAACAATACCGATACGTTCAATCAATACTTTCTATCGGTATCGCGCAACACTAAAGGGCTGCAAAGATAACGCTAAAAATTTGCAAATTCAACACATGTACAGAGTTGTCAGTCCAGTACCTTCTGGCAGTGTATAAATGCACCGATTATGTGTGATTCAATAGGTTATTGCATTACAAAACTACGTGCAAAAGTAAATGCAAATAGATTTTTTCATGACCCTGAAATGACCTTGACATTATTGTGTGACCTTGACTTGATGTTCAACTAAATTTGATACTTCTATATGTAGTGGTTCATTAATTATAGTAAAAGACGAAAAGTCTCATAAATAACACACTATAAGTACTCACCGTTGTAGCTAGAGTCTTAATTTTTTCATAATACTATACCATAAGGTATAACATATATAAAACCAAGAGGTAAAAGACATTAGTATTCATATACGAAACTTATTTTACCCATAGAGCTCTATGGCGAAATCAACTTAAGCCCTGTATCTCAGAACTAGATCTTTCCATATACAAACTCGCACATAATATGTAGTTTGACATGAGCTATATGTACAAAAATTTCAGGTCTCTAAACGTGACCTAATCCAAGTCTTACCTTCATTCTAATAACAGCCATGTTTAGTAGAAGAATTGCTAAAAAATATCTATACATGTATAGATACTTTGTTGCCCAACAAACTCAGCAAATATTTTTTCCACTCTGATTCTATATCTGATCTCTACGTATCATTTTAAAGAAATATAGAGAGAGCAAGGTCCAAAATCATAGTTTATTAAATTGAATTATATTCAAGTATTTCTGTGATAATAAAAACACCCATTAGGATATTATATCATTGAAATCTAACCACACTTGTTGGTTTACTTGTTTCGCTAATTAATATCATCGTTAGAAAACAAAGAGAGAAAGAGCAAGGTCAAAAGATCATCGTTTATTTAATTGAATTATCTTCAAGTATTTCTGTGATAATAAAAAACGTCCAATTAGCGCAGAAATGCTTTAGTTTCATTGATAGAGATAGATGGCAGCACTGCGTGCTCTTCAACCTTTACCTATTCGTTACTTGAGCAGCTACAGAATAAATTTTTTTTCATTTATGGTATAAGTTTACGTCGTTAAACATAAGTTTAATTTATTTTCTTCCGTTAGTGATCATTTTTTTTCTAAGGTTTGATAATTGTGCTTCAATAGCATAAATATGCTTCATCAACATCGACAAAGACAACGACAACGACAACGACAACGACAACGACAACGACAACGACAACGACAACGACAACGACAACGACAACGACAACGACAACGACAACGACAACGACAACGACAACGACAACGACAACGACAACGACAACGACAACGACAACGACAACGACAACGACATGTTGCCAACAATAAATCGGCAAATATGAATATCGAAGCCATGGACGTTGATTCGCAGTCTGACTCGGATGTATCAATGCTTAGTGTTTCATCAATACACTCAGACCACTCTACAGGTTACCGTGCTGATGATGAAAGTAATGGTGAATCAACACTCGGTGACGATATGTCAAGTTTCAAAATGATAAGAGAAAGATTGCCAGCATAAATCGGCAAATATGAATATCGAAGCCATGGACGTTGATTTACAGTCTGACTCTGATGTATCGATGCTTAGTGTTTAGTCAATACACTAAGACCACTGCATCAATAAATAAAATTGCTTAATAAATTAAAATATTGAGTCAATTTTAGTTTCAAAACCTTTTTGATAATCAGTAATTAGGTAAGACTTTGATATACGCCGTTGAGTTAGAGGGCTAAAATTTTTGTGTAAATATTCCATATCAAACTACGTAATATGTGTGACTATAGAATTGCAGAAAGATCATAGTTTATTATACTGGGATTTTATATCATTCTAATCTAACCACACTTGTTGTTTTGAGTCCAACAAACTAAGCAAATTTGGATTTTTTCACTCTGATGCTATATCTCCACTCTGGTTTCGTTTTTCACTCTCTTATGCTATATCTTCATTCTAATAACAGCCATGTTTAGTAGAAGCAAATTGTTAAAAAATATCTATATGTGTATAGATACTTTGTTGCCCAACAAACTCAGCAAATTTGGATTTTCTCCACTCTGATTCTATATCTGATCTCTACGTATCATTTTAAAGAAATATAGAGAGAGAGCAAGGTCCAAAATCATAGTTTATTAAATTGAATTATATTCAAGTATTTCTGTGATAATAAAAAACCCCATTAGGATATTATATCATTTAAATCTAACCACACTTGTTGTTTTAATTGTTTCGCTAATTAATATCATCGTAAGGAAACAAAGAGAGAAAGAACAAGGTCCAAAGATCATAGTTTATTTTATTGAATTATCTTCAAGTAATTCTGTGATAATCAAAAACACCCAATTAGCGTAGAAATGCTTTAGTTTCATTGATAGAGATAGATGGCAGCACTGCGAGCTCTTCAACCTTTACCTGTTCGTTACTTAAGCAGCTACACGATCAATTTTTTTTTATTTATGGTATAAGTTTTACTTTCGTCGTTAAACATAAGTTTAATTTATTTTCTTCCGTTAGTAATCATTTTTCCTTTCTAAAGTTTGAAAATTGTGCTTCAATAGCATAAATATGCTTCATCAAAATCGACAACGACAACGACAACGACAACGACAACGACAACGACAACGACAACGACAACGACAACGACAACGACAACGACAACGACAACGACAACGACAACGACAACGACAACGACAACGACAACGACAACGACAACGACAACGACAACGACAACGACAACGACAACGACAACGACAACGACAACGACAACGACAACGACAACGACAACGACAACGACAACGACAACTACAACGACAACGACAACGACATGGATTGCCAAACAATAAATCGGCAAATATGAATATCGAAGCCATGGACGTTGATTCGCAGTCTGACTCGGATGTATCAATGCTTAGTGTTTCATCAATACACTCAGACCACTCTACAGGTTACCGTGCTGATGATGAAAGTAATGAAGGTGAATCAACACTCGGTGACGATATGTCAAGTTTCAAAATGATAAGAGAAAGATTGCCAGCGCATAAATCGGCAAATATGAATATCGAAGCCATGGACGTTGATTTACAGTCTGACTCTGATGTATCGATGCTTAGTGTTTAGTCAATACACTAAGACCACTGCATCAATAAATAAAATTGCTTAATAAATTAAAATATTGAGTCCAATTTTAGTCAAAAACCTTTTTGATAATCAGTAATTAGGTAAGACTTTGATATACGCCCGTTGAGTTAGAGGGCTAAAATTTTGTGTAAATATTCCATATCAAACTACGTATATGTGACTATAGAATTGCAGAAAGATCATAGTTTATTATACTGATTTTATATCATTCTAATCTAACCACACTTGTTGTTTTGAGTCCAACAAACTAAGCAAATTTGGATTTTTCACCTGATGCTATATCTCCACTCTGGTTCTGTTTTTCACTCTCTTATGCTATATCTTCATTCTAATAACAGCCATGTTTAGTAGAAGCAAATTGTTTAAAAATATCTATACGTGTGTATAGATATTTGTGCCCAAACAAACTCAGCAAATTTGGATTTTTCACTCTGATGCTATATCTCAACTCTGGTTTCGTTTTATCTCTTATGCTATATCTTCATTCTAATGGCAGCCAAGTTTAGTCTAAGCAAATTGTTGAAAAAAAATCTATACATGTGTATAGATACTTTTGAGTCCAACAAACTCAACAAATTTGGATTTTTTTCACTTTGATGCTATATCTCCACTCTGATGCTATATCTCAACTCTGGTTTCGTTTTTCACTCTCTTATGCTATATCTTCATTCTAATAACAGCCATGTTTAGTAGAAGCAAATTGCTAAAAAAAATATCTATACATGAATAGATACTTTGTTGCCCAACAAACTCAGCAAATTTGGATTTTTCTCCACTCTGATTCTATATCTGATCTCTACGTATCATTTTTAAAGAAATATAGAGAGAAAGAGCAAGGTCCAAAAATCATAGTTTATTAAATTGAATTATATTCAAGTATTTCTGTGATAATAAAAAACACCCCATTAGGATATTATATCATTTAAATCTAACCACACTTGTTGTTTTAATTGTTTCGCTAATTAATATCATCGTAAGGAAACAAAGAGAGAAAGAACAAGGTCCAAAGATCATAGTTTATTTTATTGAATTATCTTCAAGTATTTCTGTGATAATATAAAACACCCAATTAGCGCAGAAATGCTTTAGTTTCATTGATAGAGATAGATGGCAGCACTGAGAGCTCTTCAACCTTTACCTATTCGTTACTTAAGCAGCTACAGAATAAATTTTTTTTCATTTATGGTATTAGTTTTACTTTTGTCGTTAAACATAATTTTAATTTATTTTCTTCCGTTAGTGATCATTTTTTTTCTAAGGTTTGATAATTGTGCTTCAATAGCATAAATATGCTTCATCAACATCGACAAAGACAACGACAACGACAACGACAACGACAACGACAACGACAACGACAACGACAACGACAACGACAACGACAACGACAACGACAACGACAACGACAACGACAACGACAACGACAACGACAACGACATGGATTGCCAAACAATAAATCGGCAAATATGAATATCGAAGCCATGGACGTTGATTCGCAGTCTGACTCGGATGTATCAATGCTTAGTGTTTCATCAATACACTCAGACCACTCTACAGGTTACCGTGCTGATGATGAAAGTAATGAAGGTGAATCAACACTCGGTGACGATATGTCAAGTTTCAAAATGATAAGAGAAAGATTGCCAGCGCATAAATCGGCAAATATGAATATCGAAGCCATGGACGTTGATTTACAGTCTGACTCTGATGTATCGATGCTTAGTGTTTAGTCAATACACTAAGACCACTGCATCAATAAATAAAATTGCTTAATAAATTAAAAATATTGAGTCCAATTTTTAGTTTCAAAAACCTTTTTTTGATAATCAGTAATTAGGTAAGACTTTGATATACGCCCGTTGAGTTAGAGGGCTAAAATTTTTTGTGTAAATATTCCATATCAAACTACGTAATATGTGTGACTATAGAATTGCAGAAAGATCATAGTTTATTATACTGGGATTTTATATCATTCTAATCTAACCACACTTGTTGTTTTGAGTCCAACAAACTAAGCAAATTTGGATTTTTTTCACTTTGATGCTATATCTCCACTCTGGTTTCGTTTTTCACTCTCTTATGCTATATCTTCATTCTAATGGCAGCCAAGTGTAGTAGAAGCAAATTGTTAAAAAAAATATTTATACATGTGTATAGATACTTTTGAGTCCAACAAACTTAGCAAATTTGGATTTTTCTCCACTCTGATGCTATATCTGATCTCTACGTATCATTTTTAAAGAAATATAGAGAGAAAGAGCAAGGTCCAAAAATCATAGTTTATTAAATTGAATTATATTCAAGTATTTCTGTGATAATAAAAAACACCCCATTAGGATATTATATCATTTAAATCTAACCACACTTGTTGTTTTAATTGTTTCATTAATATCATCAAGGAAACAAAGAGAAAGAACAAGGTCCAAAGATCATAGTTTATTTTATTGAATTATCTTCAAGTAATTCTGTGATAATCAAAACACCCAATTAGCGTAGAAATGCTTTAGTTTCATTGATAGAGATAGATGGCAGCACTACGAGCTCTTCAACCTTTACCTGTTCGTTACTAAGCAGCTACACGATCAATTTTTTATTTATGGTATAAGTTTTACTTTCGTCGTTAAACATAAGTTTAATTTATTTTCTTCCGTTAGTAATCATTTTCCTTTCTAAAGTTTGATAATTGTGCTTCAATAGCATAAATATGCTTCATCAAAATCGACAACGACAACGACAACGACAACGACAACGACATGGATTGCCAAACAATAAATCGGCAAATATGAATATCGAAGCCATGGACGTTGATTTACAGTCTGACTCTGATGTATCGATGCTTAGTGTTTAGTCAATACACTAAGACCATTGCATCAATAAATAAAATTGCTTAATAAATTAAAAATATTGAGTCCAATTTTAGTTTCAAAACCTTTTTGATAATCAGTAATAAGGTAAGACTTTGATATACGCCCGTTGAGTTAGAGGGCTAAAATTTTGTGTAAATATTCCATATCAAACTACGTAATATGTGTGACTATAGAATTGCAGAAAGATCATAGTTTATTATACTGGATTTTATATCATTCTAATCTAACCACACTTGTTGTTTGAGTCCAACAAACTAAGCAAATTTGGATTTATTTCACTTTGATGTTACATCTGATGCTATATTCACTCTGGTTTGTTTTTAATTTGTTATATCTTCATTCTAATAACAGCCATGTTTAGTAGAAGCAAATTGCTAAAAAAATATCAAAATCGACAACGACAATGACAAGATACTTTAGAGATCAGATATAGCATCAAAGTGAAAAAATTCCAAATTTGTTTTGTTTTTTGGCCTTAAAAGTATCCTTACACATGTGTAGATATTTTTGTAACAATTTGCTTTTACTACACTCGGCTGTTATTAGAATGAAGATATAGCATAAGAGAGTGAAAAACAGATCCAAAGTGGAGATATAGCATTAGAGTGGAAAAAAATCTAAACTTGCGCAGATTTCTAGGCTTAAAAGTATCTATACACATGTATAGATATTTTTTCACAATTGTATACATGTATGTGTAAAATGTATACACATAGATATTTTTCTTTAACAATTTGCTTTTACTACAATTGGCTGTTAATAATCTTAATTAATTATAACTTATCAATTAAATTAAACAAATGTTGATTGCAGAGTGAAGTTTCTGTTTACTTTGCAAAACTCATTTGCTAAGTAAATAAAGAAATTAATAGAGTGATAATCTTAATTAATTATAGCTTATCAAATTAATTAATCAAATGGTGATTGAACAGTGAAGTTTCTATTTACTTTGCAAAAACATTTGCTAAGTAAATAAAGAAATAAATAGAGTGATAATCTTAATTAATTATAACTTATCAATTAAATTTAACAAATGTTGATTGAACAGTGAAGTTTCTGTTCACTTTAAAAGTCATTTGCTAAATAAATAAATAGAGTGATAGTCTTAATTAATTATAACTTATCAAATTAATTAATCAAATGTTGATTGCCGATCAAAGTTTCTATTTACTTTGCAAAAAGTCTGCTAAGTAAATAAAGAAATAGATAGAGTGATAGTGTTAATTAATTATAACTTATCAAATTAATTAATCAAATGTTGATTGCCGATCAAAGTTTTTATTTACTTTGCAAAGTCATTTGCTAAGTAAATAAAGAAATAGATAGAGTGATAATCTTAATTAATTATAACTTATCAATTAAATTTAACAAATGTTGATTGAACAGTGAGTTTCTGTTTACTTTGCAAAGTCATTTGCTAAGTAAATAAAGAAATAAATAGAGGTCTTAATTAATTATAACTTATCAAATTAATTAATCAAATGTTGATTGCCGATCAAAGTTTCTATTTACTTTGCAAAAGTCATTTGCTAAGTAAATAAAGAAATAGATAGAGTGATAGTGTTAATTAATTATAACTTATCAAATTAATTAATCAAATGTTGATTGCCGATCAAAGTTTCTATTTACTTTGCAAAAGTCATTTGCTAAGTAAATAAAGAAATAGATAGAGTGATAATCTTGATTAATTATAGCTTATCAAATTAATTAATCAAATGGTGATTGAACAGTGAAGTTTCTATTTACTTTGCAAAAAACATTTGCTAAGTAAATAAAGAAATAAATAGAGTGATAGTGTTAATTAATTATAACTTATCAAATTAATTAATCAAATGTTGATTGCCGATCAAAGTTTCTATTTACTTTGCAAAAGTCATTTGCTAAGTAAATAAAGAAATAGATAGAGTGATAGTGTTAATTAATTATAACTTATCAAATTAATTAATCAAATGTTGATTGCCGATCAAAGTTTCTATTTACTTTGCAAAAGTCATTTGCTAAGTAAATAAAGAAATAGATAGAGTGATAGTGTTAATTAATTAAAACTTATCAAATTAATTAATCAAATTTTGATTGAACAGTGAAGTTTCTATTTACTTTGCAAAAGTCCTTTGCTAAGTAAATAAAGAAATAGATAGAGTGATAATCTTGATTAATTATAGCTTATCAAATTAATTAATCAAATGGTGATTGAACAGTGAAGTTTCTATTTACTTTGCAAAAAACATTTGCTAAGTAAATAAAGAAATAAATAGAGTGATAATCTTAATTAATAATAACTTATCAATTAAATTTAACAAATGTTGATTGCCGATCAAAGTTTCTATTTACTTTGCAAAAGTCATTTGCTAAGTAAATAAAGAAATAGATAGAGTGATAGTGTTAATTAATTATAACTTATCAAATTAATTAATCAAATGTTGATTGCCGATCAAAGTTTCTATTTACTTGCAAAAGTCATTTGCTAAATAAAGAAATAAATAGAGTGATAATCTTAATTAATTATAACTTATCAATTAAATTTAACAAATGTTGATTGAACAGTGAAGTTTCTGTTTACTTTGCAAAAGTCATTTGCTAAGTAAATAAAGAAATGAATAGAGTGATAGTGTTAATTAATTATAACTAATCAAATTAATTAATCAAATGTTGATTGCCGATCAAAGTTTCTATTTACTTTGCAAAAGTCATTTGCTGAGTAAATAAAGAAATAGATAGAGTGATAGTGTTAATTAATTATAACTTATCAAATTAATTAATCAAATGTTGATTGCCGATCAAAGTTTCTATTTACTTTGCAAAAGTCATTTGCTAAGTAAATAAAGAAATAGATAGAGTGATAGTGTTAATTAATTATAACTTATCAAATTAATTAATCAAATGTTGATTGCCGATCAAAGTTTCTATTTACTTTAAAAGTCATTTGCTAAGTAAATAAAGAAATAGATAGAGTGATAGTGTTAATTAATTAAAACTTATCAAATTAATTAATAAAATTTTGATTGAACAGGAAGTATTTACTTTGCAAAAACATTTGCTAAGTAAATAAAGAAATAAATAGTGATAATCTTGATTAATTATAGCTTTATTAATTAATCAAATGGTGATTGAACAGTGAGTTTCTATTTACTGCAAAAAACATTTGCTAAGTAAATAAAGAAATAAATAGTGATAATTTAATTAATTATAACTTATCAATTAAATCAAATGTTGATTGAACAGTGAAGTTTCTGTTTACTTTGCAAAAGTCATTTGCTAAGTAAATAAAGAAATAAATAGAGTGATAGTGTTAATTAATTATAACTTATCAAATTAATTAATCAAATGTTGATTGCCGATCAAAGTTTCTATTTACTTTGCAAAAGTCATTTGCTAAGTAAATAAAGAAATAGATAGAGTGATAGTGTTAATTAATTATAACTTATCAAATTAATTAATCAAATGTTGATTGCCGATCGTTTCTATTTACTTTGCAAAAGTCATTTGCTAAGTAAATAAAGAAATAGATAGAGTGATAGTGTTAATTAATTATAACTTATCAAATTAATTAATCAAATGTTGATTGCCGATCAAAGTTTCTATTTACTTTGCAAAAGTCATTTGCTAAGTAAATAAAGAAATAAATAGAGTGATAATCTTAATTAATTATAACTTATCAATTAAATTTAACAAATGTTGATTGAACAGTGAAGTTTACTTGCAAAAGTCATTTGCTAAGTAAATAAAGAAATGAATAGAGTGATAGTGTTAATTAATTATAACTAATCAAATTAATTAATCAAATGTTGATTGCCGATCAAAGTTTCTATTTACTTTGCAAAAGTCATTTGCTGAGTAAATAAAGAAATAGATAGAGTGATAGTGTTAATTAATTATAACTTATCAAATTAATTAATCAAATGTTGATTGCCGATCAAAGTTTCTATTTACTTGCAAAAGTCATTTGCTGAGTAAATAAAGAAATAGATAGAGTGATAGTGTTAATTAATTATAACTTATCAAATTAATTAATCAAATGTTGATTGCCGATCAGTTTCTATTTACTTTGCAAAAGTCATTTGCTAAGTAAATAAAGAAATAGATAGAGTGATAGTGTTAATTAATTATAACTTATCAAATTAATTAATCAAATGTTGATTGCCGATCAAAGTTTCTATTTACTTTGCAAAAGTCATTTGCTAAGTAAATAAAGAAATAGATAGAGTGATAGTGTTAATTAATTATAACTTATCAAATTAATTAATCAAATGTTGATTGCCGATCAAAGTTTCTATTTACTTTGCAAAAGTCATTTGCTAAGTAAATAAAGAAATAAATAGAGTGATAATCTTAATTAATAACTTATCAATTAAATTTAACAAATGTTGATTGCCGATCAAAGTTTCTATTTACTTTAAAAGTCATTTGCTAAGTAAATAAAGAAATAGATAGAGTGATAGTGTTAATTAATTAAAACTTATCAAATTAATTAATAAAATTTTGATTGAACAGGGAAGTTTCTATTTACTTTGCAAAAAACATTTGCTAAGTAAATAAAGAAATAAATAGAGTGATAATCTTGATTAATTATAGCTTATCAAATTAATTAATCAAATGGTGATTGAACAGTGAAGTTTCTATACTTGCAAAACATTTGCTAAGTAAATAAAGAAATAAATAGAGTGATAATCTTAATTAATTATAACTTATCAATTAAATTTAACAAATGTTGATTGAACAGTGAAGTTTCTGTTTACTTTGCAAAAGTCATTTGCTAAGTAAATAAAGAAATAAATAGAGTGATAGTGTTAATTAATTATAACTTATCAAATTAATTAATCAAATGTTGATTGCCGATCAAAGTTTCTATTTACTTTGCAAAAGTCATTTGCTAAGTAAATAAAGAAATAGATAGAGTGATAGTGTTAATTAATTATAACTTATCAAATTAATTAATCAAATGTTGATTGCCGATCAAAGTTTCTATTTACTTTGCAAAAGTCATTTGCTAAGTAAATAAAGAAATAGATAGATAGTGTTAATTAATTATAACTTAATTAATTAATCAAATGTTGATTGCCGATCAAAGTTTCTATTTACTTTGCAAAAGTCATTTGCTAAGTAAATAAAGAAATAGATAGAGTGATAGTGTTAATTAATTAAAACTTATCAAATTAATTAATAAAATTTTGATTGAACAGGGAAGTTTCTATTTACTTTGCAAAAAACATTTGCTAAGTAAATAAAGAAATAAATAGAGTGATAATCTTGATTAATTATAGTTATCAAATTAATTAATATGATTGAACAAGAAGTTTCTATTTACTTTGCAAAAACATTTGCTAAGTAAATAAAGAAATAAATAGAGTGATAATCTTAATTAATTATAACTTATCAATTAAATTTAACAAATGTTGATTGAACAGTGAAGTTTCTGTTTACTTGCAAAAGTCATTTGCATAAGTAAATAAATAGAGTATAGTGTTAATTAATTATAACTTATCAAATTAATTAATCAAATGTTGATTGCCGATCAAAGTTTCTATTTACTTTAAAAGTCATTTGCTAGTAAATAAAGAAATAGATAGAGTGATAGTGTTAATTAATTATAACTTATCAAATTAATTAATCAAATGTTGATTGTCGATCAAGTTTCTATTTACTGCAAAATAAAGAAATAGAGAGTGATAGTGTTAATTAATTAAACTTAAATTAATTAATCAAATGTTGATTGCCGATCAAAGTTTCTATTTACTTTGCAAAGTCATTTGCTAAGTAAATAAAGAAATAGATAGAGTGATAATCTTGATAAATTATAGCTTATCAAATTAATTAATCAAATGTTGATTGCCGATCAAAGTTTCTATTTACTTTGCAAAAGTCATTTGCTGAGTAAATAAAGAAATAGATAGAGTGATAGTGTTAATTAATTATAACTTATCAAATTAATTAATCAAATGTTGATTGCCGATCAAAGTTTCTATTTACTTTGCAAGTCATTTGCTAAGTAAATAAAGAAATAAATAGAGTGATAATCTTAATTAATAATAACTTATCAATTAAATTTAACAAATGTTGATTGCCGATCAAAGTTTCTATTTACTTTGCAAAAGTCATTTGCTAAGTAAATAAAGAAATAGATAGAGTGATAGTGTTAATTAATTATAACTTATCAAATTAATTAATCAAATGTTGATTGCCGATCAAAGTTTCTATTTACTTTGCAAAAGTCATTTGCTAAGTAAATAAAGAAATAAATAGAGTGATAATCTTAATTAATTATAACTTATCAATTAAATTTAACAAATGTTGATTGAACAGTGAAGTTTCTGTTTACTTTGCAAAAGTCATTTGCTAAGTAAATAAAGAAATGAATAGAGTGATAGTGTTAATTAATTATAACTAATCAAATTAATTAATCAAATGTTGATTGCCGATCAAAGTTTCTATTTACTGCAAAAGTCATTTGCTGAGTAAATAAAGAAATAGATAGAGTGATAGTGTTAATTAATTATAACTTATCAAATTAATTAATCAAATGTTGATTGCCGATCAAAGTTTCTATTTACTTTGCAAAAGTCATTTGCTAAGTAAATAAAGAAATAGATAGAGTGATAGTGTTAATTAATTATAACTTATCAAATTAATTAATCAAATGTTGATTGCCGATCAAAGTTTCTATTTACTTTGCAAAAGTCATTTGCTAAGTAAATAAAGAAATAGATAGAGTGATAGTGTTAATTAATTAAAACTTATCAAATTAATTAATAAAATTTTGATTGAACAGGGAAGTTTCTATTTACTTTGCAAAAAACATTTGCTGAGTAAATAAAGAAATAAATAGAGTGATAATCTTGATTAATTATAGCTTATCAAATTAATTAATCAAATGGTGATTGAACAGTGAAGTTTCTATTTACTTTGCAAAAAACATTTGCTAAGTAAATAAAGAAATAAATAGAGTGATAATCTTAATTAATTATAACTTATCAATTAAATTTAACAAATGTTGATTGAACAGTGAAGTTTCTGTTTACTTTGCAAAAGTCATTTGCTAAGTAAATAAAGAAATAAATAGAGTGATAGTGTTAATTAATTATAACTTATCAAATTAATTAATCAAATGTTGATTGCCGATCAAAGTTTCTATTTACTTTGCAAAAGTCATTTGCTAAGTAAATAAAGAAATAGATAGAGTGATAGTGTTAATTAATTATAACTTATCAAATTAATTAATCAAATGTTGATTGCCGATCAAAGTTTCTATTTACTTTAAAGTCATTGCTGTAAATAAAGAAATAGATAGAGTGATAGTGTTAATTAATTAAAACTTATCAAATTAATTAATCAAATGTTGATTGCCGATCAAGTTTCTATTTACTTTGCAAAAGTCATTTGCTAAGTAAATAGAGAAATAGATAGAGTGATAGTGTTAATTAATTAAAACTTATCAAATTAATTAATCAAATTTTGATTGAACAGTGAGTTTCTATTTACTTTGCAAAAGTCATTTGCTAAGTAAATAAAGAAATAGATAGAGTGATAGTGTTAATTAATTATAACTTATCAAATTAATTAATCAAATGTTGATTGCCGATCAAAGTTTCTATTTACTTTGCAAAAGTCATTTGCTAAGTAAATAAAGAAATAGATAGAGTGATAGTGTTAATTAATTAAAACTTATCAAATTAATTAATCAAATTTTGATTGAACAGTGAAGTTTCTATTTACTTTGCAAAAGTCATTTGCTAAGTAAATAAAGAAATAGATAGAGTGATAATCTTGATAAATTATAGCTTATCAAATTAATTAATCAAATGGTGATTGAACAGTGAAGTAGCTATTTACTTTGCAAAAAACATTTGCTAAGTAAATAAAGAAATAAATAGAGTGATAATCTTAATTAATTATAACTTATCAATTAAATTTAACAAATGTTGATTGAACAGTGAAGTTTCTGTTTACTTTGCAAAAGTCATTTGCTAAGTAAATAAAGAAATAAATAGAGTGATAGTGTTAATTAATTATAACTAATCAAATTAATTAACCAAATGTTGATTGAACAGTGAAGTAGCTATTTACTTTGCAAAAGTCATTTGCTAAGTAAATAAAGAAATAAATAGAGTGATAATCTTAATTAATAATAACTTATCAATTAAATTTAACAAATGTTGATTGCCGATCAAAGTTTCTATTTACTTTGCAAAAGTCATTTGCTAAGTAAATAAAGAAATAGATAGAGTGATAGTGTTAATTAATTAAAACTTATCAAATTAATTAATCAAATTTTGATTGAACAGTGAAGTTTCTATTTACTTTGCAAAAGTCATTTGCTAAGTAAATAAAGAAATAAATAGAGTGATAATCTTAATTAATTATAGCTTATCAAATTAATTAATCAAATGGTGATTGAACAGTGAAGTAGCTATTTACTTTGCAAAAAACATTTGCTAAGTAAATAAAGAAATAGATAGAGTGATAGTGTTAATTAATTATAACTTATCAAATTAATTAATCAAATGTTGATTGCCGATCAAAGTTTCTATTTACTTTGCAAAAGTCATTTGCTAAGTAAATTAAGAAATAGATAGAGTGATAGTGTTAATTAATTATAACTTATCAAATTAATTAATCAAATGTTGATTGCCGATCAAAGTTTCTATTTACTTTGCAAAAGTCATTTGCTAAGTAAATAAAGAAATAGATAGAGTGATTGTGTTAATTAATTATAACTTATCAAATTAATTAATCAAATGTTGATTGCCGATCAAAGTTTCTATTTACTTTGCAAAAGTCATTTGCTAAGTAAATAAAGAAATAGATAGAGTGATAGTCTTAATTAATTATAACTTATCAAATTAATTAATCAAATGTTGATTGCCGATCAAAGTTTCTATTTACTTTGCAAAAGTCATTTGCTAAGTAAATTAAGAAATAGGAGTGATAGTGTTAATTAATTATAACTTATCAAATTAATTAATCAAATGTTGATTGCCGATCAAAGTTTCTATTTACTTTGCAAAAGTCATTTGCTAAGTAAATAAAGAAATAGATAGAGTGATTGTGTTAATTAATTATAACTTATCAAATTAATTAATCAAATGTTGATTGCCGATCAAAGTTTCTATTTACTTTGCAAAAGTCATTTGCTAAATAAAGAAATAGATAGAGTGATAGTGTTAATTAATTAAAACTTATCAAATTAATTAATCAAATTTTGATTGAACAGTGAAGTTTCTATTTACTTTGCAAAAGTCATTTGCTAAGTAAATAAAGAAATAGATAGAGTGATAATCTTGATTAATTATAGCTTATCAAATGTTATGGTTTTGTGAACCATAGGGAACAAAATAACATAAAGAGTTACTAACTCTCACACTTATTGAATATTCTTAAGCACAAACATTGAAACACAAGATCAATTACTAAGAATAAGTTGGTTACGTGTTACCAACACGTATTAATTAACTAATCGAACATAGTTGAATAAGAAAAGAAAGGAACTTTAATTAGAAGTGATTAGATATAAAGATAAACTAAGACTTGACCAAGGATGAGTTGGATAAGGGTTTAAATACAAAAGAAAAGGAATGTAAAAAGGAAAAGGAAACAAGATAAGAAATGTAAGTGAAGTGTTGATTCCCTTGCTGATTGGTTGGTAACCAATCAGCTATTTAAAGCTAAGTCAGAGGTTGAAAGTATTTAACAAAAGAAAGGGGATAAAGAAAGAGACAATTGTTAAGGTTCCGTAGTCAAGGTAATTATGATGATGTTGGCAACATCATCAATGGTCAACTTTTACCGGGTGTCACAATAAATCATAACATTTCCCCCATCGTGAAACCTGAGTTCGTCCTCGAACTTAATTATAATTGAGGTCCTAATCCCATGATCCTAATTTTCAAAGCACGACCATTAGCGACTCTTCTTGATCCAATTGCGACGGCATGAAAGGGTCGGAGACCCAAAGAATGTTGTCTCAGGCGTAATTCGGGTTGAATAGGAATGTGACGGATGAACAATAATTGACCAGGGTCTTCACCAATTTCCTCACGAATCCGATCAATCAAATCTTGTCCAGTCATTTCCAGGTTTAAATTGTTGATAACAATTTGTCTATCACCGAAACTTATAGTTGCTTCCAAAACTCTATGCTCAATCGAACATCGGAGATGATTGGAAATGGCCTGAATTCCGGTATTGTCTCGATTTTCTTGAGATAATCTCGATCGAAGGTCTGAGTTATTTTCTCTTTCAACGGTTAGCAACCGTTCTAACTCTTTGATTTTCGATTCCAATTCCTCGATTCGACTACTTGATTCGGTAAGACTTCGGATTAGGTCCGCACGTTTAGAGACCTGAAATTTTTTTTACATATAGCTCATGTCAAACTACATATTATGTGCGAGTTTATATATGCGGAAAGATCTAGTTCCTGAGATACAGGGCTTCAAAGTTGGATTTCGCCATAGAGCTCTATGGGTAAAAATGAAGTTTTCGTATATGCATACCAATGTCTTTTACCTCTTGATTTTTATATATGTTATACCTTATGGTATGAAGTATTATCATGAAAAAATTAAGACTCTAGCTACCACGGTGAGTACTTATAGTGTTGTTTATGAGACTTTATTCGTCTTTACTATAATTAATGAACCACTGTATATAGAAGTACTAAATTTAGTTGAACATCAAATCAAGGTCACACAATAATGTCAAGGTCATTTCAGGGTCATTGAACAATCTATTTGCATTTACTTTTGCACGTAGTTTTGTACTAAAATAACCTATTGAATCCACATAATCGGTGCATTTATACACCAACAGAAGATACTGGACTGACTATGCTGTATATGTCTTGTATATGCAAATTTTATCGTTGCAGCCCTTCAGATCAGGGGACATGATTTAGAAGGATACGGAGAACTAAAACTTAACCTGCTCACCATTCTTTGGTGACGGAATTACAGCCACCCGGTGAACAACACCTGTACAGTCAGTGAAACACAGCTCTTCCTCCTTCTGGTACTAGCTAGATAACAGAGCTATGGTGATACTCAGCATATGCTATACAGATTGCTTGATAGTACCACTTAAACATCTCTGCACTTAACGTGGCGTTTTGATTAAGTGGGTGGCCGCTAGCGGCCACACCCACTTGGGGCGGAGGGTCAAAAATTTTCATATCTTTTGCTGATTCCGTGAATCAACTGAAAGGTTGATAAATCATAGTTCTGATTGCGCATGGCTACGTCACTTATTTTTAAATTTTATTATATATCGTATAACAGTTTGAAGATACTCCAAACACATCATTCTCGTCTACAGCGAGCGTATTATACATATTTCTACCAGTGAAGAACATCATAAACTATTCACCGTAGTTTGACCTTGAGATGACCTTGACATTATTGTGTGACCTTGATTTGATGTTCAACTAAATTTAGTACTTCTATATACAGTGGTTCATTAATTATAGTAAAAGACGAATAAAGTCTCATAAACAACACGCTATAAGTACTCACCCGTGGTAGCTAGAGTCTTAATTTTTTTCATGATAATACTTCATACCATAAGGTATAACATATATAAAAATCAAGAGGTAAAAGACATTGGTATGCATATACGAAAACTTCATTTTTACCCATAGAGCTCTATGGCGAAATCCAACTTTGAAGCCCTGTATCTCAGGAACTAGATCTTTCCGCATATATAAACTCGCACATAATATGTAGTTTGACATGAGCTATATGTAAAAAAAATTTCAGGTCTCTAAACGTGCGGACCTAATCCGAAGTCCAGCCCTTGATTCAATTTCTTCCGTTTGAGTGGATGAATCTTTGGTTTCTTTTTGTTGACTTGCTTGTTGTTGGTCTTTCAAATAGTCGAAATAAGATTGGTAATCTTCAATGTCTTTCTCTCCCTTATTTTTGTGTTGGCAACACAATTGATGTTCATTTATATGTCTTAAAGAGACAATCGAGCGGCAATCAATGAACTTACACATCAATTCTAATTCTAAATAAACACTTTTCCTTGCCTCTGGAATTGGAACACTTGATCAAAGTTTCGCTGTTGGACACATCGAAAAGGGCAAGTGAAATTTACTGGTTGCCAACCGAGTCAAACACGTAAGACAAAGGTGTGAGGGCAAACTGTTAACATTGGTTTTTGAGGTGAGTTGATGGATCCAAAGGGACACAAACAACAACACATTTGAAGCTTTCAACAGCTTCTTGATCTGTAAATCTTTCGGATCGTATCCATTGATGGTCAAAGGTTCTGGTTCATCAAACTCTGGAAGTTGTTGAGCTTCAATTAGAGCTTGAATTGGGTCAGCAATGACAGCAACAGGGGTTGGTAACCCCAATCCCAATCGCCCCAATTACGACGATTATTCCAATTCATGGAAGAAACAAATTTAAGGTTCAAAAAAAATGAAAACAAAGTAAACAAAATAAAATAAACACAAATTTAAACTAAGTGAAAAGCTAAAGTATAATGGAGGAATCGGTTAAGTGTCAAATCGAATGGTCAGTCGTCTTAGTAATAATGGATTGTTGGCGATTAATTAAACTAATTAAGCGCTTATTATGAATTAATTATTTAGTAGATAATCTAAAATTCTCTTTTCTAAGTTTGAATTTAGAATCCTCGATTTTACTAAGTTTCTTAAACTTGTAAAATTCTGTAGGGTAGTAGTCCAGTAGGTTGCCAACCTCCATTCCATTATCAAATGTTTTATCGTAATCTTTTCGGTAGACTGGATTAGTTATTATAATATTATAAATTGATTCAGTTGGCAACTGATCGCGATCTATGAATTTATTATCTAATTCAAATTGATTGTCCACCAAAGGTTTTATATCAGTAAAATCTGGTTCAGGTAATTCGGGTGATTTGATTCCGAATTTCGATTGATAAGATTGTTGGTCTTCATCAGGATAGAAATCAGCATTGTGTTGAGGAACTTCATCTATTTCGACTTCAGTTGGTAACTGAATATTACACTTAACAGCAGCGTTTTGAATATTCTTGATCAAACGAGTAATCTTTTCTTTATAAGCAATCATAATAGGTAATTGATTGATAGATTCTCGAATTTGCTTTACCAGTTGCGAAAAATCATTTCCAGGTTCAGTTGGCAACTGATTGGCACTTTCTATTGGAAATTGATTAGGAGACCAGAGATCAATTTTGATTATTTCACCTCTGTATTGCATAGTGATAGTATCACTTCCGTAATCAATTATGACGTTGAATTTCCTGAAGAAATCAGAACCAAGTAATAAAGGAATGTTGACTTTTGGTAATACACAAAATTTAACAGGAACCAGAGTGTCATTGAATTTAACACAACATTCAACCATTCCCAATGGTTTAATTGAAGTCCCATCGGCTAATTTAACGTTGGTTGATAACCAAGGTAGCATAGGAAGATTCAATTTAATGGTTGTTTCTCTTGACATTACGGAAGTAGCAGCGCCAGAATCAATTAAAATTCTTCCAGGTCTATCGTAAATTTTTCCAATGATAATAGGGCATTTAGTTTTACCAGAAATTGAATTGATTTTTATTCTTTTGTCGTCTAGTTCATCGTACATAAAATCATCTGCATAATTATCCATTTTTATCTTATTCTGATCAAGTGTTGGTAACACTTGATCCACCATCTTAATCTTTTCATCGATTTGATATCCAATGTAGGTCATAATTTCTTCTTTGATGAGAATCAGCGATTCTTAATCTCTTTATATTTTTGTTGTTTTCTTAGCAAGACCAAACGAATTCTTGACGTCGATTTACTTGTTATTGTTGTTCATTACTTACAATACCACGAAAATTAGGTTGACGCTCCTAGGACCCACGTTATCCCTAGACTTCAACTTTACTTTTCCTAAGGGCGAATTTACGTTCCTAGGACCCGCGTTAACCCTAGACTTAAACCACCAATTCAATTAACCTTTCTGTCCAACGGACCTGGGACCTTTGTTACCCCAGACAATGGAGAAACACAGGGACAATGAAACTATAGTGGGTACTATACACACCCACCAACAAAATGGCTCGACCGCGAGCTGCGAGAAAGACGAGGAATCTCCACCAAATGTTATGGTTTTGTGAACCAGAACAACATGAGTTACTAACTCTCACACTTATTGAATATTCAAGCACAAACATTGAAACACAAGATCAATTACTAAGAATAAGTTGGTTACGTGTTACCAACACGTATTAATTAACTAATCGAACATAGTTGAATAAGAAAAAGAAAAGGAACTTTAATTAGAAGTGATTAGATATAAAGATAAACTAAGACTTGACCAAGGATGAGTTGGATAAGGGTTTAAATACAAAAGAAAAGGAATGTAAAAAGGAAAAGGAAACAAGATAAGAAATGTAAGTGAAGTGTTGATTCCCTTGCTGATTGGTTGGTAACCAATCAGCTAAAGCTAAGTCAGAGGTTGAAAGTATTTAACAAAAGAAAGGGATAAAAAAGAGACAATTGTTAAGGTTCCGTCATATAATTATGATGATGTTGGCAACATCATCAATGGTCAACTTTTACCGGGTGTCACAATAAATCATAACACAAATTAATTAATCAAATGGTGATTGAACAGTGAAGTAGCTATTTACTTTGCAAAAGTCATTTGCTAAGTAAATAAAGAAATAAATAGAGTGATAGTGTTAATTAATTATAACTAATCAAATTAATTAACCAAATGTTGATTGCCGATCAAAGTTTCTATTTACTTTGCAAAAGTCATTTGCTAAGTAAATAAAGAAATAAATAGAGTGATAATCTTAATTAATAATAACTTATCAATTAAATTTAACAAATGTTGATTGCCGATCAAAGTTTCTATTTACTTTGCAAAAGTCATTTGCTAAGTAAATAAAGAAATAGATAGAGTGATAGTGTTAATTAATTAAAACTTATCAAATTAATTAATCAAATTTTGATTGAACAGTGAAGTTTCTATTTACTTTGCAAAAGTCATTTGCTAAGCAATAAAGAAATAGATAGAGTGATAATCTTGATTAATTATAGCTTATCAAATTAATCAAATGGTGATTGAACAGTGAAGTAGCTATTCACTTTGCAAAAACATTTGCTAAGTAAATAAAGAAATAGAGTGATAGTGTTAATTAATTATAACTTATCAAATTAATTAATCAAATGTTGATTGCCGATCAAGTTTCTATTTACTTTGCAAAAGTCATTTGCTATAAATAAAGAAATAGATAGAGTGATAGTGTTAATTAATTATAACTTATCAAATTAATTAATCAAATGTTGATTGCCGATCAAGTTTCTATTTACTTTGCAAAAGTCATTTGCTAAGTAAATTAAGAAATAGATAGATGATAGTGTTAATTAGATATAACTTATCAAATTAATTAATCAAATGTTGATTGCCGATCAAAGTTTCTATTTACTTTGCAAAAGTCATTTGCTAAGTAAATAAAGAAATAGATAGAGTGATAGTGTTAATTAATTAAAACTCATCAAATTAATTCATCAAATTTTGATTGCCGATCAAAGTTTCTATTTACTTTGCAAAAGTCATTTGCTAAGTAAATAAAGAAATAGATAGAGTGATAATCTTGATTAATTATAGCTTATCAAATTAATTAATCAAATGGTGATTGAACAGTGAAGTAGCTATTTACTTTGCAAAAAACATTTGCTAAGTAAATAAAGAAATAAATAGAGTGATAATCTTAATTAATTATAACTTATCAATTAAATTTAACAAATGTTGATTGAACAGTGTTGTTTCTGTTTACTTTGCAAAAGTCATTTGCTAAGTAAATAAAGAAATAAATAGAGTGATAGTGTTAATTAATTATAACTAATCAAATTAATTAACCAAATGTTGATTGCCGATCAAAGTTTCTATTTACTTTGCAAAAGTCATTTGCTAAGTAAATAAAGAAATAAATAGAGTGATAATCTTAATTAATAATAACTTATCAATTAAATTTAACAAATGTTGATTGATCAAAGTTTCTATTTACTTTGCAAAAGTCATTTGCTAAGTAAATAAAGAAATAGATAGAGTGATAGTGTTAATTAATTATAACTTATCAAATTAATTAATCAAATGTTGATTGCCGATCAAAGTTTCTATTTACTTTGCAAAAGTCATTTGCTAAGTAAATAAAGAAATAGATAGAGTGATAGTGTTAATTAATTATAACTTATCAAATTAATTAATCAAATGTTGATTGCCGATCAAAGTTTCTATTTACTTTGCAAAAGTCATTTGCTAAGTAAATTAAGAAATAGATAGAGTGATAGTGTTAATTAGATATAACTTATCAAATTAATTAATCAAATGTTGATTGCCGATCAAAGTTTCTATTTACTTTGCAAAAGTCATTTGCTAAGTAAATAAAGAAATAGATAGAGTGATAGTGTTAATTAATTAAAACTCATCAAATTAATTCATCAAATTTTGATTGAACAGTGAAGTTTCTATTTACTTTGCAAAAGTCATTTGCTAAGTAAATAAAGAAAAGGATAGAGTGATAGTGTTAATTAATTATAACTTATCAAATTAATTAATCAAATGGTGATTGAACAGTGAAGTTTCTATTTACTTTGCAAAAAACATTTGCTAAGTAAATAAAGAAATAAATAGAGTGATAGTCTTAATTAATTATAACTTATCAAATTTATTAATCAAATGTTGATTGCCGATCAAAGTTTCTATTTACTTTGCAAAAGTCATTTGCTAAGTAAATAAAGAAATAGATAGAGTGATAATCTTGATTAATTATAGCTTATCAAATTAATTAATCAAATGGTGATTGAACAGTGAAGTAGCTATTTACTTTGCAAAAAACATTTGCTAAGTAAATAAAGAAATAAATAGAGTGATAATCTTAATTAATTATAACTTATCAATTAAATTTAACAAATGTTGATTGAACAGTGAAGTTTCTGTTTACTTTGCAAAAGTCATTTGCTAAGTAAATAAAGAAATAAATAGAGTGATAGTGTTAATTAATTATGACTAATCAAATTAATTAACCAAATGTTGATTGCCGATCAAAGTTTCTATTTACTTTGCAAAAGTCATTTGCTAAGTAAATAAAGAAATAAATAGAGTGATAATCTTAATTAATAATAACTTATCAATTAAATTTAACAAATGTTGATTGCCGATCAAAGTTTCTATTTACTTTGCAAAAGTCATTTGCTAAGTAAATAAAGAAATAAATAGAGTGATAGTGTTAATTAATTATAACTTATCAAATTAATTAATCAAATGGTGATTGAACAGTGAAGTAGCTATTTACTTTGCAAAAAACATTTGCTAAGTAAATAAAGAAATAAATAGAGTGATAATCTTAATTAATTATAACTGATCAATTAAATTTAACAAATGTTGATTGAACAGTGAAGTTTCTGTTTACTTTGCAAAAGTCATTTGCTAAGTAAATAAAGAAATAAATAGAGTGATAGTGTTAATTAATTATAACTAATCAAATTAATTAACCAAATGTTGATTGCCGATCAAAGTTTCTATTTACTTTGCAAAAGTCATTTGCAAATAAAGAAATAAATAGAATGATAATCTTAATTAATAATAACTTATCAATTAAATTTAACAAATGTTGATTGCCGATCAAAGTTTCTATTTACTTTGCAAAAGTCATTTGCTAAGTAAATAAAGAAATAAATAGAGTGATAGTGTTAATTAATTATAACTAATCAAATTAATTAACCAAATGTTGATTGCCGATCAAAGTTTCTATTTACTTTGCAAAAGTCATTTGCTAAGTAAATAAAGAAATAAATAGAGTGATAATCTTAATTAATAATAACTTATCAATTAAATTTAACAAATGTTGATTGAACAGTGAAGTTTCTGTTTACTTTGCAAAGTCATTTAAGTAAATAAAGAAATAAATAGAGTGATAGTGTTAATTAATTATAACTAATCAAATTAATTAACCAAATGTTGATTGCCGATCAAAGTTTCTATTTACTTTGCAAAAGTCATTTGCTAAGTAAATAAAGAAATAAATAGAGTGATAATCTTAATTAATAATAACTTATCAATTAAATTTAACAAATGTTGATTGCCGATCAAAGTTTCTATTTACTTTGCAAAAGTCATTTGCTAAGTAAATAAAGAAATAAATAGAGTGATAGTGTTAATTAATTATAACTAATCAAATTAATTAACCAAATGTTGATTGCCGATCAAAGTTTCTATTTACTTTGCAAAAGTCATTTGCTAAGTAAATAAAGAAATAGATAGAGTGATAATCTTGATTAATTATAGCTTATCAAATTAATTAATCAAATGGTGATTGAACAGTGAAGTAGCTATTTACTTTGCAAAAGTCATTTGCTAAGTAAATAAAGAAATAAATAGAGTGATAATCTTAATTAATTATAACTTATCAATTAAATTTAACAAATGTTGATTGAACAGTGAAGTTTCTGTTTACTTTGCAAAAGTCATTTGCTAAGTAAATAAAGAAATAAATAGAGTGATAGTGTTAATTAATTATAACTAATCAAATTAATTAACCAAATGTTGATTGCCGATCAAAGTTTCTATTTACTTTGCAAAAGTCATTTGCTAAGTAAATAAAGAAATAAATAGAATGATAATCTTAATTAATAATAACTTATCAATTAAATTTAACAAATGTTGATTGCCGATCAAAGTTTCTATTTACTTTGCAAAAGTCATTTGCTAAGTAAAGAAATAAATAGAGTGATAGTGTTAATTAATTATAACTAATCAAATTAATTAACCAAATGTTGATTGCCGATCAAAGTTTCTATTTACTTTGCAAAAGTCATTTGCTAAGTAAATAAAGAAATAAATAGAGTGATAATCTTAATTAATAATAACTTATCAATTAAATTTAACAAATGTTGATTGAACAGTGAAGTTTCTGTTTACTTTGCAAAAGTCATTTGCTAAATAAAGAAATAAATAGAGGATAGTGTTAATTAATTATAACTAATCAAATTAATTAACCAAATGTTGATTGCCGATCAAAGTTTCTATTTACTTTGCAAAAGTCATTTGCTAAGTAAATAAAGAAATAAATAGAGTGATAATCTTAATTAATAATTTATCAATTAAATTTAACAAATGTTGATTGCCGATCAAAGTTTCTATTTACTTTGCAAAAGTCATTTGCTAAGTAAATAAAGAAATAAATAGAGTGATAGTGTTAATTAATTATAACTAATCAAATTAATTAACCAAATGTTGATTGCCGATCAAAGTTTCTATTTACTTTGCAAAGTCATTTGCTAAGTAAATAAAGAAATAAATAGAGTGATAATCTTAATTAATAATAACTTATCAATTAAATTTAACAAATGTTGATTGCCGATCAAAGTTTCTATTTACTTTGCAAAAGTCATTTGCTAAGTAAATAAAGAAATAGATAGAGTGATAGTGTTAATTAATTAAAACTTATCAAATTAATTAATCAAATTTTGATTGAACAGTGAAGTTTCTATTTACTTTGCAAAAGTCATTTGCTAAGTAAATAAAGAAATAGATAGAGTGATAATCTTGATTAATTATAGCTTATCAAATTAATTAATCAAATGGTGATTGAACAGTGAAGTAGCTATTTACTTTGCAAAAGTCATTTGCTAAGTAAATAAAGAAATAAATAGAGTGATAATCTTAATTAATTATAACTTATCAATTAAATTTAACAAATGTTGATTGAACAGTGAAGTTTCTGTTTACTTTGCAAAAGTCATTTGCTAAGTAAATAAAGAAATAAATAGAGTGATAGTGTTAATTAATTATAACTAATCAAATTAATTAACCAAATGTTGATTGCCGATCAAAGTTTCTATTTACTTTGCAAAAGTCATTTGCTAAGTAAATAAAGAAATAGATAGAGTGATAGTGTTAATTAGGGTAAGACTTTACTATACCCCCCCTTTCAAATCGTCTCGAAATTTTTTCTGTGTATAGCTTGCATAATAGTCTACGCATGTGAAAATTTTTACGGAAACTACTGTGGGCGGAGTTATAGCCATTTAAAACTCAAAACCTTAAGGAGTCTATGGACGTTTCAACTTTGGAAAATTAGAATTAAATGAAAGTGGGAGGGGCTTAGATGATAAAATTTTTTTCACATATACATTTGACTATGAACATCTTATACATCAACTTTCAGCCGAATTCGATATTAGCAACAGTACTTAGACTAGGTCAAAAATAGTCAAAACTGTTATTTGTATATATGTAATGACAGACTGCTCAGGTCAACTTGCAATTTGACCAGAATATTTTTCAAGGTCAAAATAATTGTCAAGGTCATTTTGGTCAAGATCGCTGCAACTAATTTTTTTGTGATTTTTAACCCATAGATAGTGCTAGAAATACTTTAGTTCAACTTAATAGCACTAGATGGCAGCACTTTCACACTTCTGAGGGAGCACCTCGAGTGAGCAAATTTTTCTAGTACTTAAACGGTTGCAAACCTATTCTTTATCATTTGTATTCATTTCTCTTTTCTCTTCACTTCACTTCTCTTCACTCATACACTCATTCACTCAATCACTCATTCACTCACTTCACTCACTCCACTCACACCACTCACACCACTCACACCACTCACACCACTCACACCACTCACACCACTCACACCACTCACACCACTCACACCACTCACACCACTCACACCACTCATTCACCTCTCTTTTTGTTTTCTCTTTTTTCTCTCTCTTCCTATTATGTCTGCGTGGAGCAGAACTTGGCTGGAGCAGGAGGTTCTCCGCACTAAGGAGGGAGCGGTTGCTTGGGCGCAATCGGTTGGGCTACTCCTTAGTGAGGTTCAATGCCACCAACACCGTCGCCCTATGACTTGGCAGCCTCAACGAGGTGCCTTTGGGACCTTCCGTTGCCCTCAACACAAGGAGCATCGCAGCTCTGATCCCTCTGAGAGAAGTGTTACGTCGGGGACGATCTTCTCTATGAAGATCCCACTTGACAAGGCACTTCGACTCATGTTCGAATGGAGCGATGCTCATATGAGGTGACTCAGGGAGACTGGTGTTAGCTGAACCACCGCCGAATGGTATCGTGCCATTCGGGAGTCCATCACAGTGTCCTTTTAAAGGACCAAGATAATCGGGGAAAATCGGGCCTGGCTGCGTGGTTCAGGTGGACGAGGCCAAGTTTGGTCGGCGGGTACCACCGTGGTCGGACCATCGAGGTCATTGGGTCTTGGGTATGATCCAGGACGGCTCCCAAGATCTACGCTAGTCTGCCCGAAACTCTCGGGATTCAAAGACCCTTACCCCGATTATCCAAGACCATGTGGCTGATGATACCACCATCATCACGGATGGCTGGCGGAGCTACAGAGGCCTCGAAGACCACGGGTATGAGCACCATTGGGTGAATCATCAGGAGAACTTTGTGAACCCACGGAATGGTGCTCATACCCAAAGGATTGAGTCCTGTTGGCGTCCGGCGAGAGTCTTCTTCAGGGACCGGAGAATACCTGAAGAAGACTTCGCAGACCATTTGGTAGAGTACCAATGGAGACGTTGGTCAAGAAAAAATGGTCTCCAGCCATTCGAAGCCCTGGTCAAGGTGGTTCGGGAAGCTTGGCCATTGACCTAAGGTACTGCTCCAGCCTTGGTGTAAAAACCTGACCTAACCTATGTTGTGCAACTTAACCTAACCTAGTGTCCTAAATCCTAACCTAACCTATTGGCTAGTAAAGTCCAACCTTCCTCCTCGTGGTACTAGCTGGTTAATGCTAACAGGGCTCTGGCATCACTTGTTGAAAGTAGTTCAACAAAGGTATACCACTTAAACATGTATGCATGCAGATTTTTTGTCTTCCTCTCAGTGGGTGGCTGCCATGCCACACCCACTTTGGGGGAGGGGAGGGGCAAAAAAATTTGCTTGTACTCTCGTGGTGTGCTGTTTTATCATCCCTATACTTTCAATCGGCTTTGCGTAGATGCACTAGTCTTGGTATGTAAGGGTATGGGTAAACGAAACCTGTAAAATTGTTTCATCAAATTTTGTCACATTAAGGTACTTCGGCAAAAGCCTGAAAGTGCTGCCATCTAGTGCTATTAAGTTGAACTAAAGTATTTCTAGCACTATCTATGGGTTAAAAATCACAAAAAAATTAGTTGCAGCGATCTTGACCAAAATGACCTTGACAATTATTTTGACCTTGAAAAATATTCTGGTCAAATTGCAAGTTGACCTGAGCAGTCTGTCATTACATATATACATGTTTGACTATTTTGACCTAGTCTAGTCTGCTAATATCGAATTCGGCAAAAGTTGATATATAAGATGTTCATAGTCAAATGTATATGTGAAAAATTTTATCATCTAAGCCCTCCCACTTTCATTTAATTCTAATTTCAAAGTTGAAACGTCCCATAGACTCCTTAAGGATTTTTAGTTTTTAAATGGCTATAACTCCGCCCACAGTAGTTTCCGTGAAAAAATTTTTCACACATGCGTAGACTATTATGCAAGCTATACACAGAAAAAATTTCGAGACGATTTGAAAGGGGGGGTATAGTAAAGAATAGCCTTAATTAGATATAACTTATCAAATTAATTAATCAAATGTTGATTGCCGATCAAAGTTTCTGTTTACTTTGCAAAAGTCATTTGCTAAGTAAATAAAGAAATAAATAGAGTGATAATCTTAATTAATTATAACTTATCAATTAAATTTAACAAATGTTGATTGAACAGTAAAGTTTCTGTTTACTTTGCAAAAGTCATTTGCTAAGTAAATAAAGAAATAAATAGAGTGATAGTCTTAATTAATTATAACTTATCAAATTAATTAATCAAATGTTGATTGCCGATCAAAGTTTCTATTTACTTTGCAAAAGTCATTTGCTAAGTAAATAAAGAAATAAATAGAGTGATAGTGTTAATTAATTATAACTTATCAAATTAATTAATCAAATGTTGATTGCCGATCAAAGTTTCTATTTACTTTGCAAAAGTCATTTGCTAAGTAAATAAAGAAATAAATAGAGTGATAATCTTAATTAATTATAACTTATCAATTAAATTTAACAAATGTTGATTGAACAGTGAAGTTTCTGTTTACTTTGCAAAAGTCATTTGCTAAGTAAATAAAGAAATAAATAGAGTGATAGTCTTAATTAATTATAACTTATCAAATTAATTAATCAAATGTTGATTGCCGATCAAAGTTTCTATTTACTTTGCAAAAGTCATTTGCTAAGTAAATAAAGAAATAAATAGAGTGATAGTGTTAATTAATTATAACTAATAAAATTAATTAACCAAATGTTGATTGCCGATCAAAGTTTCTATTATCTTTGCAAAAGTCATTTGCTAAGTAAATAAAGAAATAGATAGAGTGATAGTGTTAATTAATTATAACTTATCAAATTAATTAATCAAATGTTGATTGCCGATCAAAGTTTCTATTTACTTTGCAAAAGTCATTTGCTAAGTAAATAAAGAAATAGATAGAGTGATAGTGTTAATTAATTATAACTTATCAATTAAATTTAACAAATGTTGATTGAACAGTGAAGTTTCTGTTTACTTTGCAAAGTCATTTGCTAATAAATAAAGAAATAAATAGAGTGATAGTGTTAATTAATTATAACTTATCAAATTAATTAATCAAATGTTGATTGCCGATCAAAGTTTCTATTCTCTTTGCAAAAGTCATTTGCTAAGTAAATAAAGAAATAGATAGAGTGATAGTGTTAATTAATTAAAACTTATCAAATTAATTAATCAAATTTTGATTGAACAGTGAAGTTTCTATTTACTTTGCAAAAGTCATTTGCTAATAAATAAATAAATAGAGTGATAATCTTAATTAATTATAACTTATCAATTAAATTTAACAAATGTTGATTGAACAGTAAAGTTTCTGTTTACTTTGCAAAAGTCATTTGCTAAGTAAATAAAGAAATAAATAGAGTGATAGTCTTAATTAATTATAACTTATCAAATTAATTAATCAAATGTTGATTGCCGATCAAAGTTTCTATTTACTGCAAAAGTCATTTGCTAAGTAAATAAAGAAATAGATAGAGTGATAGTGTTAATTAATTATAACTTATCAAATTAATTAATCAAATGTTGATTGCCGATCAAAGTTTCTATTTACTTTGCAAAAGTCATTTGCTAAGTAAATAAAGAAATAGATAGAGTGATAGTGTTAATTAATTAAAACTTATCAAATTAATTAATCAAATTTTGATTGAACAGTGAAGTTTCTATTTACTTTGCAAAAGTCATTTGCTAAGTAAATAAAGAAATAGATAGAGTGATAATCTTGATTAATTTTAGCTTATCAAATTGTTTAATCAAATGGTGATTGAACAGTGAAGTTTCTGTTTACTTTGCAAAAGTCATTTGCTAAGTAAATAAAGAAATAAATAGAGTGATAGTCTTAATTAATTATAACTTATCAAATTAATTAATCAAATGTTGATTGCCGATCAAAGTTTCTATTTACTTTGCAAAAGTCATTTGCTAAGTAAATAAAGAAATAGATAGAGTGATAGTGTTAATTAATTAAAACTTATCAAATTAATTAATCAAATTTTGATTGAACAGTGAGTTTCTATTTACTTTGCAAAAGTCATTTGCTAAGTAAATAAAGAAATAGATAGAGTGATAGTGTTAATTAATTAAAACTTATCAAATTAATTAATCAAATTTTGATTGAACAGTGAAGTTTCTATTTACTTTGCAAAAGTCATTTGCTAAGTAAATAAAGAAATAAATAGAGTGATAGTGTTAATTAATTATAACTAAAATTAATTAATCAAATGTTGATTGAACAGTGAAGTTTCTGTTTACTTTGCAAAGTCATTTGCTAAGTAAATAAAGAAATAGATAGAGTGATAATCTTGATTAATTATAGCTTATCAAATTAATTAATCAAATGGTGATTGAACAGTGAAGTTTCTATTTACTTTGCAAAAGTCATTTGCTAAGTAAATAAAGAAATAGATAGAGTGATAGTGTTAATTAATTATAACTTATCAATTAAATTTAACAAATGTTGATTGAACAGTGAAGTTTCTGTTTACTTTGCAAAAGTCATTTGCTAAGTAAATAAAGAAATAAATAGAGTGATAGTGTTAATTAATTATAACTAATAAAATTAATTAACCAAATGTTGATTGCCGATCAAAGTTTCTATTTACTTTGCAAAAGTCATTTGCTAAGTAAATAAAGAAATAGATAGAGTGATAGTGTTAATTAATTAAAACTTATCAAATTAATTAATCAAATTTTGATTGAACAGTGAAGTTTCTATTTACTTTGCAAAAGTCATTTGCTAAGTAAATAAAGAAATAAATAGAGTGATAGTGTTAATTAATTATAACTAATAAAATTAATTAATCAAATGTTGATTGAACAGTGAAGTTTCTGTTTACTTTGCAAAAGTCATTTGCTAAGTAAATAAAGAAATAAATAGAGTGATAGTGTTAATTAATTATAACTATAAAATTAATTAATCAAATTTTGATTGAACAGTGAAGTTTCTATTTACTTTGCAAAAGTCATTTGCTAAGTAAATAAAGAAATAGATAGAGTGATAATCTTGATTATAGCTTATCAAATTAATTAATCAAATGGTGATTGAACAGTGAAGTTTCTATTTACTTTGCAAAAGTCATTTGCTAAGTAAATAAAGAAATAGATAGAGTGATAGTGTTAATTAATTATAACTTATCAATTAAATTTAACAAATGTTGATTGAACAGTGAAGTTTCTGTTTACTTTGCAAAAGTCATTTGCTAAGTAAATAAAGAAATAAATAGAGTGATAGTGTTAATTAATTATAACTTATCAAATTAATTAATCAAATGTTGATTGCCGATCAAAGTTTCTATTTACTTTGCAAAAGTCATTTGCTAAGTAAATAAAGAAATAGATAGAGTGATAGTGTTAATTAATTAAAACTTATCAAATTAATTAATCAAATTTTGATTGAACAGTGAAGTTTCTATTTACTTTGCAAAAGTCATTTGCTAAGTAAATAAAGAAATAGATAGAGTGATAGTGTTAATTAATTAAAACTTATCAAATTAATTAATCAAATTTTGATTGAAGTTTCTATTTACTTTGCAAAAGTCATTTGCTAAGTAAATAAAGAAATAAATAGAGTGATAGTGTTAATTAATTATAACTAATAAAATTAATTAATCAAATGTTGATTGAACAGTGAAGTTTCTGTTTACTTTGCAAAAGTCATTTGCTAAGTAAATAAAGAAATAAATAGAGTGATAGTGTTAATTAATTATAACTAATAAAATTAATTAATCAAATTTTGATTGAACAGTGAAGTTTCTATTTACTTTGCAAAAGTCATTTGCTAAGTAAATAAAGAAATAGATAGAGTGATAATCTTGATTAATTATAGCTTATCAAATTAATTAATCAAATGGTGATTGAACAGTGAAGTTTCTATTTACTTTGCAAAAGTCATTTGCTAAGTAAATAAAGAAATAGATAGAGTGATAGTGTTAATTAATTATAACTTATCAATTAAATTTAACAAATGTTGATTGAACAGTGAAGTTTCTGTTTACTTTGCAAAAGTCATTTGCTAAGTAAATAAAGAAATAAATAGAGTGATAGTGTTAATTAATTATAACTAATAAAATTAATTAACCAAATGTTGATTGCCGATCAAAGTTTCTATTTACTTTGCAAAAGTCATTTGCTAAGTAAATAAAGAAATAGATAGAGTGATAGTGTTAATTAATTAAAACTTATCAAATTAATTAATCAAATTTTGATTGAACAGTGAAGTTTCTATTTACTTTGCAAAAGTCATTTGCTAAGTAAATAAAGAAATAGATAGAGTGATAGTGTTAATTAATTAAAACTTATCAAATTAATTAATCAAATTTTGATTGAACAGTGAAGTTTCTATTTACTTTGCAAAAGTCATTTGCTAAGTAAATAAAGAAATAAATAGATGATAGTGTTAATTAATTATAACTAATAAAATTAATTAATCAAATGTTGATTGAACAGTGAAGTTTCTGTTTACTTTGCAAAAGTCATTTGCTAAGTAAATAAAGAAATAAATAGAGTGATAGTGTTAATTAATTATAACTAATAAAATTAATTAATCAAATTTTGATTGAACAGTGAAGTTTCTATTTTCTTTGCAAAAGTCATTTGCTAAGTAAATAAAGAAATAGATAGAGTGATAATCTTGATTAATTATAGCTTATCAATTAAATTTAACAAATGTTGATTGAACAGTGAAGTTTCTGTTTACTTTGCAAAAGTCATTTGCTAAGTAAATAAAGAAATAAATAGAGAGATATGTTAATTAATTATAACTAATAAAATTAATTAACCAAATGTTGATTGCCAGTTTCTATTTACTTTGCAAAAGTTATTTGCTAGTAAATAAAGAAATAGATAGAGTGATAGTGTTAATTAATTATAACTTATCAAATTAATTAATCAAATGTTGATTGCCGATCAAAGTTTCTATTTACTTTGCAAAAGTCATTTGCTAAGTAAATAAAGAAATAGATAGAGTGATAGTGTTAATTAATTTAAACTTATCAAATTAATTAATCAAATTTTGATTGAACAGTGAAGTTTCTATTTACTTTGCAAAAGTCATTTGCTAAGTAAATAAAGAAATAGATAGAGTGATAGTGTTAATTAATTATAACTTATCAAATTAATTAATCAAATGTTGATTGCCGATCAAAGTTTCTATTTACTTTGCAAAAGTCATTTGCTAAGTAAATAAAGAAATAAATAGAGTGATAGTCTTAATTAATTATAACTTATCAAATTAATTAATCAAATGTTGATTGCCGATCAAAGTATTTACTTTAAAAGTCATTTGCTAAGTAAATAAAGAAATAGAGTGATAGTGTTAATTAATTATAACTTATCAAATTAATTAATCAAATGTTGATTGCCGATCAAAGTTTCTATTTACTTTGCAAAAGTCATTTGCTAAGTAAATAAAGAAATAGATAGAGTGATAGTGTTAATTAATTAAAACTTATCAAATTAATTAATCAAATTTTGATTGAACAGTGAAGTTTCTATTTACTTTGCAAAAGTCATTTGCTAAGTAAATAAAGAAATAGATAGAGTGATAGTGTTAATTAATTAAAACTTATCAAATTAATTAATCAAATTTTGATTGAACAGTGAAGTTTCTATTTACTTTGCAAAAGTCATTTGCTAAGTAAATAAAGAAATAAATAGAGTGATAGTGTTAATTAATTATAACTAATAAAATTAATTAATCAAATGTTGATTGAACAGTGAAGTTTCTGTTTACTTTGCAAAAGTCATTTGCTAAGTAAATAAAGAAATAAATAGAGTGATAGTGTTAATTAATTATAACTAATAAAATTAATTAATCAAATTTTGATTGAACAGTGAAGTTTCTATTTACTTTGCAAAAGTCATTTGCTAAGTAAATAAAGAAATAGATAGAGTGATAATCTTGATTAATTATAGCTTATCAAATTAATTAATCAAATGGTGATTGAACAGTGAAGTTTCTATTTACTTTGCAAAAGTCATTTAAGTAAATAAAGAAATAGATAGAGTGATAGTGTTAATTAATTATAACTTATCAATTAAATTTAACAAATGTTGATTGAACAGTGAAGTTTCTGTTTACTTTGCAAAAGTCATTTGCTAAGTAAATAAAGAAATAAATAGAGTGATAGTGTTAATTAATTATAACTAATAAAATTAATTAATCAAATGTTGATTGCCGATCAAGTATTTACTTTGCAAAAGTCATTTGCTAAGTAAAAAAGAAATAGATAGAGTGATAGTGTTAATTAATTAAAACTTATCAAATTAATTAATCAAATTTTGATTGAACAGTGAAGTTTCTATTTACTTTGCAAAAGTCATTTAAGTAAATAAAGAAATAGAGTGATAGTGTTAATTAATTAAAACTTATCAAATTAATTAATCAAATTTTGATTGAACAGTGAAGTTTCTATTTACTTTGCAAAAGTCATTTGCTAAGTAAATAAAGAAATAAATAGAGGATAGTGTTAATTAATTATAACTAATAAAATTAATTAATCAAATGTTGATTGAACAGTGAAGTTTCTGTTTACTTTGCAAAAGTCATTTGCTAAGTAAATAAAGAAATAAATAGAGTGATAGTGTTAATTAATTATAACTAATAAAATTAATTAATCAAATTTTGATTGAACAGTGAAGTTTCTATTTTCTTTGCAAAAGTCATTTGCTAAGTAAATAAAGAAATAGATAGAGTGATAATCTTGATTAATTATAGCTTATCAATTAAATTTAACAAATGTTGATTGAACAGTGAAGTTTCTGTTTACTTTGCAAAAGTCATTTGCTAAGTAAATAAAGAAATAAATAGAGTGATAGTGTTAATTAATTATAACTAATAAAATTAATTAACCAAATGTTGATTGCCGATCAAAGTTTCTATTTACTTTGCAAAAGTTATTTGCTAAGTAAATAAAGAAATAGATAGAGTGATAGTGTTAATTAATTATAACTTATCAAATTAATTAATCAAATGTTGATTGCCGATCAAAGTTTCTATTTACTTTGCAAAAGTCATTTGCTAAGTAAATAAAGAAATAGATAGAGTGATAGTGTTAATTAATTTAAACTTATCAAATTAATTAATCAAATTTTGATTGAACAGTGAAGTTTCTATTTACTTTGCAAAAGTCATTTGCTAAGTAAATAAAGAAATAGATAGAGTGATAGTGTTAATTAATTAAAACTTATCAAATTAATTAATCAAATTTTGATTGAACAGTGAAGTTTCTATTTACTTTGCAAAAGTCATTTGCTAAGTAAATAAAGAAATAAATAGAGTGATAGTGTTAATTAATTATAACTAATAAAATTAATTAATCAAATGTTGATTGAACAGTGAAGTTTCTGTTTACTTTGCAAAAGTCATTTGCTAAGTAAATAAAGAAATAAATAGAGTGATAATCTAAATTAATTATAACTTATCAAATTAATTAATCAAATGTTGATTGAACAGTGAAGTTTCTGTTTACTTACCAAAACTCATTTGCTAAGTAAATAAAGAAATAGATAGAGTGACTATCTTGATTAATTATAGCTTATCAAATAAATGAATAAAATGTTGATTGCCGATCAAAGTTTCTATTTACTTTGCAAAAGTCATTTGCTAAGTAAATAAAGAAATAAATAGAGTGATAATCTTAATTAATTATAACTTATCAATTAAATTTAACAAATGTTGATTAAACAGTGAAGTTTCTATTTACTTTGCAAAAGTCATTTGCTAAGTAAATAAAGAAATAAATAGAGTGATAATCTTAATTAATTATAACTTATCAATTAAATTTAACAAATGTTGATTGAACAGTGAAGTTTCTGTTTACCCTGCAAAAGTCATTTGCTAAGTAAATAAAGAAATAAATAGAGTGATAGTGTTAATTAATTATAACTTATCAAATTAATTAATCAAATGTTGATTGAACAGTGAAGTTTCTGTTTACTTTCCAAAACTCATTTGCTAAGTAAATAAAGAAATAAATAGAGTGATAATCTTAATTAATTATAACTTATCAACTAAATTTAACAAATGTTGATTGCCGATCAAAGTTTCTATTTACTTTGCAAAAGTCATTTGCTAAGTAAATAAAGAAACCGACAGAAAAAAGAAAATTACTATTAAGTTGATAGGAATCGAATAAAGAAATAAATGCGATAAAGAGAGAGTGAGAGAGCAAGAGAAAAAGTGATTGCAAGAAATAAATATGATTCACCTTTTGAAGTTAATCTTCTTGCTATCTTCCTTTTTTATCTTCTAGTGAGCTCCGATAACAATACTGTGATGTGTACAGATATCGCGTCTATTTTCAAACACTTGCAAGTATAAGAATTGACAGTACAGTAATCCTACAGTAGATGGCACTCGGGTAAATAACACTTTTTTGTTGAACTTTTTTTCGTATAGATGGCATAGAAAATAGAACAATGAAGCCAAGAAAACAACCTAAAAAGAGGGAATTATGAATTTTGTTTGGTTAAGCAAAATTTATCCATTTTTTCAACTAGAAAAATACAAAGTATTGAACTAAAACCTGGAGAAATGAGAAGAGGGAGGGCAAGTTAAATTTTGTTTATTTGAGCAAAATTTATCCACTTTTTCAACTAGAAAAATACAAAGTATTTAACCTAAGACTAAAGAAATGAGGAAAGAGAGGGAAAGTTAAATTTTGTTTATTTAAGCAAAATTTATCCACTTTTTAATAATGTAAGTTAACACTCTGAATGTAATATCTTGAATGCATGGTTGAAGTTTCGTTCCGCGTTTCATTAATTGTGTTCCGTGATAAAATGCTGATTACCGAAAATAAATGTATAAGTGAGGTCAAATCCAGATAATGTCAAAAAGTAAAATAAAGGTTTAATGTTATAAAAATAATGTATGCAAAGCATAAAATGTATAAAAAGCTTTTATACAATTGAGGTACTGTGTGTTCACAATTTTAATGAAAATGGAAAAGTAAAAACATATAAAATATGGTAAAATAGAAGCATAAAGTAAAAGTTATAAAAAAGTATTATGAAGCATGAAAAGTTATAAAGAGTAAGTAAAAAATATAAAGAAGTGCAGATTAAAATTTTTTCTCTCTCATAAAACTCATAATCACACGAACACATGAAGCCAATATTGAATGCATGGTTGATGTAGGCAGCGTCGATTGCAACATCTTTGGATAGTCTCGTGCAGCCAAATAGAAAGCGTGATGTCGCAATGCAGTCCGAAAAGAGAGAGTTATCTTGCGGCCAGACCAAAGTTTATCGTGAATTTTTCAAGCTTGTGAAACCAATCTTATCGAGAAATCCAACGATCTGAAATGACAGCTGCAACTTATAATTTGAGATACCATCAAGTTGTTTACTTATTGCATCCAATTTTGCAACTTTATCAGTATCAGTTTTTGTTGATGAAGCATACTTTTCAATCGTCTCGACCAGTGAATCGTAAGATGAGTAATCGGCCGTCTCTGATTTTTTCCAGTTACTTATGGACGCTTTGAGCTTTTCGAAAGCTGGCCCATCTTTGTTGATAACAGCAGATGAAGATGAGTCGATGGAAGACTCTTGAATATCACCATCCTCATTGTTTGCCGGTTCTTTACAGAAATCAGCAAGAGTCAAAGTTTCTCGCAAATTGCAAGTAATCCAATCTTGCATCATTTTTTCCATATGTTGTTTACAATCTGCTCGTTTCTGGCTGCTATCGGACAATTGAGTTAGCAGGTCGGCAAATAATGCTGCAGTATTCCTACGGCCAGCTCCTTGTAAGGCTATCCTTTTATTTAGCCGTCTCTGTCCAAAATAACTACAGGACTCGGATCTTTTGGAGTCCTTCCCAACAGAGGTATAGTTGTTTTTGTTGTCATCATCATCGTCATCGTTGTCGTCGGTCTCATCGAGCTCAATATCAACCAATTTTCGCTTAGTTGATCCATTCATTGTTGACCGGTTATCACTTTGCAGACCTTGAATTGAGTTAAAGATAATAGAAGAGGTAAAAACATCGTAAAAGAAAAACGATTAGAGAATTATTTATCTGAATCATTTGAAATCATTGACAAACATCAATGTGAGTGTTATACTTACCATTAACAACCTCTTGCTCACAACAAGATGATTCGTCGACAGTATCAGCAAGTGGTTCAATCAACGTGGTCAAGGTTGGTTGCTGTTGTACTTGGCCATTTACTGATCCCAACAAGCCATCAGTAGTTATTTGTTTTGAAGGTGGTGGGGGTGGTAAATCTGGTTATTGCAACGGTAAAATAAACGCAAAAAGAAATCATGGAACATCAAAAATACAGATAAAGATAAATGTGAGAAATTCTGTGAACATTCAGCTTTGTTTGTTAGTTAGTAGAAGTATATACTTTACTTTTGTTGTTGTTGTTAACAGACCCAATAGTGTCAGGTTTATCAAACCCATCAAGTCCAATAGATTGTTGTTGCGCAACGCTCGACATATTATTTATAATTGTGTTATTGTTATCCGTAAATATCTTGGATGTCAATTGTATGATATGAAGCGTTTTCCAAAAAGGCTCGTCAAAAACGTCAAAAATCCAAAACCAAAGGAGAATTAATAAATCTGATATAAGTATACAGGTAGAAAAAAAGGAAAAAAGACCAAATTAATGTAGGTAAACTGATGATATATAATGAAGGTATAATACTATGCATACAAAGCTTTCATATACAGGGCGTAACAACCAAATATCCGGACTTTTGACGCTGCACCATTTCTAGGCTATTTATTAGGTCAGAGTTTTTTCTTCGCGATTCGACAGAGAAAATGTGAAAGTTTTGTTGTGTTCTGATTTGGAACTTTTCGATAAAGCCGTACCGAGCAGTGGCCTCTCAAAGTCGGAAAAGTGCTACATTTAGATGCAAAACTTTTTTCGAGAAATTTTTTCCGGCCATTTGAAAGTTCTAAAATTATCAAACAAACCGAGGTAATCATCTTTTTGATCTGACTTTTCGTTCAGGAGTAATTGGCCTCGCAAGGTGCGTACTTATCCCGTTGACATTCACATGAAATTTTTGACCTTTTTGATTGTCTTGAAATTGAGTCCTAGTGGATTCCCGATGCCGAAATTAGTATTTAAACCGATTTTATCCTAATCGTTGAACTTTTAACAAGTTTACCATAAGGCCAATTAGGCTTTTCGAAAAAAGTTTTGCATCTAAATGTACCACTTTTCCGACTTTGAGAGGCCACTGCTCGGTAACGGCTTTATCGAAAAGTTCCAAATCAGAACACAACAAAACTTTCACATTTTCTCTGTCGAATCGCGAAGAAAAAACTCTGACCATATAAATAGCCTAGAAATGGTGCAGCGTCAAAAGTCCGGATATTTGGTTGTTACGCCCTGTATATGTGTGTATGTACAGGTGTGTATGTATACAAATACAATGTAGACAATGTTCAGGTTGATAACAGGGTTGCCCCTATCTCGGTTTGAACATTGTACACATTATATTTATATTAACAAACCTGTACATGTATATATATATGGATTCACTGTATGCATGGTATTCCATACGGTTGCCCGTATTAAGCTATACATGTATGACTTCATTCATGTATGACTTCATAACAATAATCAAAACCGCACAGGGTTGCCCCCGTCTCGGTATGATCATTGTATGAAGTCATAATGTATGAAGTCATACACAGCATGCACCCATTTGCCATGCTTACCGGAAAAATGATGTTGTCCGGTCGGTGTCCAAACTTCAAATGACCACTGGTCAACTGATGACTTGGGTTGTCCACTGGGTGGCGTTGTCAAGTTGGGGTGTGGTCAAAGGAAGGAGCCAAATATCAGCGTAAGTGCTGCCAGAAGCGCGCAATTCAAATTTCAATTGAATAAAACGTTGGAAAGCGATATATACTTATATTATATTTAAAGAAAGGATTTATATGTTTGCTGTGATGCTGATTACCCATAAATAAAGATTTTTCGGCATCAACAACATCATACTAACTATCCAACATCGCCAGAAAACCACTTTCGTGAAAAAAAACAGTATATGGTACGGTGTTCCCATGTAGATTTTCAAAAAAAAGTTATGATCATGATTTTGTACAGTGAAATGTTTTTTTACTTTAATACAGAATGATTGAACGTTATGAAATGCGGTTAGGTTAGGTTAGGTTAGGTTAGGTTAGGTTAGGTTAGGTTAGGTAAAGGGAATTGGGGAAGGGATTGTATTTGGGACTGCAGGGAAGGGAAACCTTATCTTTTTTTTCTATTTAGGGCCATAAAGCCTTGCGAGTAGTTGCTCTTCAGCAGGAGGAGGCAAAGTAGTTTGGACTTTTCCGAGCATAGAGTCAGCTATGATGGCCAACTCTTGTGCTTGTGCAAAATCCTGAATGGCAGCTGCCATCTCTACCCGTGCCTCCTTTCTACCCTTTTCGCCTGTTTCTGGGCACTTCTCCTTATCATAAGGAGCAGTAGCCTCAGAAAACATTTTGATAGAGCCACCGAACCTTCGGGTTGCCTTATTGGCACGGTTTCTGGCTTTTACTTTCTTGAAACCTAGGGTCAGGAAGACCCTAGATTCCATTTCAGCACCAATTGCAGCTGATCTTGCTGCTGCACGTTTTTTGTTGTTTTTTCGCCACTTTTTGGCCATAACTGTTGACGATAGAAAAAAAGGATAACCTAATAAAGATGTATGAGAAAAGAGTAAGAGTGAAAGTGAGTGAGTGAGTGAGAGAGTGAGTGTAAGATTGTGAATATCTAAATCTCAAATGACTGCTTATCAACTGATGATTTTGTGTTGTCAAGTTGAGGTGGCTCGTTGTCAAGGGTGGATGTACTGTTGTCAAGGAGGGCGTGGTAAAGGTAATGAATGGGTCAAAAAACGGAGATCGTGCTGCCACAGGCGCGAAATTCAAATTTTGATTGAATCAGTCGTTAGAAAACGATATATACTTATATTATATTAGAAGAAAGAATTAGTATGTTTTTATGATGCGTATCAACATTAGCAAAAGTTTTGGGAATCAACAACATAATACTAACTATCTAACATCGCTACAAAACTCATTTTTTTGAGAAAACCGAAATATTGTTAAGTATACCCATGTACATTTTCATAAAAGTTTATGAACATTATTTAATATGTTTGCTTGATGCTGTTTGCGCCCTGATAAAGGATTTTTGACATTAACAATAACATTAACAAACTGTCCAACATCGCCAAAAAACCGATTTTCGAGGAAAAAAACAACAAATATGGTGTGTCATATCCATGATGTTTTTCACAAAGTTTATTATTATGGTTCCGTGTGTTGAAATACTTTTTTTTCATTGCAAATTAGTTTAACGTTATCAAATGCGGTTAGGTTAGGTTAGGTAAAGGGAATTGGGGAAAGGATTGTATTTGGGACTGCAGGGAAGGAAAACCTTATCTTTTTTTTCTATTTAGGGCCATAAAGCCTTTTGAGTAGTTGCTCGCCAGCAGGAGGAGGCAAAGTAGTTTGGACTTTGCCGAGCATAGAGTCAGCTATGATGGCCAACTCTTGTGCTTAGTATAAATCAATTAACAATAATGTAATTGAAATTAAAAGATGCATTCTACTCTGGTTACGCTGGAGACGAAATTTACAAACCCGGCTAGGTGTACCAGGAAACCAACTTTAAAAAACAAATTGTACACAGGTTCCACTGTTTCTCGTACTGTAACTGTAACTTTAGAGGTTTCATACCAGAGTGAAAAGATTATGTACGCAAGAAGCGCAATACAATATTTTATTCGTCAAGATCATGAGAGCCCCTATTAATGCATTTTTAGCTAGGTTTAAAACAATATGGTTAGGTTGGGGGATGGGGGAAAAGGGATATTTAAAAGGTATGGGGAACCTATTTTTTTTGTTCTTTTTGTTTTTTTGTTTTGCTATTATTTATTTATTTTATTGTTTATCATTTTGGCCATAGTTAATTTTTTTATTAATACAAATTTGGTCTAGAATCTTCTTTTCAGCAGGGGGAGGCAAGGCCGTTTGAACTGTGCCAAGCATAGAGTCAGTTATCATAGCCAACTCGCGCGCTTTTTCAAAGTTCTTCACGGCAGTTTCCTTCTGCTTCCGTGCCTCCTCCCTGCCCTTTTCAATTTCCTCTTTAGTTTTTGTTTGAGGAGCAGTGACCTCGGCAAATTTATCTAGTGCCCCCTCAACGGTCCGGACTTGACGATTTTGCTCTTTTCTGGCCTTAGCGAACTTCGGGTCTGCCAACCCCTTTGCTTTGAACTCGTCAGCTTTGGCTTTTGTTCCGGCAGCTGCCTTCGGCATTATTAACGGCTTAGGAGCCGTTAATAATGGAAGAGCAGATAATAATAATGGCAGAGGAAGAAGGAGCGGAGAGAATGAGAGCCAAAATGAAAATGACCACTGACACTCTATTGACAAGGACGTCCAATTAGGTAGCGTATCCTGTTGTGGGGTGTGGCTTATTGAGGGGGCGTGGCTAAAATTAATTGGCGGGGAATTTAATTACAATGCATATGAATGAGTGCAATATATTTTTATGAAGCGAAAACAAAATCAAAAGAAAAATGAATCCTAAGGGGAAAATTTGAGACTCAGTAACAATTCTGATGGGCTGATAACTCACGCAGCACTGCTCAAAACGCTAGTTGAATGAGGTGAATCAGGTTGACCGTCTAGGAGCAGAAGTTATTGAGGCAATCGACCTCTACAAATTAGAATAGTTTTAAGTATGATGTTTCCTAATCAATTGATTAGTTGGCCAGAGACAGTTTGAGTTTCGCATCTTTTACAATACTAAAATCTGTATTATACTTTTTCTCCGTTTCTGTTCTAAAGCTTCAAATTGCTTACTGATTACTGTTCTTCAGAACATGACCTAAGTGAAGGGCAACTCAAGCAATCAATCATCTGTAGCCTAGGCAACGCCAAGGTCTCAACCCTTAACATCGTTTGTCAACAAATCATTAGTAAGTTGAACAAATTCAATCGCTCTAATGATTAACTACGGATCGCTCAATCGTCCTAAAGCTCAAATCTTTTATATAAATATTACTTTTGTAATGTACCAGTCAATACAAATAATGCGCCTAAGTTAGTAACGGAGTTTGACGCCAAGATTGCCAGCCTGACTAGTCACCCAGCCTTGTCACTCAAAATCGCATGCACGAAATCATTTAATATCACGTTTAAGTTCATTAAGGTTAACAATCATTCTCTTTGTTTCTTTGAACTCAGCAAGTTCAATTTTATGCTTGTTGCGTTTAAGTTTTTTATTCTGTGATTAACTCAATAAGTGCCAACTCAACTCTAATCCACGCCACCTTCCTCTCTTGTTAAAATTTAGAATCTCTCTCACTTTTTCCCCCTACACTCAATCAAGTATCCCTGCCTTGGCTCATTCCTACTTTGACAATGTCATCCAATCAACATTCAGAATTGGGTAATAGTGAATCAACACCTAATCTTCAAAAGGCCATTATAAATCTTGTTGAAGGTGGACAGTTTCACCTGAGAAAACCAGTGAAAACAGTTCCCACGGAAATCAACCAGTTTAGCTCTCTCCAATAAACTCCAACCGATACACCGTACCGATGCTTTGGTAGCCGAGTGATTAGATTTCAAGCATAGTTTTCATGGCACTTGAGTTGTTTTCCCTCAAATATAATGCAAACTTTGCACCTCTGTTTAACAGAGAGACATGCTCGATCTATCATTTCTTGAGAAACTTCATTAAACTCCTCAAAGATAAATGTTTTCAATTCATCCGTTGTTGGATTCCTTGCGAAAACTTCATCTTTGAGGTAACCCCATAGAAAAAAGTCTGGTGATCTTTGAGCCCATTCCAATGTCCCCCGTCTCCCTATCCATGTATTAAATTCTTCATTTATGTATTTCCTCACAGACAGTGCTGAATGAGCGGAAGAGCCATCCTGTTTCCAGATGAAATGTTGATTATAATCGTTCCTCCTCGCAAATAATGAAGGAGAAACGTAATCTCTCATCATTTCAAGATAGCTATCCTTATCTACACTGCCTGGAAGGAAATAAGACAATATTTTACCACCTTGCCAGGTTCCAGCCCAAATCATAACTTTTTCCTCCGCAAGGTTATCGACAGCTATGGAGCTAGACACAATTGTGCTTATTGACAGTTTGATTCAAACTGAATATAGCTTCATCGGACCATATGATCCTATGTAAAAAGTTGTCAGAACGCGAATGATGAAGGAGCAGGCGTTCACAAAACTCCACTCGGCGATCAAAATCGTCTTCATTGAGCTTATGAATAAGTTTAAAGTGGCATGGCCTAAGACGCAAATCGTGGCGCAAAATAAGTCACGTTGTCGTCACAATCCCACTTGAGTGGCTATTCTCCAAGCACTCAATGATCGACCATCTTTAGATGCTTCCTTGGTTGTTTTTCACCGCTCGTATCTTTCTTGCAGTTCTGACAACCATTTCTCTTTTAGTTTGATGTTCAACTGAGCCATATTCTCTGAACACTCGGTAAATTTGTGTGATTGTTGATGGATGAATTTTGAGAAACCGATTGTTCCACAAAGTTCTTTTTAAAATTTAGCTAAAGTCTTAGAAGGAGACTTTTCGGAACTTAAATAAGCTTCCAAAATATCTATTTTCCGAGCTTTATCAAATCTATGAGTGGAAGCCATTGTTGAAATCACAATAGCAATAATAATAGAAAAAGATAGATGTAAATACACCGTGAGCAAAAATAAGTGCCGAACTTTTTTCGCATTTTCTCACAAACGGGCTGTCTGATGACACCCAAATTTTCTGAGTGTCATCTAGGGCCAAAAGGAAAATGTCTGACACTATTTTCGAATTTTCCGAAAATTCGAATTTCCTATGGGATTTTACATGGTAAATTTTAGAACCTTCTAGAAGGTAATTTTTCCGGGTGTTTTCAATTCTCTAATTCATGCAAAGATCCTATTGAGCTTTTGTTTCGTAATTAAACACCTTCTAGCAGTCTAAAACCTTAAAAAGGGTCTACGCATGTTCAGCTATTATCTAACACTGCTAATCATTCCGAATGAAGAAAGCTGTTCCAAAATTTTCACAACAATTTGTTTCATTGAGATTCGCCTCAAAAATCTACTTTCAGAAGGTTCTAAAATTTACCATGTAAAATCCCATAGGAAATTCGAATTTTCGGAAAATTCGAAAATAGTGTCAGACATTTTCCTTTTGGCCCTAGATGACACTCAGAAAATTTGGGTGTCATCAGACAGCCCGTTTGTGAGAAAATGCGAAAAAAAGTTCGGCACTTATTTCTGCTCACAGTGTATATAAATTGATAGTAAATTGATGTTGACACGACGACTGAAAGTAAAATGACAAGTATGAGCAATCAGCAGTATTGCTCCCTCAATCCGCTCCCTCGAAATACTCCCTCGATCTTCTCCACGATCTGCTCTAGCTTCAAAAAACAAAATATTGAACATCCGATTAGCACTTTCACTTCCCCATAGGCTTACATGCAAAATTTCACTTTTACCACCCTATTACTCCGCAAGTATAAATCTGCGCAACTTCTCATATATTTTTTTGAACTTGTCATTATCGAAAGTATATATATAATATGACCAACATACCGATCCGCCGATGGCCCTTAATCAGAAGTTCAGCCAATATTTTTATTGCATCTTCAACAATGAAAGAAGATAAAATGGATGAAACCTAAATCATAGAATTTTACTTCTTCTCTCATGGAAAAACGAAAAATTCGCTCCATTTCTATTAATAGAATTGATATTAAGATGAGAAAATTTGTTCCTTTTTCATAGACACTTAATCAACTCGAAGGTCAATGATTATTAAAAGAACAATCTACCATCAACTAAGCTATTAATATTATCCTAAACTTTTCATCAATTACACTAATTTTGTTTCATTTCGAAAGATATTTCAGATATTTATCGAGTTTGTTTGAAAACAAATTGTACGACGCCAAGAATTGATATTTCGAGCCACAAATTGATAATGCTTGCGATATAACATGAGTATTCGAGTTTATCTTGTTTAGGCATCATGGTTACATTAATTTGCGAGCCAATTGGATAACCAAACATAATTTGTATGATTCCAGGTCCATGGAGCAAATCAATGTAGTCAGAATTATTTAATGATCTTAATATAACCAATTGATAAGATTTAGTTCGACATTCTGGTTTATCATATTGAATTTCACAATGAGATCGGCAACGAGTCGCTCTGATTCCTCTGACAAATGAAACATTATCAGGTTCGAAAGGAATTTGAACAAGAATATCATCCTCGAATGCTCGATAATAGAATTGAATATACACTCTTTGATTGTATCGTGTTAAGTTTTCCCATTTTTATGATGATAAAGAAAACAATTTGAATAAGGATATTCCATTCCCATGATCTGTTCTGTATAATACGTGAAGACAAAGTCATTGAATCGATTAGTGTCCATGGTGATCATTTCAAGGCTACCATAGTTGAGAGAGACTTTCGTATCCGTATCATGAATGATCATCTGAAAATATGGATGAGAAGTGATACTTATATTAACGATAAAAGTTAAAAAGTATTCATCATAGAAGGTGCTCTTTGGATAGATGAAAGGTGATTCTTTGTCATGAAAGAAAGTGAAACACTTTCGATGAGCATTCAGATTAACCTTTACTGGCGCTACACTGAAACAATCGACATAATTGACTTCACCAAAGATCGGCAAAGACGAATTAGCAACGGCACAATCAGTAACAAGTTGTTCGGCTGTAGGTGTGACATCATTTAGTTCACCCAAAGTTAAATTGAATCTCAGCGCATCAATATCGATTTCTAACGATTCATTGAATCGGGACACTTTCTGTCTTACCAAATTCTCGTTGAGATCATATTTGCACAAAGAGACAGCAGGTAGACTGATGAACATTGGACTATACAAATTGATCAGGGTCATCGTTTGGAATGAAAAATAAATGGCCAATAGATCTGTTACCTGTGTTAACGCACATAAACAACAGATGATGAAAGGAATCAGTTGATCATTGGTGAACACCAACGACTGACGAAACGCTTTCCATAAAGCACCGCGTTTGTTGATAACTTGTGTTGGTTTCGCTTTCATTTTCATGCCACAATTCAGAGTTCTTATTGTTTTGGGAACTGAAGTTGAATACAGAAAACTGATGGAAATCTTTTCAATCGATCACATATCATAATGACTTCTTTACCATTTCAATTCTTGATTGGAAAACAATCACAAACAATACCTGCATCTCAATTAATTAATCATTATCATTGAATCATTCAAATTCTAGGTTCTCTCTTTCAGTTGAATCAGCTCACTCGGGATAGTCTGGAAGAATAATCAAGTCAATTCGAAATCAATTATATTTGACCAAAGAGCATAAGAATCAACAGGAGATACGTTGATTGGTACAGAAACTGATGAAAATGAACAATCGATTGTACTTGAAAGGAGAAAGATAAAATCGACCAAGTGCATTGAACCTTTAAAAAAGTACCAACATTTGTGTTGGATTCGCAACCCATACTTCCTTTACGTTTGATCTGTACTAATATTGCTTTAACGCAGTTGAACGGGTTATCCCATGAACAATTAATTTCGCTAATCCAAGGATTAAGGTCATTCGATGACGGGAAACTAGTTTGTCCATCATGTTACAAAGCGTTCGTAGTACAAGTATAAATATCGCTCTAAGATTCAGAGAAATTATCAGTCAAGTTTCCAACATCAAACAACAACAATCAGCATCAATTTGCTCGTGAATTCGAAAATAGTTGCTTAATCTGTGAATCTAATAAAAACTAACCAAACCAAAATGAATAAGAAATTGGTAAGAAGTTAATCAATTCAATCTTTTTGTAATTAAACTAACATTTTTTTCTCTTGCAGATTCTCTTTATTGCCATTTTCTCAGTTATCTTCATCAACATTGCTAATTGTGAATCAAGTGACACAGAGCCCAGTGAAGTTGAAGAAGGCGAGGACAATTTTGAGGACGACGAAGCTGACGAAGGCGAGATCGAAAGTCGAAACAAAAGAGAAGTCGGATCTGATCTGGAAGAGGCTGAAACTGCCGTCGGTGGTAAAGGAGCTGCTGGCGTTGTGGGCTTTAAGGGAGGTAAAAAAGGTGCAGCAGCAGCAGGTTTCAAGGCTGGCAAGAAAGGTAAAGCGGGATTCAAAGCTGGAGCCGCTGGTAAGAAAGCTGGGGCTGCTTTCGGAGCTGCTGGAGCCGCTGGAGGTAAGAAACAATTTACAATTGAATAATCGAGTGAAATTACAATTCAACACTTTCTATCAACACTCAATAGGTAAAAAAGGGGCTGCAGCAAAGAAAGGTTTTGCTTCTGGTGCATTTGGTAAGAAATTCGGCAAAAAGGGAGGATTTGCTAAGGCGGGTGGAGCTGGTTTCAATAAGAAAATGGGAGTTGTCAAAACTTTCGGAAGCAGCCAAGGTTAGTAACAATTTGAATGGTTTTAGATACAAAATTATAACACACTCTTATTATTCAGGCTTCAAATTCGGTAAAGCTGCTGGCTTTGGTGCCGCTGGAGGAGCCATGGGGGCAAAAGGAGCTAAAGGAGGAGTCGCCGGTGCTAAAGGTTTGTTACTCCACTAGAAATTCAATTTCCCATTTCTTATACTTGAATTCATTTATTACAGGAGCTGCCGCCTTCAAGAAAGGAGCCAAAGGAGGAAAAGTTGGATTCGCAGGAGGTAAGGCTGGAAAAGCCGGTGCAAAAGCTGGTGCAGCTGCTGCAACTGGATTCAAGAAAGCGGCTGGTGCTGCTGGTGCTGCTGGTGTCAAGAAAGTTGCTGTGGGTGGAAAAGGATTATTAGGTTAAAAGTCAATCTAAAACTCAGTTAAATTTTTTACACTAATTACCTTTATTAACTTTCACTTTTAACCATCTTCAATTGACTGTAAATTGTTCAAATTTTTTATTAACCTTTCGATACAATTATTAAACGAACTTTGTTATTAACCATCATTTGAATCACGGTAAATCAATTGATTATTCGGCTGCAGAAATAGGACAGAGTCTTGAAAAATTGATTGATAATTTAGAGCAAATGTCGTCAAGTTGCAAATTGGATTCAACATCAGGCTAAAGTTGCTCTTTGGTGCATAGGCAGAGAAACTGTTTCGATTCCAGCAAATTTGTTGTAACTGAAAAGGAAAAAAGAGAAAAATTGATTAGACTCAATTAGTGAGATGCATTCAACTTACATGTAACGATATTCGGCTCGTTTTCCAGAGTCAATGCAAGGCTTTGTTTTAGTTGTTGCAGATAAAACATGATCTTCATTGATTGTTATCTTCATTACTCCATTGGGTAGATTTGGAATACATTTTGTTTCATGCTCTTCGATTGCTTCGTACTGTGAGTTTATAAGTAAGGCTCTTATATCAGCGCCAGTGAAGTTCTCAGTCAATTCGCCGATAATCTCATGATTGAAGCTCTCATGAAAGCTTAGATCTTTTCCTAGAACTTTCCAAATATCCAAACGATCAGCAGTTGAAGGGAAATCACAGCAAATATATTTATCGAATCTACCAGGACGTAAGAGCGCTGGGTCAAGAAGGTCGGGTCTTGAAGTCGCGGCAATAGCATAAACACCTTGTTCAATCACTTCAACTCCATCCATTTGTGCTAATAATTGATTTACAACTCGATCTGTAACACCAGTTGAATCTTGTCCTCGACGCGGAGCCAAAGACTCGAATTCGTCAAAGAAAATGATACATGGTTTCGCAATTGCTGCTCGTTCAAATAATTCTCTGATGGATTCTCACTTCTTCCAATGTATTTTGACAGCAATTCAGGTCCACGAATTTTTATCAAATTAACTCTACTTTCACTGGCTAGCGCCTCGGCAATCAAACTCTTCCCCGTTCCTGGAGCTCCGTAAAGAAGTATGTTTCGTGGTGGACGAATTGGACATTTACTGAATAATGTTGGATATTTAAGAGGCAGAAGAAGAGTATTTCGTAATAAATTTTTGACCTTCGTTAACCCACCGATATCCCTGAATGATATTCCAGTGCTTTTTTCAATTCTTATATCGGTCATCATTGTTGGACGAAAGAGTTGCAATGCATGCTCGAAATTTTCCAGTCCAATCTCATCAGACTGATTTAGAGTGACTTTATTGTGAATCGCTGAATCCACTAAATTTAATAAATCAGCAATTAAATATCCTTCACAACGGTAAGAAATTTGATCGAGCCAAGAATAACTGCTAATTAGATTGACATGATGATTTAGAAAGCTTTGGATAATTCGTTTTCTGTTCCGAATTAGGATTCTCCAATGAAATTGATTCTGAGAAAATGCTCCTTCCTCTGATTGGTAAGAGAATCTGATTTAGAGACGATTGGGATGTACACGTTGCAACGATTGCGATTCTCTGGCCAAACCTTATATTGAGCTCGTCAAATGATTTGATAATAGAAGAAAATATACACGAGGCTCGAATAGACGCAATGGTATCAACTCCTGGAACCTCTTCCACCCTCGAAATATGAGGTGCGACTAGATCAAGCCCTTCGAATATGAGGACCGAGGGTTGAGAATAAATACATTCAGCGATTTGAGTAATCCATTGTTTCTTCAGTGATGAGATTGTTTTCCATGAACCACATTGAATTGTCTTGATGAAAACACAGGGATATTTTTTCGAAGTGAGTTCCATTACATGTTTTAGAAAACAAGTTTTGCCGCTTCCTTTTGGTCCGTGGACCAATAAAACGTTTCTAGCGAACGAAGTGTTCTCTTTAATCGAGCCATCGGGAATCAAAATACGATCTAAAAATTCAACAGCTGAGGCTAATTCTTTTTCCATCCAGGGTATGAAAGGATAAGGAAGATAAACGGTAAGTTGGTCACTTTGCATTTCCTTATCGTTGAGTTCAGGTAGTTTCATCAACGGCACCCGTTTACCCCAACTCGTTGATATTCTGCTGAAACTGGTACTTTTCACGCGAATATCGATTTTTTCTAAAAGTTTTTCATTGATCGGTGAACAGGAATCTTCTGGGTCACAGGCAACAATGAAATTCTGTCCACCAATATCGATACACGATCCTCGACAAAGAATCAAAATCTTATGTTTTGAGACATAAGACTTCAAACTGTTGCGTATCAATTCAGTAGATGAAGTTGTTTGCACGCTAATTGGACAAACGTAAAATGTTTCCTTCGTAGGGATTGTTAAACATGAATTGTCCGAATTTACAAAATGTCTCGATTTGTGACGACGAAGAAAATTTTACAATTGAAAGATAAGTCCAATTGTTTCAAGTTATCACTCACAAAGGCACAGGACATGGGACATTCGGAATGACCTCTGACCAAAGTGTAAGTACCTAAAAATAGATCCTCTTCAGATGAATCGATGGTGTCAATTCTTTTACAAATGTCGGTGTTTTTCTTCAGTTCATTTCTTTTGGCTTTTTCGCATGGAGGTAGAAGTTTGTTCACAATTAAAACTCCATATTCATCTTTTGATAAGTTGAATTGACTTGAATTTACCCAAATAGTGTTGAGAGTTGAGTTGACCTCCAAGTTGCAAGGAGCAGATGAAACATTGAGGATTGTTTTCAAAACAGAATCGTCAATATTTTTACATTGGATCGAGTTAACTATTACCGAATCGACAGCATCTTCCGCTTCGTGTTTTGGTGCATTGAAGAAAGGAATTAGGCCCATAAATTTATACGCAACTGACGACACTTTTGAAGACTCATTGATATCATGGCCAATCTCAACGAGAGAATCCTTTACTAGCACCGAAAACCCGACACTTGGGTTGATTTGGGTAACCTTGAAAAAGAAAACATCATTGGATGAAGTCCAAAAAGGAAAAACTAGATCAGGATAAATAACACGAATTTGGTCTAAAATATTGTTCGTCATTTCATCTCGATAGCTGTCAATGCCAATTCCTTTCGGTTCGATTAGAGTTAAATTGCAACGATGACATTCGGGGGCTTTTTCTTTGATGAATTTCACTGATACCAATGAACCGTTGATCAAACCCAATTGATTTCCTAAGGCTTGAGGGAAATGAATAACCTCAGAGCTTTTGTCGTCATGGCCAATCGCAGTAAAATAGTTCAGTCTATTAACTTGACCACCAATTGTGACTTTTATGATGCATAACTAAAAAAACAAGAACGTCAATTAATTCATAATAATTTGTGATCATTAACTCACCGGTTGATTGAATAATAGTTTCCTGTTAATTTTGACGAAACAGTTTTGACTTTCGATTAATTTGACAAGCAAGAAATGTGTGTCATCCATTTGAGATTCTTGGACAATCAACTAAAATGAAAAGTCGATGCTTGTCACTTGATCATTAGACTTTAACAATTTAGTTTAACAACTTGACAGCTGAGATTAGACTCTAATCATTAGAGGAACATGAAGATGAAATAATTTCGATAGTATCGATTCTTCGATAGAATCGATCGTCTCTATTTCTTTCTCAAGAAATTATTTTCATTGGTTTGTTGTTCTTCATCATGGTGAGTATTAATTATGACCTTATTCGTTTTCATCTTTCGTTTAATTATGTGTTCAATTCTTCTTCATTTTAGGCCTCTCCAAATCTTCCTAATTCATCTCAACCTTCAGGCAGTGCATTCAAGCAACAAAAGCTCCCCGCTTGGCAACCCATTTTAACAGCTGGGACAGTCTTACCGACCTTCTTGTTAATTGGGATAACGTTTATCCCAATAGGCATAGGCCTTTTACTTTCCTCGAATGAGGTTAAAGAGACTACAATCGACTATACGTTTTGCGTCAATGATGCAAATGAAACTTGTGCATCAAAGATCTCCGAGTCAAATGCTAATAATCCATGTAAGTGTATTTTGGATTTTGAGTTGCAAAGCAGTTATGCTAGAGATGTTTTCATCTACTATGGACTCACCAATTTTTACCAAAACCATCGGAGGTACGTCAAATCAAGAGATGACAAACAATTACTGGGCATCAAAGATGCTCTTTCTTCTGATTGTGAACCATTCAAGGAGTTTAATGGAAAACCAATCGCCCCTTGTGGTGCTATAGCCAATTCGCTTTTCAATGATACCTTTGCCATGTTGTACTTTGAAACATCAACTGGTAGATATCGAGGAATGAACTTAATCGAAACTGGTATCGCTTGGGCAACCGATAAAAACATCAAATTTCGTAACCCTTCCGGTGGACTTAATGATAGTGATGCTTTCAAAGGCTATACTCATCCACCCAATTGGCAGAAAAATGTTTGGGAACTCGATTCAGAGAATGCCGATAACAATGGTTATCTTAACGAGCATCTAATCGTTTGGATGCGAACGGCTGCCCTTCCAACTTTTCGAAAAATTTGGGGCAGAGTGAACCATACAATTGAACCTTTTCATGATGGTCTTCCCAAAGGAAAATATCAGATTGAAATCAACTATCGTAAGTAAAAAGATTCGTTTTTTCACCATCAGCTCTCTCAAATTCATCTCATTTGCTTGTTTTCAGATTATCCAGTCACTTCATTTAAAGGGACAAAAAGAGTAATTATATCCAACACATCATGGCTCGGTGGTAAGAATCCATTCCTTGGCATCGCTTACATTGTTGTTGGGTGTATTTGCTTAGCATTATCAGCTTTCTTTTTCTTCATTCATCGTAAATACGGTAGAAGGTATCTATCATTTCAAAAAGTCATAACATCTAATATACTTTTTATTAATTGAAATTTTATCAATTTTCTTTTTTTCTCTAGTGTTAATGATATCATTAATGTTACCCAAAGAACTCCGTACTTGAATTCATAAAAGTTTCGTCGATCATCATAACAATAATATTTAGATACATCGCTTTTTTAGAAACTATTGGTGCCTCCATTCAACTTTTTCAGCTTACTTTGTTAGCTCAAAAAGAATTAACTAAATTTCTAACCATTCTCATCCAAGCAAAAAAATTCTATATCATGTAAACCACAATTCAGTTCGCAATCAACTACCATGATACCTCTGAATCAGTGTTATCAAGGAGATGCAATATTCCGCCTCATCAATCCATGGTATCTTCTTTCACAGAGAGATGTCAAGTCATTTCTATTGATCTCAAATGTAATTGTTTTATCGGCAAAACATCAGGATAAACTGAGCTGAAAAGGGACCATAATCATTAATTTTAATTGGCAAATTTTAGATATTCACTTGAGATTTTAAAGGTTGTTTTTATTTGTTATTTTCGATCATAAAAATGTAGGTAGAAAAATTGAAAACTTTTCGATTGAACTTCAAAGGGAAATGAAACTGGAAAATTAGTTTTGGCGACTTCCAAAGGTGTTTTCTTCGCTAAACATGACGTAAAGAAAACCATCTTCATCCCGATGTCGATACCAAAGCTCACCAATTAAGGCACTGGAGACATGAAAAAACCCCAGATTGAATAACCAAGATTGCAAAGTCAATTTTCACCCGAAAATTGTATTCCATGTATACCAAACGTCATGTAATTAAATAAATGATTAAAATGAATAAGTTATCGCTTTTTACTAGAGGTTTCCCTTTTACCTTGATTGTGGCAAAGTCCGATCTATGAAGAGATAAATTGATTCTTTCTGTGTCAATTTGAGTCGATCGCGAAGTAAGTACATCAACTGGGCCACGGTCACTTCATATGGTATGAGTAGTTTGTATTTGTCCAAATCTTTCAGGTGAGACTTGGGCGATTTCTGTGCGATTATCTATCGGGTCATCAAAATGTCAGTGAGAAAAACAACAATCGAAAGGCTGGAAAATGTTCTTACCGGAATTTTGTCTGGATATTTTTCACGAATTACGGTCGATTCCTTTTTCCTTTGTTCTGTAAGAAGAAATCAGGTTAAGGTTAGATGAGAAATGAACCTGAAAACAGTGAAAAGATTAACACAATTAGAACAATTTGTTCATCACTCTTACCCAAATTGTATTTCTCTTTGAAAACCCATTTGACGGGCGATCCTTTTCTTGAATAGTCCAGCTTGATGTTCTCGAATTGACCCGATACTAAGGAAGAGAGAAATTGAAGAGGTTTCGTTGATATCGGAGAACAACAACAAACTGAAGTGAAACTGAGGCTGAGAGAAAGAGAGAAAGAGAAAGAGGAAGAAAAGAAAGAAAAATGAAGAAAGAAAGAGAATGGAAAAGAGGTGGTGAGTTTAGAAAGGAAAATGTAGTTTGATTGTTCAAATCACTTTCAATGTTGTCACTATGGGAAATTGTCTTGATATCTGATCACCAATCTACTTGGAGTCCCTCCTCTTCCAGTGATTGACTAAACAACCGATTAGACAGTCAATCTCACAATTTCTAAACAATTGATTGCTGATTAAAGTCGCTATCAGCTAACCGAAATCGTCAGTTTTATCCATACGCGATCGTCTCGTTTCGTTGGCCAGTTTCCTGAAATCTTTTTCATTCTTATCCAAATACGTACAAGAAACAAGTTAATTGTTTCGATGCTGATCAAGTAAATGGCCTTTAAACCAAAGAATCGAGTCAACCGATTTTCTTTTTGAAAAAGTGAAACTGTTTTTGAGCTGAGAAACGCATCATTTTAATGGGCAAAGTGACTCTATTTCTGAGGGTCAACTTGGTGGTCATTCTCGCAAGAGAAATACAAAAATATAAGAAAATTATACAAAATAAAAAAAGCAAAATACATGCACGTTTTGAAAGAGGAAACAATCAATAAAGACTATTAAGGTATTAAGGTTTGGCCCGTGTCAATCGTAAGTAATTTAGTTGGGATTCTCCTTCTTAATTGGGCGACAGCTAATAGATTCTTTGTCGATCCCATGTTGCTCCGTCAAGTGAGTTTTTAGATAACTGGACCCGAAATTTTTCTCACAAAATATACAGAAATTAGGGTCACCTTTGAGAGCAGGCAGAATAAAGGCCGATTCAGTGTTTTCTGTTTTACTCGCAAAGATCGGCGTCCCATCTTTTGATTTAGAAAAATAATCTGTGATTTTACGATTTGACTTTAAAAAGTCAACCGTATTTAATTTAGATCGTTTGGCACTTCCACAAGGTCGACTTGTTTTTCTTCTTGGGGTCACAACTGGGCTATGGTTAGATCTTTCGTCTTCAATTACGTCATGGGTCACAGGAGCATTGGAAGAATCCACCTTGTCCAATTCATTTGACTGGTCAACAAATTCTGATTTGATTTCGACTGGACGAGGTTTATCGGAATCATTATCCTCTCTTGAGGTGCGATTGTTTATTTCGTCGCTTCCAGTACACAAGGTATCAGTACCGCTAGAAGAAGCGTCAACTGGATTGGAGTCGTTAAGCGGCAAGGCAACACTCTGAGCACCTGACGACAATGTGTCAGGATCCAATCTATTGATTTCAGTCAAACATTGACTCAGAGTGAGTTCATCTTCGGGAACATCCGCAGGTTTAATATTCGGTTTGGTATTCTGTTTAAGACGAGCATCAAAGCTTTGCACAATCAGTTGAATACCTTGGGCTTTATCAGAAGGGTCACTCATCTTCGCAATTCCTTCAGCAATACACGAATTCAAAATGGATTTGAGTTTATTTCTCGTCACTTCGTCTATTCTATCAGGAACTGAAGACCTTTTGACTTTTACAACATGTCCTGAACCACAGGACTCCACAGGCTTGGGTGGTGTGTTTTCCTTCAAACGATCATCCAAACCAGAATCACAGATCTTTTCCTCGGTGGTTTTTGCATCACTTGAATCGGCACAGTCACTGGCATTTAACTTCTCATGGCAGTTTGGGTCCATTATATTGGAATGTTGATCAAAAATATTCACTTGAAATTTGTGGTCAGTCAAACGTACGATTTACAGTTTCACTTGCTCTGACCTTCTCCTAGAAATTAAACCAAATAAATAACAGAACGAGAACCAATGAAAGACTTTAAATGTTTCTCATGTTCGGTTGCGCTTTTTTCAAAAGCAAAAGTGAAGGCACAGTTGCGCTTCATGTCGAGTGTTTTGGCAACTAGAAATTAATTAACTGGTTTCATCAACCGGATTCGAGAAATCAAATTAACTTGTTGAAGGATTTGAATTAATTTTATTAAACAAAATAAGTTGAATTTATCATAAAATGATTTACAAATATAAGAAGAAGATGATTATTGTTGATTTCGATTGATTTTTGATGATTTACATGATTGTATTGGTTGAAAACAAAAAGCAGATCGATTGAACTTTAATTAAATACTACAACATCAATCAAAATACCTCAGAAATCAATGTAAAGCTTAATTTGAATTGGACTTGGATTGGTTTCAATTATTTATTTACAAGAGTCTGTCATTGATTTGCAATTATGAAGAAACTGGACCTTTTGATTACTTTAAACGAGAGCGTATCAAGAATCATGGAGACGAGAGGAAAAGGATGAAAGAGAAAATGAATTTTCATGACTTGAAAGCCGAAAAATTCCTTAAGTACAAAAGGGCGAGTGCATTTATTAATAATTAGTTCCATATATAAATTAACTGATGACTTTCCAATAACGTGACTCCATCTGCAACCTTCGAGCAAAGTGTTTTCTTCTTGGTCTAATTTCATGGAAGCTCTTGTACGAGTCTTTTTCCTCGCTGAATAATTTGCTTATCGATTAAAATTGATCCATAGCATCAAGCCAAAAGAAGAAAGATCTGTAATAGAATTCACCAAGAACTTCATAGTCATTGAATTAACGGTTAGTCTGAACTGTTTTCCTCCATTGAAACTTGTCCATATACAAGAAAGATGCACAAAAACTTTTCAGAAGACTCAAAATGTGTAAACCAAATGCATTTAATTAAATTTATGAGTTGAGCATATTCACTTCGAAATCAAAATAAGTTCCAAAAAGGCTTAAATAAGTGCTCAAAACGAGTGATTATTTGAGATGAACAGCCATGTTAATAATTAAGATGTTGAAGGAATATCTGGTCATTATGGTCAAGAAACCTCCCATTATTGGCGCAAGTTAGTCGATAGTTTCAATTCTCAATTTACCTTCATCTAAATCATGTATTGCAATCAATCGTCAGGTCTAAGGTTCGATTTGAGGTGAAGGGTTCGCAATTATTATAAAGATGATTTTCGCAAAGGCAATAATAAATATCATTGAACCAACGGAATTGATGATGTGGAAAATGTGCGGATAAAGTACCATAAATTATATAAGTGAGTATATCGTGAAGCCTGATGACGGAGGGACCCCTAAGCAACATAAGTGTACACTTTCCTGGAAGAGAAAAAAAGTGAAATGAGGTCAAAATGGAATAAAAAAATGAAAATGAACCCAAACAACTACTTACCGATCTTCAGGAGTTCTCGCTAAATATTCTCTGTCTATTAGACCTTCGATTCTTTTCTTGATAATCACAGGACTGGGCATAAATCGAGATTTGAGTTGCTCAGTAACCTTTTTAAAGAAAAGAAAAGTTATTGAAATTGACATTGAAAGAAAAGTTGAATTCGACTTGATTTACTTACCTCTGAAACTAAATTAGCATGATTGATACGCTTACGCGCTTTCATAATCCTAACAATAGCGGCTTCGATTTCGTGCTTTCTATCTTCATCAACTTTACTTCGGGTTTCTTTTCTTTCCGGTTCCGATTCACCTTTAGCCGTTACAGCTTGGATTTTCACTCGATGTAATTTAGATGTAAAAGAGTCGTTTACACAGAATACATGATTTGGTTCTGAAAGAGCAAGTAAAACGTTAGACAGAGTAAAAACAAACTGCTCATCAATACTAACCTATCTCCTTGGTCTTAGGATTCTTGATTAAAATACGCTGAGCTGGTTTACCCATGGCTAAAGATTGTAATGCTCTAGTTAAATCTTTGAGAGGTATATCAGTTTCGTTGGCGATTTCTTCACATGTTAGTCTATCTCTGTTATTGAATAGCATCAGGATGCACATTTGTTGAGTTGATACTTGAATAATATGTTTTCTTGGTACCGATAATTTAGTAGATTGTGGTAGGGGCGCATTGACAATAGAAGATGAGGTACTGACAGCATTACTCGATCCCGGGTCTAATTGGTCCGAATTAATTCCATAGAAGTTACAAGTTGTACTGACCGAAGTCGGTTGTCCAATGAAACTGTTCTCACTAGAATCTTCCTTTTTGGGTCCATAAAAAGTGGCATTTAAATCAGCCCACCCTAATTGTGGCTGCAGTGTTAGTTGTCTTCCACTGTGTTTAGCTAAATAGAAGCGTTTAAAAGCTTCAAATGCATTTCTCGGAGCGAGAGGAATGTTGCATTTAGAAGGTGTTGATTGTGTAGGCCAGAAACCTGTTGTTAAGATTCGAACATTCAAATCTACACCAAATAAGTTAACCTAAAGTAAAAGTAATTAAGAGGTTAAGTTGACAGTTGAGAGTCTTGGATGAAAACTGAGAGCAAGAAGAAACTTTAGAATTTACCCTAGAACTTTGTACATGTGTTTTAAATTCTTCCATCATAGTGGTGGACACAGTTATATCTCTGAACATTCCTTCCAACTTAGATGTGAACTGACAGCCACATTCGGTTTTCAACTTGGAAATCATATTCTTTTCAGAATCATCGGAGACACTTTTGTTCAGCAAAAGCCGTTTAGCGAGATGTTGCTTATAATATCTTTCAAAAACATCCTTTTCTTGGAGATAACGGAACAGCACCATAGTTTTGTCAAGAACCTGTTCAATGTCTTGTTCCGACATACCTTTAACACCTTTTTTAAGTTTGTCATCAATAAATAAAGATAAATATTCAGGTGATTTAGGATTTAAATTGAGAAAATATTCAAAGTCTTTAGCTATCATTTTTGAAAATTCTTTATCCGAGCTGAATGACCCAACTAAAAATGTATCAAATCGATCTTTAAGTTCCAATAATGACTGAAAATAGATGAAAAAAAAATGTCATAAGCGTTAGAAGATCAATAGAGAGAGAGAGAGAGAACAATTTTATTACCTGGACAAAGGTGATAGCATCAGTTTTTCCTCCTTCATCTTCCATGACTAATTTTTTACCTTCTTCTATCAAGTATTGACTGACACAGGCAAGAATCGCTTGGAGACCACCATTAACACGGCGAAGTAAACTATACATACAAGCAAGATCTGAACAAATAGAGAAGAATAATTAGTAAACAAAGAAACGATACATCTCTACAATTCATCTAACCTTGTGTCTTCTGGTTTTTTAACATATGTACAACCCCTGAATTCTCCATCTCCACAATGGTCTTCATGTGTTTGGAGATCAGCTCTTCTTCAACAACGGCAACAATTTGAGCTTCCGTAGATTCATCGAGATAATGTTTAGCTCGTTCAGCTTCTTCGTTTATTCTCTGTTCGACTTTCCTTATGTAAACTGATGCACTGTTTTCCTCTAGAAACTTCTGACTCTCAAGCTGTTTTGAAGAAAGTAACAATATTAATATAGATCAAAATAAAGTCTTGATAAATAAGACGCACTTGATAAAACTCGGCCGATTGAGCAAGAAATGGTCTTTCAAAGTCTTCTTCATAGACACTTCGAGAATCGATACCAAGGTTGATGAGCATTTGACATGCATTTCGAACAGCAGATCTGAGAGAAGAGAAAGATGAAAATTCTTTGAGACTACGGTAAAAGAGATTTCAACTGGAATAAAGTGAGAAAGAAAATGTTTACCTGACAATAACTTCTCCTCTTCTTTCTCTCATGACCATATCTAAAAGTGTCTCTTTCAAATTATCTCGTATTGATCCATAACGAACTACATGGTCACGAAATAGATTAAGACCCAAGTTATAAACACTGTCAACTCTATTTGGGGTAATGTAGACTCGATCCTAAAAGAAAGGAGAATAGTTGAAATTAGAAATGCGATAAAAAGATACATATAAGTATAGATTGATAAATCCTCACCATATACATAAGAATATCTCTAATCATGACCATACTAGTCTGGTGGTCATTCCAAGCTTGATTCAATGTTTTTAAAAAATTGTTATTAATTGAGGCAAGAACATCTTGACGGACCTGGAGAAGTAGGGAGATGAAAACGGTCGGATTAGTGAGAATAAAGGGCAAGATGAGCATATAATTAAGATGAATATTGGATCGATTATTGTATCACCACGTACCTTATTGTCAAGATGATCTTGAACAACTTGTCTCAATCCATTGTACAACTTTTCGCCGTATTTATGAAGGACCATAGTGTACGCATTCCTATATAATTCCTCAAAACTAAGTCCACTGTTGTTCTTTTTCTGAATCTCCTGGATAGCATTTTTCAGAGTAGCCCAAATGTCCGTGACAAACCTTTCATCCATTACGGTCTGTGAGAGAAATAGATGGAAATAGAAACCAATGAATTGAGAGTTAATCAAGGATGGTTGTTAGACAAGGAAGAAAGAAGGATCAATGTTGAAGATATGAGAAAAAGAAATGATATAGTGGCAGTACAGAGAAATGGAATCAAGTGAAAATTATGTGGTTTTCTTTGGTAGATCAAAGGTCGAAGAAGAGAGCCACCAATGGTAAATAGATGGTCTCAATTAAAGATAAATAACACTTACTGGGAAAGCTCTGATCCTCATTCTGTCCTTCCGTTGAGATTTATTAGAAGAACTCATAATGAGCTCACACTTGTGTACTGTTCAAGGCTTTAGGGTAATGTTGTGGGGTAACTTAAAAGGTGAAAACGGTTCGAAAACACTGAACACAATGTCTATCAATTGACAGAAATGTTGGCAATTAAAACTAAAAATAGCAATTGAAAGAATAATTATTAATAAGAACCATTTAAAATGAAGTACAAACAATTGAGAAAATGATGTCTTAATGTCTCTATAGATTTAGAGTAACACCAAGTGTTTACAAGAGAAGAAGGTGTTGCATTAAAATGAGAGCAGAATCAGAGAAAAGACAAAAAGCGACAATGGAAAAGAAACAATGGAAACTTAACATCTCGTTAAATTCTAATAATGAACATTGATTGTTTAATTAAACCTTAAATATTGTTGATTATTGACACTTAATTAGAGATAAACAATGGAAACATTTTCTTTTTGTTTTATTCTGACCTAAAATTCACCAGATCAGACAGAAGCGTAATTGCTCGACGGCCCCCGAGCCTCGACTAGCGACCTCGTCGAGAGAAACGGTGACATTGGAAGTTACATTTTCTGGTCTCTGTTTGTTTATTTGCGATTCGTTTAATTAAATCACAAATTAATTAATCAATTGTTTTTCCTTCTTTAATTGTTGTTAAATATTATAATCATCTACAATGCTTTCAGTTGTTAGTCGCCCCGTCAATTTCTCCTCTCTCATCAAGGCAACAACTCAAGCTGTTGCAGTGAAATCTGTTGGTCCGGCTGTTCTTTGTAATCATGAAAATACTTATGTACCTGAGAACTCAAATCGATGGTCAATTTCATCCCTTTCCTCCCAAAGCATTGGACAAAAAATCTCGGCTGTGTCACTATCTATCAACGGTAAATAGACACAATTTTCTAACTGTTGCAGAATAAATTTTCTATATATTTTTGTTTTTAATTTCTTTTAGGCTTAAGTCAAATAAGGTTGGCTCACACTGATATCAAAGTACCTGATTTCACTGATGTCCGTCAGAAGGCTACCCAAGATCCAACTTCTCGAGCTAAAGACTCAGTTGATGCTCGAAGAGCTACAACTTATGGTATGGCTGCTGGTTTTGCCGTTGGTGGTGCTTTGATAGGTAAAGGTATTGTTAGAGGTCTTGCTGAGACTTGGCTCCCATCTAAGGATGTCATGGCTTTGGCTAAAATTGAAATAAAATTGAATGAAATTCCCGAAGGTAAAAATATTGTTGCTAAATGGCGAGGAAAACCAGTTTTTATTCGTCACAGAACAGCTGAAGAGATCGAAAAGGCTAAAAAGACAAATATTTCCGAGCTCAGAGATCCACAGGCTGACGAGGAAAGGACTCAAGATCCCAAGTGGCTCGTTGTAATCGGAGTGTGTACGCACCTTGGATGTGTACCCATCTCAAACGCTGGTGATTTTGGTGGTTATTATTGTCCTTGTCATGGGTCTCACTATGATGTTTCCGGTAGAATAAGAAAAGGCCCAGCTCCAGCCAATCTAGAGGTACCACAATACGAGATTAAAGATGATCTATTAGTTGTTGGTTAGTTTTTAAACATCTCATCGAAATGTAATAAACAGATACAGACCTTTAATCAGTGTTATAAATTATTGGCAAATAAATGTAATTAAGACTTTAACCAATGAGATTTTCAAGTTGATCGGACCAATTTCGGACATTTTTTCCTTTTAGTTAATTGATTGTCCAAGAATCTCAAATGGATGACACACATTTCTTGCTTGTCAAATTAATCGAAAGTCAAAACTGTTTCGTCAAAATTAACAGGAAACTATTATTCAATCAACCGGTGAGTTAATGATCACAAATTATTATGAATTAATTGACGTTCTTGTTTTTTTAGTTATGCATCATAAAAGTCACAATTGGTGGTCAAGTTAATAGACTGAACTATTTTACTGCGATTGGCCATGACGACAAAAGCTCTGAGGTTATTCATTTCCCTCAAGCCTTAGGAAATCAATTGGGTTTGATCAACGGTTCATTGGTATCAGTGAAATTCATCAAAGAAAAAGCCCCCGAATGTCATCGTTGCAATTTAACTCTAATCGAACCGAAAGGAATTGGCATTGACAGCTATCGAGATGAAATGACGAACAATATTTTAGACCAAATTCGTGTTATTTATCCTGATCTAGTTTTTCCTTTTTGGACTTCATCCAATGATGTTTTCTTTTTCAAGGTTACCCAAATCAACCCAAGTGTCGGGTTTTCGGTGCTAGTAAAGGATTCTCTCGTTGAGATTGGCCATGATATCAATGAGTCTTCAAAAGTGTCGTCAGTTGCGTATAAATTTATGGGCCTAATTCCTTTCTTCAATGCACCAAAACACGAAGCGGAAGATGCTGTCGATTCGGTAATAGTTAACTCGATCCAATGTAAAAATATTGACGATTCTGTTTTGAAAACAATCCTCAATGTTTCATCTGCTCCTTGCAACTTGGAGGTCAACTCAACTCTCAACACTATTTGGGTAAATTCAAGTCAATTCAACTTATCAAAAGATGAATATGGAGTTTTAATTGTGAACAAACTTCTACCTCCATGCGAAAAAGCCAAAAGAAATGAACTGAAGAAAAACACCGACATTTGTAAAAGAATTGACACCATCGATTCATCTGAAGAGGATCTATTTTTAGGTACTTACACTTTGGTCAGAGGTCATTCCGAATGTCCCATGTCCTGTGCCTTTGTGAGTGATAACTTGAGGAAACAATTGGACTTATCTTTCAATTGTAAAATTTTCTTTCGTCGTCACAAATCGAGACATTTTGTAAATTCGGACAATTCATGTTTAACAATCCCTACGAAGGAAACATTTTACGTTTGTCCAATTAGCGTGCAAACAACTTCATCTACTGAATTGATACGCAACAGTTTGAAGTCTTATGTCTCAAAACATAAGATTTTGATTCTTTGTCGAGGATCGTGTATCGATATTGGTGGACAGAATTTCATTGTTGCCTGTGACCCAGAAGATTCCTGTTCACCGATCAATGAAAAACTTTTAGAAAAAATCGATATTCGCGTGAAAAGTACCAGTTTCAGCAGAATATCAACGAGTTGGGGTAAACGGGTGCCGTTGATGAAACTACCTGAACTCAACGATAAGGAAATGCAAAGTGACCAACTTACCGTTTATCTTCCTTATCCTTTCATACCCTGGATGGAAAAAGAATTAGCCTCAGCTGTTGAATTTTTAGATCGTATTTTGATTCCCGATGGCTCGATTAAAGAGAACACTTCGTTCGCTAGAACGTTTTATTGGTCCACGGACCAAAAGGAAGCGGCAAAACTTGTTTTCTAAAACATGTAATGGAACTCACTTCGAAAAATATCCTGTGTTTTCATCAAGACAATTCAATGTGGTTCATGGAAAACAATCTCATCACTGAAGAAACAATGGATTACTCAAATCGCTGAATGTATTTATTCTCAACCCTCGGTCCTCATATTCGAAGGGCTTGATCTAGTCGCACCTCATATTTCGAGGGTGGAAGAGGTTCCAGGAGTTGATACCATTGCGTCTATTCGAGCCTCGTGTATATTTTCTTCTATTATCAAATCATTTGACGAGCTCAATATAAGGTTTGGCCAGAGAATCGCAATCGTTGCAACGTGTACATCCCAATCGTCTCTAAATCAGATTCTCTTACCAATCAGAGGAAGGAGCATTTTCTCAGAATCAATTTCATTGGAGAATCCTAATTCGGAACAGAGAAAACGAATTATCCAAAGCTTTCTAAATCATCATGTCAATCTAATTAGCAGTTATTCTTGGCTCGATCAAATTTCTTACCGTTGTGAAGGATATTTAATTGCTGATTTATTAAATTTAGTGGATTCAGCGATTCACAATAAAGTCACTCTAAATCAGTCTGATGAGATTGGACTGGAAAATTTCGAGCATGCATTGCAACTCTTTCGTCCAACAATGATGACCGATATAAGAATTGAAAAAAGCACTGGAATATCATTCAGGGATATCGGTGGGTTAACGAAGGTCAAAAATTTATTACGAAATACTCTTCTTCTGCCTCTTAAATATCCAACATTATTCAGTAAATGTCCAATTCGTCCACCACGAAACATACTTCTTTACGGAGCTCCAGGAACGGGGAAGAGTTTGATTGCCGAGGCGCTAGCCAGTGAAAGTAGAGTTAATTTGATAAAAATTCGTGGACCTGAATTGCTGTCAAAATACATTGGAAGAAGTGAGGAATCCATCAGAGAATTATTTGAACGAGCAGCAATTGCGAAACCATGTATCATTTTCTTTGACGAATTCGAGTCTTTGGCTCCGCGTCGAGGACAAGATTCAACTGGTGTTACAGATCGAGTTGTAAATCAATTATTAGCACAAATGGATGGAGTTGAAGTGATTGAACAAGGTGTTTATGCTATTGCCGCGACTTCAAGACCCGACCTTCTTGACCCAGCGCTCTTACGTCCTGGTAGATTCGATAAATATATTTGCTGTGATTTCCCTTCAACTGCTGATCGTTTGGATATTTGGAAAGTTCTAGGAAAAGATCTAAGCTTTCATGAGAGCTTCAATCATGAGATTATCGGCGAATTGACTGAGAACTTCACTGGCGCTGATATAAGAGCCTTACTTATAAACTCACAGTACGAAGCAATCGAAGAGCATGAAACAAAATGTATTCCAAATCTACCCAATGGAGTAATGAAGATAACAATCAATGAAGATCATGTTTTATCTGCAACAACTAAAACAAAGCCTTGCATTGACTCTGGAAAACGAGCCGAATATCGTTACATGTAAGTTGAATGCATCTCACTAATTGAGTCTAATCAATTTTTCTCTTTTTTCCTTTTCAGTTACAACAAATTTGCTGGAATCGAAACAGTTTCTCTGCCTATGCACCAAAGAGCAACTTTAGCCTGATGTTGAATCCAATTTGCAACTTGACGACATTTGCTCTAAATTATCAATCAATTTTTCAAGACTCTGTCCTGTTTCTTTATACAATTAATTTATTTTGGTACAACTGTTGTTTCCTATTGATTTTCTTCTAAAATATATTTTGCTTACGATCTTCTAATTTCTTACCAATTAATCAAGTGTTTTCGGTTTAATTGTTGAAAATGATGATCTCAGGAATCAACAATTATCAATGCGTTTAAACTCAATGTTGGCGAAAAGAGATTAATGAAACTGATGTTTGCTAATCATTTTGTTTATCAATGTAACTGGTAACCAATGAGAGAGATTGTAATCAGTAATTGACTGATTGTTACACTCAAGGCTCTCACATCTTTCTGTTTGCTCTCCTACATTTACTTATGTGTCTTTATCATCGTTTCTCTCTGTGAATTAGTTTCTATGTATTGTAATTGTCTCTCAAATTATTGATTATTAACATTTTCTGTTTTTTCATTGTTATTATGAATAATTGATGAAGAAATCAACATGTCAGTGAAATTATCAAGTAAACAATTTAAACAGGATATCAATTCATTGTTCATCAAATTACATTCGATATTAACTGGATTAGAAGCCAAGATAATTGAGAGAGACGAATCTCTCCGAGAGGAGGTTAAACAAGAGTGAGTATTTATATGGATAAAATTTATGTTAATTGTTAATTTAATTTTCTTAATTAGGATCCTCGCCAATCTAATTCTTAAAGATGATAATTATAAGGATAATAAACCGAAAGATACAAAGGTAGCAGATACAAAAGCAGACAATCCCGTCTCAATGGTAGTTCCAGTCGACCCCAATCAATTCATCGGTACAACAATAAAACATACTTCTAGCTATATATCAGATCAAACAATCAACTTGACCATAAGAGCTGGAGTCTCTAATAATAATTTAAACAAATCTACTTCTAACTGCCACAATTCAACAGGTTCCACCATCAAAAACAACACCAACACCAACACTTCAACCACATCCACAGCCACAGCCACAAGCACAGCCACAGGCAACGCCACCACTACGTCAACTTGTAACACAAACAACATAGTGAAAATCCATAGCAATAGTAACAATGGAAACAGCAATAGCAATTCAAACACCAGTTTTAACATGAGCAATGATAATGAAGGCCACAGTTCGAGACAGGATTGCGATAGTCAGGACGAACCTTTTAAGACAATCAACAACTCGATTGGAAATAATTTTACAAACAACAATTCTGTTTCAGTGCCAAGTTCGAATGCCAGTCCGTCAACAGCCAATAAAGAAGTAAACAATCGAGTGAAAGAGAATCGATGTCCGATGTGTGCTCAAAGATTCACGCAACTTAATTCATTAAAGAGACACATCAGATCACATACAGGAGAACGACCTTTTCCTTGTGGCTACTGCGAAAAGAGATTCGTTGACCGAGAAAGGCTGAAGGTACATGTAAGGATTCACACGGGAGAGAAACCCTTTAGTTGTAACTTGTGTAGTCGTCGATTTAGCCAAAAGTCGACGGTGAAAAGGCACATGTCTGTTCACACGGGATTAAAGCCGTTCCAATGTAGTTCATGTTCAAAAAGATTTGGAACTCGAGATAATCTTAGAGTTCATGAAAAAAGTCATTTCCAAGTCGATACTAAGTTTAAAAACATCAACAGCAATCAAGTCCAATCTGATAACATGGACTACTTGTGATTATCACAATGGGTTGATAATTGATTCTCCACAGTTGATCATACGGCTCAAATTGACAAATGATTTTCATCATTTCATTTTCGTGTTGATTAATTAGTAAAACTTTATTCAATTCACATGCACTCACAGCCAGTCAATGATTGAATTCATAATATAATTTGCTTATTAATCATATTTTTTTATCTTACGAATTGCGATTCATTCATCATGATTTGATCAACTTGCTAATTACAATAATATAAATATCTGAAGTATTTTCAGTCTTTCATATTTGCTTGATTTTTGGTTGAATTAAATCGACTCAATTAGCTTGTTATTAACCATAATTGTTTATTAAAGATTAAAATGTAAATTTGGTTTGTTTGTACAATCAGCGTTTAAAATCATCAAACAAATTCAACTTTGTTAAATGAGATCGTTAGGTTTAATTGTGGTTGTAATCTCGACCATTTCTGTTGAGCTATTAGTTGATTTGATTGTTGTTGAACTCGTTTCATTGACCTTTACAATTTGTACTTTAGCTTTGATTGGTGTTGGTGGATCGAAATCAACTGGTAACTGTTCCCTGTAGCAAAATTAGTGCCATTAGTTAATCGCTAGTTTACTCAATTCAATTGAATTTTTTACCTTTTCAGTGTCGATAACAACATGGGCCAAATCGTTTCACCGGCTAATCTCATGCAATTCTCAGCCTTGGATGTGCACCAAGTACATTCTTGTTTGAAACAATTAAAACAAGTATCGTAACCACATTTCAACAATTTAGACCAAAGGTAATCAATATACTCGATGGTTCCTTCGAGTGGATTTTCTATGGAAACAATTAGACATTCGCAAGGTGATCTTAAGTAATTGAAATATTAAAAATTGTCGAAAAGGTCGAGTTTTCATTATTTAGACAAGAATGATGATTGATCAATAATTACAAACAATTGGAATTTGTGATTAACAAAAATTTAGAGAAAATGAAAATATTTAATTGTTTCAAAACGAATCATTGTACAGATAAATGCTCACAATTATAAACGAATGTGTAAATATCAGCAAAGATTCTGGAACATTTTGATTGTCACGTTGATTCATCATGAATTGTAACATTTCCAGATGAAGATTCAATGGTCTCTGTTTTGTTTTGTCTGAAATTAACATGAAACTTGAATCAGTCTTGAGTTTAATTGTATTAATTAATGGCTGCTGTTGGATCATTAAATTGTACCATTAATTGTCAAACAACTGTAACAAATGCTCATAACAATCAAATGAGATTCCTAGTCAAGAATGAGTTGTTAACAATCAACTTGCAAACTGAATGATTGATTAAACATGAAATTGAGATTACGTACGTTAATGTGGTTAATAAATAGGGATTAATTGTCTCTCTCAAATTAATGGTACATCTTTCAATTGTCGGTGTACAGAATGGACAAGCCTTAGCATGACAACCGAAACAAGCGTCGTAAAGACACTTTGACCAGTTCTTCCAGATCCCGTTGAAATGATCAAAACTCGGTTTAATTAAAATAACTACAGTCAACAGATACAAAAGAAAAGTTTAACGTTAATACAAATGGAAACAATTTATTCTAGCATTGAGTCTGTGGTAGACAAATTATCACAATCAACTAGTTGATTCAATTTTGAATCGATTTTATCTAACAATTAATCTCGAAAGGTTTAGCTTAGGCTTCCTGTTAATTGTTACCCTTGAATTTCAGGCTATGAGAAACAATAGTTTCATTGAATTGCAATGAACACCCAATCAAATCAATTATCATCTATTGTCATAATCAATCAATATCAACAAATGGCTTTTAAAAAATCAGTGAAGCAAAAATCAGTTAAAATAAATAAACAACAATTGAAAGCAAATTAGATCAGAAAAACTGTTGACTATCAAGATAAACAATTGGGAATTAGTGATTGGACTTTATTTGTTGTAATTGCTTAAAATAATGAAAACTTGACCTTAAATTAAGGTAAATGAAATAATCAGAAAATGAAATTACCTTGATCAGGTGATGGGGTTGTTGATGTTGATGTTGATGTTGAGTGAATTATCGTATCATTGAAATAATTATCTAATTGATCAGTTGATTCCTCGTCCTCGTCAAAAGAGCCATCAACTAGTTCAGTTGAATTAATTTGTATGACTGATGTTGTTAACACAGTTCCGATTGAAGGCTCAGTTGAATTGACTAAATCTTCAGAATTAATTGAAACAATTAAAATACAAGAAACAGAAATTATTAATATTAAAGGTAAATGTTGTAACCAAATCATAATTATCTCATAAATGGTAAAGTGATGTTAATGTTTAAATATTAATCATGCCAATGATGAAAATCAGCTCTGATTGAGGAAAAAGAAAATTATAATAAATGTCAGTGAGAGAGTAAAATGGATGATTAGGGAAACACATTGAGGGGAATTACAATTAACAGATAAAAGGACAAGTTTAATTGTCTTTTCCTGGAATTAAACTGCTAAATAGAGAAACTAATTTGTCTTAATCATCAATCTTTGCAATGCAACAAATCTGATTGTTCAAAACTTTCAATCAATCAACCATTTTCTGATTAATTGTAAACTTTTGATAATATCTTTTAATTGTGTCATCAAAATAATCTAATTAGTATTACTTGACCAACTGGATGCAACAATAACTCATCTGGACATTGGGTTTGGATGGTTGGATAAAATAGGATATTAATGATTCCATCTAATTAGATTAACAATCATCCTGGTCTTAAATAATGAGATATTAAACAATTAGGTGTTATAAAGACAAATGATGTTAATTGTATTTTTTCATCTGATTACGATATTAATCTTAAGTGAAATTTGCCTCAGAATCAATTGAAAATCGAAACAAAAATTTTGGTAATTGACAATTAAAGGTAATTTTCGATATAATATTGTTGAAACTTGATATAAGGTGGGCCGTTTACAGTAATAAATCAAATTTCTAACCATTTTACACAACAGGGTAACTGAAACTTTGTTGATAACTTTTATTTTCTCTTTTGGTGTGAAACTCAATTGAGTTTCATGTATCAAACTAGTTCAATGTGATGATAATCTGATTACTTTTCTCTATTAATAAAACTTTAATCATTTTCCATAGTATTTGAAATGAATTAAGTTAATCATGTTCTGTATCTCCCAACCTTAACTCTCATTGAAAAAATTGGATAATGACCAATAATCATCAAGGTATAATCATGAATAATTACAAAACTAAATTCTTAGCCTGAAGACATTCAATTATGTAAATTGTATTTTAAAAGTTGACCAAACCCATTTTATTGTAATGGTCAATGGCCGATGACAATAATTAGTTGCTTTAATTATTAGATCACAATTTTGCTCGAGAAAGTAAACAATCAATACTTCACCTGAAACAATTAGTTTGTCAACATTAACTCAATATTTCATCATTTCATTCAACATAATTTAAATTATCACCATGATTGTTTATTTGATTATGAGAGCACTTTCAGCACGGGTCATCAGTTAAACAAAAGATTATCATGCAAACAATCAAAGAAGCTAATCTTTATTATCTTAAACTATCTAATTCGTTGATTAATCCTCGCCCTCGCAACTTTATCACTAACAAATGAAATGCGTGCGTGTTTCGCTCCAACATGTCCCTCATCTTCCTCATCTCCCTAAATCCTCTTGATTATCTCCATTATAAGTTACATGATACAGCAAATGTTGAAGTGAATCTTCTGATAATCATGATAATTATCATTTTCAACACTATAAGTTATTAGAAATGGAAAGAAACAAAAAAAGTTATCATTTACATAATTATCAAGGAGGGTTTGGCTCAACATTTCAACACATGGTAATATGGATCAATTTTGCTCGAGGCACAATGATAATAAAATACATGGTACTAAGTCTTTGGTGGTCTTCTGATTGCGAGAATGTTCAATCATAATCAAAATAGTTTCATATTCATATTCACATCTTCACGTCTTATCCTCTTCAATCAATATTAATCTGACAAGAAAATGAATAAATTACAAAATTCATCAAAAACCATTATAAATACGAGTGAACGTAAATTCATTCATGGAGTATTTTTTAAGTGCAAATCGTTCCACTATTTAGTTGATTGAACTGTACCAATCTAATTGTTTGTATTGTATTAATCGACAAAAAGGTGTGGACTCTACTGATTTTTACTCGATTAGTTTGTTAACTTGACCATTGACATGAACTTTAATTATCGACACTATTGTGACCTCGTTTTAAGATCGATTAGAAATATATTAAATGTAACCTGATGTTCAGATAACAGGTAACAATGTTTCAATAATCTTACTGAACAAAACACTTTTAGTTGAACTGAATTACATATTGATATCACTGATTAAATTTAGGATGATTATCATGATGATGACAAGATAATTATTTGAATTGTAAGTCTGCTTTCGTTAATGAATAACAAATAAACAAAATACTTGATTACATTGCAATTTAATGGATTTAACGATTATTCCAAGTGATTAATGATTAAAAATGATCTGATGAAAGAGTGGATTCAGTTGACCATCGATTAATCATAATTAGAGTAAAATAATAATCATAATAACAGTCAATCAGATCTATCACAATTAATTTAGTATCAAGAAAAACTCTTTAACGTGTTGCCCTTTAGGCGATTTATCCAAGGCTATTTTATCTAATGTATTTTTCATTATCGAGAAATATAAACAATCAATTTATTGATGATTGTTGCCCAATGGATTGGGACATTTACTTTGTAACAACTTAAGATGGTTAATGATCAATTCTGTAAATCAATTGGAAATTTCTAATCATTATCTTAAGTTTGATACTAATGAGACTATTGACTCGTTTATGGTTAATTAACCATCAAGAGCTCTAATCAATTAATTGGTTGCTCATCAATTCATAGCAAATTTATTCAAATAGACTCATGATCATGAAACTCTAATGATAAAGAGAATAATCTTAATTGTTAATCTTTCCTATTGAGTAATCTACTGATTGTAATTTAAAAATGTGACATATCGAGAATCACAGCGAGAAAATTGTAAGCTTTTAAATACGATTAATATTCATCTTAAATTAATTGTTACCAAATGTATTGCTTTTAATTTCCAATTAACCAGATATATTAATTAATTTGTAACTACCACCAAGAAAATAGTAAATTACTTATTTAATTAACATCAGTTAATCATCATACTTAACGTTGAATGGGAAAGTTAATCAAGAATAAATTGAAATAAAATTGAACAACAATATTGAATCAACTAGTTTACCGATTCACTCATATTAATATCAAGAAATTGAAATATAATTAATGATATTTCATGTTAACTTGATGGGAATTTCAATTATTATTAGATAATGAGTAAAGACCTCCATTGCAGTTCCAATATTAATCTGAATAAATGAGGCCAAGAGGAAGATGAAGAAGCTTGAAAAAGAAGAAGAGAAAAGAAGAAAAAAGATGATGAGGCGATGCTCAATTTACTCCTTGAGTGCTAACGAAGTCCTCCCCTTCTCATCACTTAATTCTATCCTCATCCTTATCCTAATCATCATCATGTTGTTGCAACTACGAAATCCATTGGCAATTAGTTTTGTTCAATAAGCCCTGAGGCGAAGTAAACATCATATTTTCTTACAATATTTCAAATCAACTGTTGAATTGCAAGTGTTTGTATTTGTGTGTTCGTGAAACAGGTAAGACAAAAGTAACTTATTAAATTGATTAGTATTTAATAAAAATGCTAATCTCTAAATGGATTAAATTAAATTTATAATGATTAACACGAAATAGTTGATGTTGATGAAAAGCAATTGTAGTTTAATTTACACTGTTGCTCGTAGATAAATTGAGAAGGTGAGGTGAGAAATATCTTGTTAATTACAATTAACTAACTAATTTTCATCATCACTCATCACAATAATAGGAAACAAAACAAACCCACACAACGAAAACCATAAAGATGATGAAAGATGCGTAACAATTTGAGATTCGTTGATTTCTTTGAAAGTGAATCATGTTCATAGTGAAACCGCTCCTTCTCAATCTAATCAATCTCAACGCAATTTCATTTCTATTTAACACTTTTTATAATCACAATCAATTCTTGATTAACTTTATAATTACTCTCATCTCATTATTATCATGATTCCATTCATTAAGCCGATTAATTCGTGGTCATCTCACGTCTCTCTCTCTCTCTCTCTCTCTCTCTTCCTTTAGCAACTCATAAGAAGCTGTTTCCTGTTGAGTATTTTGTTTTTATATGTAACTAGATTGAGAAAGTAAAAGATTTTAGCCTCACCTTAGCAAAGTATCATCATAGTCATTAACATGTTGGAACCTTTAATATTGCCCCAGGGACTATCACGATTACCTTTACCTTTTTGTTTGGTATTAAACATTTTTCACTCAATATTAAGAGAAACATATTAACCTGCCATTTTTGGGAATCACATTAAAATAACAACAAATTAACAGAGCAAACATTAGTTTAGCTTCATTTCAACGCCTTGTTTCATTTGGACTTGATCTCAAATACCTTATTACTCTCTTACTCTCAATTTACAATTAACTTTTCATCATCATCATCATCATTATTCTTATGATAATCATTCCTTCGTAAATCGTGCAATTCTGTTCGCCGCAATCGCCAATTTAATTCCTTAAGCAGATGAGCACGTATCTTGTTGTTCTCTCTCAACACCAACTTTTTTCCATTGGTTTTGTTTCTATTCTCTCGCACTCTCAGCACACGAATAAGATACAAATTAACCAATAACAATTATCGAATTTCATATTCCATTTTTCATGATTAAACTTAATTCTGATCATTTAGTTACATTTAAAAACGTGCTCAACATCTAATAAAAACCTTTGGACGTGAGCGATTCAATCTCTTTTTACTTTATCATTTGAATTGTTGATTAACTTTTCAATTTTATCATTTGCCTTTTGTCTTTAATTTACTTGTTAGATTAACTTAAATCCATATAGACTAAAGGGTTTCGTGATAATCGTGAAAGTTATTTATCAATTGTAATCATCATTTGATTAATCTCTCACTTTCTTTGGTTGTATTTCATCACCTTAATTAACCTTTCATCGCATTTAACAAGCAATCAAATCTAATTGTTTTTAGACATGAAACACAAAGGCATCCTAAGTGATTATGTTTAAAACAAATCAAGTGATAATTAGCTGATTACATTTAAATCTAATTGATAAACAACTTAATTGAAGTTAAGCAATTTCGCTCATCTTGATAACATTGATTCTAACCAAGTTGTCAATGGATAATAATCATTATCTTTGTCCATTAATCGAGATTAGATTAAATTGCTGGTTAAATATTCAGTGTTGATTAGTTCGTGATAATTGTTGATACAATAAATTTACACTTTAAACCGTTAATTTATCCCAATCACAAATTGAAAGTTACTTCATTCATGTTATAAAGTTTATCAAAATCAACGCTTTGATTGCTCAGATTAGATTGAAAAGTAGATGAAATCAACTAAATGATTCAATTTCATTGATTGAAAGTTTCGGTGATATGGAATGGGTATCATGAGAGAAGCAGAAAACATGAGTATTTGAATAATTGAAGGATTTAACTTGAAAACGGATTTTGAGATCGAGATTGTGAATTATCATGAAAAAGGTGAGATAATATGATGATAGAATATTGAGAAAAAGTGATTGCTCAACTCTACAAAGAAGAAGTAAGTTTCGTACTTTAATGATTCTATTTAATAATAATGGTATTAGAGTTCAAACCGAAACAAAGATGAGAAAGAAAAGTTCAATTGTTATCATGATTATCGTTATCATTTATAAACTAGCATGATGATTGCTGTTCCCTAGTTGTTGACTCTATCTAATAACTTGCGGCTATTTCAAAACAGTTTTATAGGAACAATAAAACAATGATTTGTTGTCCGAAAAAACTCACAATTGGCCCACTCTTACAACCTGAAGCTTTCAATGATTCAAGTATCAGGGAATCGTGATTGTATTATCAAGATTAAGGATCGACTTGATAATAATGATCAAACTGAGAATCATCACTTTCTATTTTACCTGTTTCTCGATCAAACTCATTCATTTTCTTTCTTGCTATTTCCAATTTTGGTGTTGATAGTTTATTGTAAACTCGAATCAAATTGAATCAGAATCAGTATTCGACCTTTAGTTTCAACTAATCTGACAAACTTGATAATCTCAATCGGAGAAAATGATTTTAAAATCTGCTAGATGGAGTCACTGGATCTCACCTTCTCGTCTGTTTGTTTTGTCGAGTATAATTTGATTTTGAGGCCACACAAAACGAGCACTAGGACCACTTATAGAGACACACCATAGGTAGAGTGAAGTAGATGTTATCTTTTTGACCATTTGAACACAAGGTATTAAAAGGGCTGAAAAAGGCATTTGTTTGAATACAACTTAGTAACTTTGTATCTGTCAAAGAGGAAGATGAGGAAGAAAAGAAGAAAAGAAAAAAACGAGAAAAGAGAGAAGAGAGAGAAGAGAGAAAGCGGATTATCTTGTAAGTCCATTGTTAAAGTTCGAGTATCGATCAATGTCCATTTATTGTGTAAATAAAATTCATCTTATTCTCTTTTCAGATTATCCAAACAACAACAACAACTTTAAGTTAGTCACAATTTAGTTGTTGGTTTAGTACATTGACCATCTAAACAAATAAAAAAGTTTTCGTTGCACTGAGTGGATTTAATTGAAACAATTAAGTTAACTAACTGAGGTTATAGATAAACAAAAGTGTGTGATATTGTGATTGACAAGCAGAGTAAATGAAACTAGATCAATAAATGGATCCCCTGTTGAGTTAAGAAGCTTCTGATTTCAAGATCACCCATTAAATTGAATGAGAAAAACTCAACAGGGGTTAACACAAAAATTGGAATCGGATTCGAATTATTAATCTGATATTTTATTTACATCCAATCAATGTTTCCAATTTGAAGCCTGTATCGTGAACACAATTCAACTTCATCTCGCTCACTTACATCACCTTTCCACGGCTCGTTATCAACCTTTTACCTGATCATCTAAATGGTGTAATGTGGTATCTTTAGTGTTTGTGGATTCGTTTTACCTGTGGCACACCTAACCGAGGATCTGCCCTTCAACTGGCCTTAAATTTCAGGGATTGGCCTTGTTTACCTGAGTAAAACAAAGAGAGAGAAAGAGAAGATGAATTAGAATCCATTGATGATTAGGGTTGGCATGATTAACGTTCAATTGAGTTGAATGAAGTAACAATTAGGCGGAAGCTTGTTAAATTGACAATTACACGGATCTATATTTATATTTATCTATGTAATCATAGTTAACAGATGATGTTTGAATATGATGATTATGAAGATGAGGATGATAATGATGATAATGTTGTTCAACTTTAGAGGCGGTCAGTATAAGAGGTTAGTCTTTGCCACCAAGTCAACCGCCTTATCCTCCTTCTTGTCCACCTCTCAGGTACCCTTCCTCTCCTCCTCCTCCCACTTCTGCTTCTCCTTAATCATATTCTCCTTGTTCTTATCCACATCATTATCAACTTCAACACAGTATCACAATCAACTTAATCTCATCCAGTTTTTTGCCGAAAAAAAGAAACCAAGAAAATGATTAACAATTGATGAGATGAAATCACGATTCAGTTATTATGATAGCGGATCTTTTATAAGGGAAACTTAATGTTACCACCTCTTGTTTTAACGTGAGTGACCATAACATTAACTTTTGTTTGTAGGTGCAAATACTTAGCATCTTAAAGACAACAACAATTGTATCACATTATAAGACATTAAATAGCCTTTCATCCTTTATTATTTAGTTCTGAGGCGTGGCTGGGTCAATATGAGGATAAAAATATCAAGAAGATGATCATTAGTTTGATATAATTCTGATGATGTTGATGATCCTCTGCTGATGATAATGATGATGATGTTAATAAAGAATATATTAGTTGAGCTTCTCTACCAAGGGCAGGGCTATTGCGAAAAGGGAAACCATTGATCCACCGTGAATGTAAACGACTACAAAACAATTAATTAAGGGCCAATTTAGATTTCTAATGAACCTCAAGTCTCCTAAGAGTATTCTAACCATAAACTAGATTAAGGGAACATTTTATCCGAACGAGAGGAGAAAAAGAGGAGAAAAGAAGAGAGAAATAATGTCCATCAAAGGTACTTAGCACAATAGCACTTGAGACAATTTGAATACTTATTGTTGATTCCATCATCATCATCATTAGACACAAAGAGTAAATTATGCTGGCCTGATGATGGATTCAGATAAAATCAAGTTTGTTGTTCATTGAACAAAATTAAGGATAAGATGATAAATTGATTCGATTTAAAGGTTAAATCATTTTGATCTTTAGTTTCCTCTTGACTCGTGGGTAAAATGGTAAACAAGCACGTTCCAAGGTACATTCGATAATAGATGAGAGATAAAATCGATTCTTATAGTAAATAGAATGGAAAAGATGGCGAAAAAAGATTCGATGTTTTAGTTGAATTCGGTGATGAGTTTGACAAACAGCATTTGATTCGCATTCGTTTATTGAATAATAATCTGAACTGATAAGGGAAGATGAGAATAGAAGAGAGAAAAAGAGGAGAAAAAGAACAACTTAAATTCTGATGAAAGATAAAAAAGCGAATAAAGCAACGAGAATGAAAGAAACAGGAAAGGATTTTCTATTGAGGGTTAACATTAGAAGAAGAGAGTTGACAATACCTGAGACACCCGTTAGTCTGATGGGTCACTTTTAGAGGCACTATATCGATATCAGTCCATCTCATCTCCTCTTCGTAATCATCAACATCGTCTCTTTATTTAGTTGCACTTTTGTCAGTTTTATTGAAGCGAAATATTTGATTGCAATGATTCCTAGGAGGAGCCACAGATTTACATCGATGTTCATTCATTTTGTTTGTTTGATGAAATAAATGATAAAATCAAATGGATAAGCCATCTGGTAGTTAATACAAAGAATAACATCAGCTTAATCATTATCTCGAACTTCATCTTCGAGTAAGATATTTTTCCGTTTTTTGGTCTCTTTCCTCATCCTCATCCCGTCCTCATCTTCATCTTCATCTTCAGGCTTCATACTGTTACCTTTTACAAATTGAGGCCATTTTTCAATTGCCGTCACATTGAGATCGCTAACAATGAATAATGGACAAGAAGATAAGGTAACTTTTCTCCAACAACAATGGAAATGGTCTTTCTCTTTATCTCACATTTTCGCTGCTAAGGTTCCAATTGAAAATCCATGTTAATAGTAACTCAAGTTCCAAGGTGGTAAACAAAATGATAAACTTTCTATTCTTTGTTTCCATCAATTTAGTTGAGACAATTTAATAAATTGTCCAACAACACGATGTCCTCACTTACCTTTAGATCTCCACTCTCTTCCCATACACTAATCATAATCGTAACTAGGAAGCGAATGCTTGTCAGTTATAATTGTCAGCAATTGCCTTTCACATATAATTGGCCATTCACTTAATTGCTTCTCAGTTGATAATTAATTACAATTAACTTTTCAAAGGAACTGTTTTAATATCAATATTTTATACTCTTTATTTTACTTAGCCATATACAGATAATATAAGTACTATGAGAGGCAGAGAGAGAGAGAGAGAGAGAGAGAGAGATAGGAAGAGATGAAGATTAAGGAACAGATGATGAGAAAAGAAAAAGAGATTGAATCAATTTGTTTTTTCTTCTTTTTCTTTCAAGTGATTTACAATAGAAACCATTAAATATTCGTGTTAATTCAATCAATCGTCTTCTTTTCCTTTTATTTATCAATTCAATTGTAATTAATCACTTCATTTATTCAGTTCGTTAGGTGATAATATTTATCGAATACAGATCAACATTAATTATTCAATCTGAAGATCATTTGATAAGCTGAATTTTATTGTTGGCTTGGTTCATTTCTCATGAGAGTTTGGATGACAGTTTAAAAGAAACATGATGAAGGTAGAAAAGAGAGAGAGAGAGAGAGAAATGTGATGATCATAGATATATATGCTGGTCAAGTGATGAATTGACCATTTAAATGATTATAGAGGTGAAGATGAAGAGGATGATAATGATGAAAGAGAAAAAGACAAACATTATAATGGTGATGATGTCGAGTTGCAAATATCAAGTTGATTATTGGCTTGGCCTTTGATGCTGCACAATCGCCAATTGATCTTGACCAAGAGAATATCAATTCATGGAGAGTTAATCAATTTCGCTGCATTTATATTCTTTTTCAAGATGAGTTAGTTAATAAAAGGATTAACAATAAAAAATGTAATTCCATCATTATCTTGTCTCTTCCTTTCTCTTTCCTTGATAATATGTCGATGTGATGATAATGATTATGAAAATGACACGATGATAATAATTAATTAATTTATGTATTAAGCCATAGCACCGACCATGCTACTTGTTGACGGTAATCCCAATCCTCCAGCTCCCATCGAACCCAGAATTTGGTTACTAGCCTGGAATGAGAGTGCCGATAACCCATGACCTGGATGATGTTGATTGGGTCCCATGTGCATACCTGTGTGACTTGACATGAAATGAGATCCACCCATGCCTAGGGGCATATTACCTGCACCATGAACATAGTGATTAACAGCTGACATGGCGGACATTGAGCTCATGGCGGACGATAAATGACCATGAGTTGGTGCAAAGCTACAAAAAGGTTTCGATGGATCCAAAGGTTTTAAAACGGGAACTTCGGTAATCGGTAAAAGACCTTTCTTTTTCTTTCCCTTCGATGATAATTTTCTATTACGTGTTTGGATTCCATCTTTTTTCATGGTCAAGGGTCGATTCACCTAAACATAAGAATCAGTTGACAATCAGAATTAGAATTAGAATTAGTTCATCATTGATAAATCGTTATCATGGAATAAGAAAAAACAACAACAGCAAAAAGACTCAACTTAAACTAAACGAACCGTTACTTTTGCTTATCATCGATGATAATATTCACTTTGGTGATTACTCGTTCCTTTGCTACTGAAGATTCATATTCACTTTATCTTAATCTTGATTATCTTTCATATTTACTTGAATATCAACTGTAACTCAAATTATCTGATTGAGGTCATTGATTTGAATTAAACCTTAATCATTACGAAAACGCCCGTAACTTGTATTTAGAGTTACATTAGTTAACTAATTTTCCATTTCTTTTTCTGTTTATCTGATGAAATTATCGGACAAGTTAAGATGTTTACTCAGGTAAACAACAATATCTGGTTGCTTACATGACTAAACTGTCGCATATGAACAAATGATAACAACAAACACGCAATCAAACTAATCCAGGTAAATGGAGATAAGAATAAGGTAAAAGTTCGTGAATCTTTTCCATTCTTATCAAAGAAAACAATCATTTCTGTTTAACATCATCATTATCATCTAATGATATTAAAGACTATCAACAATCTCTTGTTGTTAATTGGCCCGAGTCTATCGGGTCGATCTTTCCAATCAATTCAATTCTCAATCCATCATGGCCCCGATTCAAAACTCCTTCAATCTTGATAAATGAAAACTAATCATCTCCACAAAGAAAACAATTGAAAGGTACATTTGATGGATGATACATAATTGAATTGTGGCTAATGAAAAATCAACATTAAACATTGTTAATTGTGTTGATTAAATGAATTTGAAAATAGATTATGGAAATAATAGAAACTCGATACAAAAGTAACAACAAACAATCAACTGAATTCAAACATCACAATTTACAAAATGATATAATAGCAACAGGGAATCACGATTTTTGTTGTTATGGTGATGAAGGAACTTGTTGAAATTGTACAAATGATACATTAGAATCTTAATCTCATCCTATTATCATTATCAAGATGATAATGATTATTATACAACCGGATAAACTGTGGCCTTGTGATACTCACAATGTAAATTATAGTTGGCAGAGTGTGAACTGATCAACCCAATCGCAATTGAACAAAGTGAAAAAGTGTAAAGCTTAAGGAACTTTGAATGATAATAATAATAATCATGATGATAATTCAAAATTTACCACATCAACTTTCAAATATCAGTTATCACATTTTTGTTTCTTAATTCATGTTCAAGGTAAATAAATATTACATTTTCTACATACATTTTATTTCTCAGCTCTAATTATCTACATCATCACCTTGTTGTTGATGCTTCTCCTAGGAAATGTTTGGCCTCTTCATTTGTATTTCATTCTAATCTTTCATGAGGATGTGCTCAGGATAAGAATGAATCTTTCCCTTCAAAACCTAAGACAATTTCTATTCTCTTTTCATCTTCATGATAATCATTTCTACTCAAGAATAAGATATTCCAAGTAAAAGCCACAAACTTATCATCACCTCATCATCATCATCATTATCATTATTTTCTTATAAGAAGATGATGATAATAATCTCTCTCTCTCTCTCTCTCTCTCTCTCTCTCTCCACGAACCGGTTGTCCGATTGATAATAACAGATGATCTTGTTTAGACTTACATCTATTTATCTTCTCTACTCTCTCACCTATTTATCATCATAGAGTAACAATTATCTTCTCAACACAATGTTAACACACGCAATTGGATGCGAATAGTAAATTTCATCTAAAAAACATAAACAAATGATAAAATCCAATTATCGTTGCTTGTGGACACACAACCGTTAATCACAAATTGTTATCAATTTAATGGCAATAATTGAAAGCGCTGTTTGATTAACAGAAGCTAAATAATCGTCATTAAATTTGTAGAGATAATGATGATTATGCTCAACTAATTTAGTTATTATCAACTGATTATCTGGCTTAATTCAATTTGAATCAGTTTAATCCATTAACTTATCGCTAATCTAATAACAATATCGGCAAAAAATGAGGAGCTGTTTTTTATTAACATTGTTAATTTTAATGTTGTTTTTTGGCAAAAGGACCAGAAACTTTTGGTACATGATGAGCATCATGAAGATCATGAGTATCATGTGTACAATGTAATGTTGAGCTGAGTTGATTGACTTGAGTTAGAAAAAGTGTTTCAAGATGATTAAGATTCAGTTAATCTCATTAGAGTTTAAGCTCCATTGTTCATCTTAATGTCTCATCAATTAACGAGAGTCTGTACTCACTCCTTTCTCCATTATTCAATCATAATAATTAAAGGAAAGTAAAGAACAATTTGTAATTAAATTAAATCTAATCTAAATTAACTTATTAAATCTTTTAAATCAATTTACCTTGAAAACTTTGTTGTTATTTTCATGAAAACAATCAAGGTTATCGTTAATTGATTAACTACTGTAAACAAACAACAGAAATCAAGATGTAAATTGTGCAAACGTTTTGATCGCTCTTTCGTCTTCTGTTAACTATCAAATTTAATTACAATTGATTAACAATTTAGATTAATAAATGGCCATTTCTTCCTCCAATTAATTAATCACTTGTTTTATCTTATAGCCCATAGGATATTTATATTGAAATGATTAACTAATTAGTTGGAAAGAAAAATCCTTGAGTTAATAAAACGACAAACGTTATAGCGGTTAACCGATGGTTGCGACTGATTTCTTATCGCTACTAAACATCATATGTCACATCCCTTTCATATTAAAGTGGATGAGTCTCAACTTACTATAAAGATGAGGATGGAGATGAAGATGAAGATGAAGATGAAGATGATGCTTGGGTGATAAGGGAGATTGGATGTGGTTGTCACGGTTACAGAGTTTCTGGCTCCAGAAAGGCGACAAGATGATTCTCTCTGAGATATACAGAGTATATTTAGCATCTTCAGCATCCCCACAATATTCATTCAACTATATCAACTCACTTGGCACCAGACATTTTCCTGTGTCACCAAAACAAACCATCGCATTCTTGTTCATTCAAGGGAAGATAATATTTATCCTTCTTCCTTTTGCTCTCACCATTTCCATCTCCATCTTCATTTTTATCTTCATCTTCATCTTCATCTCATCAACATCATCGTCATCAAATTCGTACCAACTCACAAGACCAAATCTCCAACATTGAATCATATTCGATATTCATTGAGTTGATGATAAGATTGTATTTCCATCTCTCATTGAATTTACAGCGAGTTATCACAGTTCGTTGTTGGTGTTTTTCCCTCACAATCAATGACAATAACAAAATGAAAACTTACATTATGAAGTTTATAGTAGAGACCACAAGCATTGCAAACGGGTTCGCCATTATGGTTGCGTCGCCATAGTGTTGTTGTTGTTGTTTTACAATTGGCACAACTTGTCCCCGCTCTTCTTGATGCAGACTATTGTTCAATCATATGGTAGAAATAAAGGAAAATAATATTAATAATCTTCTCAGTTTGTTTAACCTTAAATTCATCAATTGTCATTGCTCATCATCATCATTATCTGTTATTATTACTTAACATTCCTGATGAACCAACGAATTAACATTCTTTCCATTTAAATGGATCAACTTAGCTTGACCGTTTTAAGACTACGAATGAGCTTTTAGCGTAAATGATACATCGACTCGATGCTTGGATAATCTTTCAAAATATTATCTTAATAAAGTTACTTTAAAATCCAAAGAAAATAATTCAAATTCTTTTCAGTGTCGCCTCTCAGCTTGAATTGTAATCGCTGTCGAAATTGTCTCTTAATTTGGCAAATTAATTCAAATTAGAAGCAATAAATCACCAACATTGTTCATTCCTTCACTCAATTAATAATATCAAGTAACTTGTTTCCTTAAACCTTGAACCTCTTGATTATTTGATTGATTGATCAATGAAACAAACAAATTGATTTGTTAAAGTAAAGTTAACATGTAATTATAATAATCGGTCTAATTTAAAGTAAAAAACATTAACCACGTTTATTATTATCAAATAAATATTATGGTCCAATTAAGTATCGATACTTTGAGATGGATTAACTGAACGTGATTGAATTACGATGTGTGTGGCCCGATGATTTTGAGAGCGAGAGAGTTACAATGATAATAAAGAGAAAAGGAAAGTTTCAATTAAATTGAAAGAAATGGGAGGTTCGAGTAATTTGAATAATAATAACGCGACTCCAAGGGACTTGTTTTCACTGGGAGTTCACCTTTGGCCTTAATGGATGTTACCTGAAAGTCAAGAGGCTCCGTAGTTGGTCCAATATTATATTAGTATTATTATCTATCAATAGAACCAATTTGAGCTCAAGTAGTGACAAGTTGGTTTCTTTTTCTTTTGTACCAAATTGTATTATTATTATTGATGATGATCGCATGTCCATTTTGGGAGGAGTTGGAAGGAGTGAGATGATCATCTTTTATTAATATTATTATTATCGGGAAATGATAATGTTATTCAAGGTAAAGGTGAGTTTCATGTGTGAGAAAAGGTAAAGGAACCACAAAAAGAGAGAGAGAAAGAGATGATCTAATGGGTGGAGTTGACAAAATAAAATCTCTATGGTAAATAAAAGAAAACACAAAGAGAAAGGTAATAACAATGTAGAGATTGAAAAGAAAAGAAAGTCAATGAATCAATTTTATTGATAACTAATATTCATGGTTGAGATAATTCAATTCTCTCCATTGGATATCCTTTTGTTGTCTTTTCTTTTTACCTTCATGTTAATTTCCTGAGAAATTAACAAATGAACTGACGATGAAAATAATATCACATCGAACGCCCTTTTCTCATAAATTCAAACTATCATGGAATCATCTTGAACATGATTGGTATGAATAATACGATGTCGTGATTAAGATGATGATGATGAGATACAAATTATTCAATCAATTAAACAACAATTTCCTCAATGTAAATACTAAACTTAACAAGAAAATGATAATAATAGTGATGAAAATTAATGTTTAAAAGGTGATGACATGAATTCATCTTGCAAATGATGGAAAACAAGTAATAATAATGATGATGGATTGATGAGTTATTAGGCTTTTCTTAAATCATCTAAATTGCTTGGAGCATTTTTTTCAATTTCTATTCTTTCGGTTACATTAAACTTCATCTTCTTAGTGCGTTGGCACGAAAGAAAAGCTTCTTATGGTCCGAAATGTTCATTCATTTCGTGTCGTACATTTAACCTTCTCTTTCCATAGATTAAATGTTATCCGATATCCGAGGGAAACCAAGTAATTCAATATAAGGAAAGTGCGATGATAATCCAAGTCTATTAATATTTTGATAGGCGAATCACTCATGTCTCGATCCATCGATAGAAACATAAACTATCATGAAATGAGAAAACAAGTTTACATGGTAACCAGTTAATCCAAGTTGACACCAATTGACACAAACTCAGTTCGGTTTTATCTTGTTCACTGTTACCATGAACTCGTTTTTACTTTAATAAAGAGCACGATATGATCTTGGTGACAAAATTTGACAGAATTATTGTAACATAAGATGAAAAAAGATTAACTGAAATTGGATTAGCAAAATGGTTTCAATGTTAACCTTTTATTACATATAATTCAAAGTGTTTCAAATTTACGAGACAAAAATGTCCGGATGGTTTTAAATAGTTAATCTGATTCACTTTATCATCACCATTTTTTTACTTTCTCATAAATCTTATTACTTACAACGTTAAGCATCCGCTTGTCCACTTCACTATCATCATTATCATCATCAGGTAAGTCTTTTTATCGCTATTCCTTAATCTTTATCTTCCTGTTCACTTAATTTGTTATCGTTGTTGTTTTTGACCAAAGAATGAGAAAGAGTCATTTTCTTGATTTATCAACATTTTCATTCATCAGAATAAGGTTGAAGATTCTAAGGTCACTAGTGGTTGTAATCACTTCAAGTTGGATTGTAATTATTAACCGTTAATCAAGTTAAAATTGATTACATAATCAACTCAACAGATCAATTTAAACGGATAGAGATAAAAACTAAATTTGAGATTATATTTTTTTACTTTGAACTAGATTAAGGAGTCGATTGTTTAATTGATTGGATAATGTATCAAAAGTCAATCTCTTTTTATAATCCATTAGCAATATCCTTCATTAGTTTGGCTGAAATTTGTACTATTCTTTCATGAAATTGAGCATCTTCTCGACTAATCTTGACAAGAAGGTGATGAGCCGAATGTAAGTTTAATCCCTTGACAATATTGTTGTTTCATTGATACAAATTAACTCAAGTAAGTTAAAGTTAATCAACTCGTGTTATCAGCGTGTTCAGACAGCACGTTATTTCAACCGGAAAGATAGAAAAGTTACTTGCGAATAAAAAACAAGTAAAAAGTTAATCCAATTTTTATGATCCAATCAGTTACATTAAGTGACACCACAATTGTCATGTTCAATGTCACTTTGTGGTACATCAACTTGAATGCTATCAAATTGATTGCACGCAATCAACATGATTCTTGAGATGCAATGTAAATATTAATTCAATCGATACCAAGACCTTCCAGTAACTGTGCAAGTTCCTGTGAGCAAATTATCCGCCAATTTTACACACTCAGTTCTAAATAGACTCCCTGGTGAGTCGAGTTCCTCCTTCTCTTGGATCCCTGATGAGAATCTTGTCACAAACAAACTGATATTCAATAGAAAAACTACTTGTTCTTTTTTATTAAAAATCATTTTTATTTAACATTTAAAGAGAAAAGAAGATGAAGATGAAGATGAAATGAGTTGGGCTGAATTTCTCATCATCTCACTAGTCACCTTTTCTTAAGAGTCAATCTAAAAGGAGAATCAACTGAGTGTATAAAGTAACGAGAAAAGAAAGAGACACTTTCGTAGCCTAAGGGTAAATGATGACAGGGAGTTGGAATGAAACATAAACATGGGAGATGAAAAAGGGAGAAAGAGAATCTTGATAATCTTGGCTCCATCTTGATTTGCCTAAGGTCAAATTCTACCCTCACATTTTGGCCTTAGAACCTTTTTTGAGGTTGTCATCGTTGCTTTTTCATCTCTTTTTTCTTTCATTTCCACTTATTCTCTTTCTTTCTTTGTCTAGACAAAGACTTTTCTGCCTCTTCCTCTTTCGAATCAAGGTAGACAAAGAACAAGGAAAATGTTCCATCAACAGGTAACCTTCTCATCTTCTATCGCTTCGAAGTATCGAGCGAAAAACACTGGCCTAAACTCTAAGGTGAAGAGTCCAGACGGCGACAATCACCTGAAGAACCTTTTTAGTGTTTATTTATCTATTAGAAGATTTAACAAGTTTCTCCAAATGAGATTCATGAGATGAAGTAGATGGAGGAGATAATCGAGATAATGATGATGTTCAACAACAATGGAAAATGAATAATTAATTAATTAATTAACTTACCAATCTTCTTTTGGGCTTGATTAACGGTCTATTCTGACCATTCATCTTATGGTAAAGTCCACAAGCATTACAAAGGTAATGACCTGTTCCATCTCGACGCCAGAGAGGAGTTGAAGTAGCACCACAATTAACGCATTCTCGGCCCTCTAGATGATCAACATAATGAATGAATGAATGAATGAATGAATATGTGTAGTAATTAAATTAATGATAATCATAATACTCGTAATAATAATCATGGTAATTAAGGTAATGATAATAATAAGGATTAAGTGTGAATTAAAGTGTAAGTAACTATTATCAATTATCAAGTGTCCAACAATTAAAATCAAAAGGTCAAATTTAGATGCAAATAATGAAAATGATAATATGGTTCACGTTAATTACATTAAACAAACAATTAAAATGGAGTAAATTTTGATTACATTTAACTCAATTAAATAATTAACATGTAATTAATTGATCGGGGATGGGGAAGGAAAAAGGAAAGATTAATTTTAATTTAAATTGTTTGGTCTTTAAATTGGTTTCATTTGATTATCGGTTGTTGATTTCAATTGTTATTTGATTGTTGATGTTGATTAACCAGCATTTATTATGGTAACAAGTTGATTGTAGCAAAAGTCAAGTTGATCAAGTCTCTGGTCTTTCATTTGATTTGATGGTTCACAGATGAGATGGGTAACATTAACTACTCCAATTAAATCAGATAATTAACAATTAACAGTTCAATCGATTATCAGCATTAGTGTTAATTTAATTTGAAATTAAATCAAAGAAACAAACAAACAACTTCCCTTTTAAATATTAACCTTGAGACTTTGAGTGTTACAGTTCTGATCGCATTCACCAAACACATACATTGGGGCGTAATTCAAGTGACTACAGTTAACTGTTAATTTAAAGTTGAATTAAAATTAGCTGATTGTAATCAGTTGAGAGACAACAGTTTAAGTTTAAATAATTTAATGCATTAGATTAATTGGACAGATAATTAATCATTTTAAGCCAATCATTTTCTGACACCGACAATTGTAACAATTTGATAACATTTATCAACAATTAGATGAACCAATTTAAACTTTCAACTGCAAGTCCAGTGATTTATAACAATCAACACTCAATGTTCACAATTAACTAGTTCACCAAATGTTAATAATAAACTACTCTCATTATCTAGGCCCATCATTCAAAGGATTGTGATAGTAATTTAACTTTTAATTGAAGTAATTTATTCTTGATGATTGATAATGGAAAAGGAAAAACTGTTGATTCAATTTCCAAATCAAAGATATTTAAGTACTTGAATTAACTAACGACTCAGATTAAATTTAATTTTGTCAAATAAAGAAAAGCTTAATTAATTGACTTGGTTTAATTAATTAATCAAAAGTGATCATCATGACGATTCCCTGAAGTTGCAATTAAAATGATTTTCCAAGTTGCGATTTTCGTAAACACAATTTTCAACCTTTTCCAATGAAATGATAATTGTTGTCTAATTTACATTCTTCGTTAGTCAATTATTGCCTAATTATGATGATTATACTCTAAATGATGATGGAGATGATGAAGATAATGATGATGATCGATCAACATTATTATACCTGTTGACAGAATTATGGTCAAAATGATTAGTTGTAAGGTAAACATGATAACCAATTAAGGATAAGATTATTCAAATGAGCTACAAGATATTAATTCAATCAGATTAAAACAATGATTATATCAATTATCATGTAAAAAGTTGTCATGTCACTGAAGATAAATTTAATTTGATTGTTGTTGTCTTGCTTATCATTGCATAAACTATTTTGTTGACCTTTTTTGTTTCATGTTGATTGTTGTGAACATGAGCATCAACATGAGCATGAAATTGTAGTCTGAGATTAATAAGTGGTCAACCTCTTGGAGGTTTACAACCATGAAAAGAAAACATCAGTAACCATCCGATTCAATGTTGGTTTTGTGTTAATTGTTGTCAACCTGAAAATGAATGAGCTTACAATTAGAATGATTAGAACGGAAGTTTTTTATTATCCATCATCATCATCATCTTGTTATTATTGTGCAAAGACATGAGCCTCGTAGAAACAACTATTTGGACCTCAAGATGCCCTAAAGGGATTTCAATTCAATTGGGTTTACTAATTGTGTGGCCTTGATTAAGAAACAATTATATTTATTATCATTTCTCTGTTTCTATTAAGTATTCAGACAAACAAACAAACATAAACTGTAATCATCAGTCTATTGATGATAATTATGATGATGAGTCTCTCTAATTGATTCAATCAATGCAATTAACTTTCAAGTCTAATTACAGGTTAGGAAAAGTTGTTAATTATCTAACCAACAGGTAACAGTTAATCCATTAAATCATTTATCGAACAGATTGATTAAAGACAAATTGTGATTGATTGTGATCGTTTATATTTCTTTCTATTGATTTAACTTGATTGCGCTTTCTTCTTGCGATTCACTTGCAAATTGAAACAACAATTTAGCCTGAAAACATAATTTAAAAGAGCAACAATTAAACATCGTCCGTTAAATTGCTTCTCTCCATGTTTACCTTTATAATTATTTAATCAAAAGTTGAATTGTTGTTTATTAAATTTTACCTTTAATCATAATAAAAGATTAAAGATTGAACAAAATTCTGACAAATTGATTACCTTTAATTGACCCAATTTTTAATTAATATTCCTTGCAATTCATTTGCATGAGTAATTTAATTTAATCATATCTTTTAATTGTCCATAAATTAAATCAGTGATTTGTTTTAAATAAATAAAAGTGAAAACAAGAACAAGAACATGGCAATCAATGAATTAATTGATTAATTTCTATTCTTTTGATTAAATGGCAAGAGAATCTGATAGATGAACAAGTTGGAAGATCATATTGATCAGAAAGTCACAAGAATTTCAGGTTTTCGTTGAATCAATTTTCTCAAGATTGATAAAATTTTCCTTCTTCCTCATGATAAAGATTCAGATAGTTGGTAAACTAACCCCTGGGTTAGCAAACAGCGAATGATTTATACCCTGGCCCAGCCTAAATTACTCGAGATAAGAAAAATTTCCGTTTTAATGTTCCCTTTTTTCAGGTAAATTGCAAGTTGGATAATCTAAACTCAGCATGTGGACTTTTGTTGAAAGTGATTAACTGATTAACTGATTAACGGACTCAAACATTTAATCAATTGAAATGATTCAATTTAGGTTCATAAAGATGTCAATTTATATTGATGTCTATTCAAGTGGTTAATGGTTACTCATTATTTAGTTAATTGTTTGAATAGAAACCAAACTAAATAAAAGTGATTAACTTGACTTGTTTTAAACAAACTAATTTTCTTACTATTTCATTGAGGGAAAGTTATGAACAATTTATTTCTTCCAGCCCATAATTTATTGTCTTGATGTGCTAATTGTTTGAGTAACTAACTCAAGATTTGTCTCTTTCGTTATGACCGGATTATGACAAGTTATTAGTCGGATCCATGTCAAAGTACAATTAAGTTAATTGTTGACAATTAAATATTTCATAATAACAAGAAGCAGTTTAAAGAGGAACATGAAATGTAAGGTGAAAAGTACCAACAATGGATCTGCAACACTCACTTTCTGGGTAAAACTCGTTGGCCCTTAAATAGTTATTATGATAACGAACCTTGAAAATGGTTTCGTTTTGTCAAGAGAATCGTCATGTTAATATTTGGAAATGATTCCAAAGAGAAAACATTAACCAAAAGCCTCACCCACTTGAAGAAACAAAAGTTTCTCATTCTGTGAATTGTTATTTTGTCAGAGATTCAAAGTTAATTTGCAACTAAAGACAATTTTCATTTAACCAAAAGTAATTAACGATTGTCATTAAAATCCTAATCATAATCATCATCATGATAATTGATCATAATTATAATATGATGATAAAAGTAGAAAGTGGAAAGTGGAAAGTGTCTCAATCTGATATATTGACGATGATACAATTTGATAATCGATCCAAATAAAATAATCAGTCTTTTGGGTTAACTTGTTGATAATCGTAATCAGCTGATTTTGCGAAGAAAAGTTTTTTCTTTTTATCTTGAAAAGAAAACTTGTAAAAATGATGAGAAGATGAAGAGGAGTGACTACCACCCAGTTTGGTAGTTAATTTGATAAAATTAAAGGTAATTTGATGAAACATTTCAGGTTTGGTTACGTTGAGTTGATAGTAACTTGATTTGAAGAAAAACCTTGAAGGCTTCAAACTATCAACAAATAACAACAAAAGCGATAATGTTTTACTTGTTTATTTCTCAACAAAAGCAAAAAGCAAACATATTAACTTGACTTAATAACTGATAATAATGATAATCCCTGTTGAGATCATCACCCATCATAATCTTCATAATCTCAGGGTGGCCCATTCAGATTCAATATAATAATGTGACATCAAATATTTTGTTACATTTAAAAAGTAATTAATCATTTCTTAAGTAGCTTCATAAGCTTCTTATCAAATTAACAAATCAAACGAATATAAATAAACTCAATTTATAGGAGATGAGATCATGTAATCAAATCAATTGATTTCCAATTGTTTTTTTTTGTGATGAGAAACATGAAAATAAGCAAATGATACAAGTTTTGTGTAACATTTGACAGTCGCTTTCTCGATTCTCATGGAAAATAGGATCAACAAAACGATTCAAATTTTTCTTTCTTGTCTCTGTTGTTTATCAATTTATTCATATTTCATTTCATTTTATTCTATTTCTCAATTTCAATATTAACTTTCTGATTGATAACATGAACACAAAATGATGAATTATTTGTTACAATAAGATTGTTCTTATTTTCATGTGAAAAATTCAGATTCAGTGACTCGATTGAAGTAACATTCAAACAATTTTATATTTGATTATCTAAAGCTGATTATCAATAAAACGTAATTTAAATGGACACAAATTAATATAAAGTAAGACAAGAAAAACGAGAGAGAGAGAGAGAGAAGACAAGTTTTTTTTCTTTCAAGGAGAATGAAAATAAAAATGAAATGACAACGATGAGAGAGAACAAGACATGAGGACATCACCAGAATTTTAAAAAGTTTCTCCAAAGCAGATTGATGAACATAGATGGCGGTCTACTAAGCATCAACAAGTTGAGTCAATGGCCTCGAGGCAAATATCAAGTAAGAAATGAGATGATGGAAAAGAAAGAGGAAAAGGTAAGAGAAAAGGGGAAATCAGTGGGTGCTTAATACCTGTTCCCATGTAGCAATTAATGAACATGAAACAAAAGGAAGGTTACCCTTTAAATATCATTTGACCTTCTCCCGTCGTTTCGGACTTTTCTTCCTCTCTCTTTCTCATCTTCTCGTATTAATATTGAATATGAAGCTTTTACCTGAGATTTTATTATGTTTCTTTTCCTGTTAATCGATGCATTCAGTTGAAACATTGAACATCAATTAAACAATTTTAATATAATTTCACTGTCAATTCTATTGTTATTTACCTAGAAAAATAAACAATCAGGTAATAAATGAATAGGAATAGGGATATTCATTGAGAAGAACAATTAATCACAACTAATCACATTTGATTTGGTTGTTGTTGATGCTGTTTATTCAAAATTAAAGGTTATACATGTCAACAAAATGTTCATCTAAATGTTATTAAAAGTGATTAACTATGAAAATGAAGAAACAATTTATCAACAAGCGAAATTGCTCTTGACAAGATCAGAGTTACAATTTGGCGGGAACCTTATTGGTTCCCTTGCAACATAATCACGATGATGATGAGAGATGATTACAGTTAAATAGCCTTAATAATCATTTAAGATGAAAAGCTAAATATCATCATGTTAATAATACACTCGAATACATGAAGAGCTTATGTTTAACTGATGAAACGTGCTCAGGTCACTTGAGGATCTTGTTAACTGTCATTAAAATAATAATAGTAATGAGTGAATCTGAAAGACCACGAATACTGTTTACACGTTGTATGTGTTGATTGTTAGTTAGCACAAAACAAAAGTAACAAATAAGGTGCAAAGATTACCAACAATCAGGAACTATATTCAAATTCATATGAAAGATTGACCTTAAGTCTAAATCAAGGTAATAATAAGATAATCATACGATTACCTTGCAGAACTGGTTGAAGATGAGAATGAAAATGATACGGTGATGATTAGATTATCCAGATAAGATTAATAAATCGTCAGTCTTGTTACAAGGTAACTTTTTCTTCACCAATCAACACCTTTCACATAGTTTCTTCATCGATCAATTGAATCAGTTTAGTAGAAATGTATTCGCATAGTAACAGAATCGATACATTTCCAGATAAGATTATTTCTATTAATAATAATTCTAGTATAGGATAAGATTGCAACATATCGATATGATCAGTAATTTGATGACGATCATGTTGAACGATTATCGCAAATCTCTGGTAAATTTAACCAATTTTCTGGTTTAACCTTAATTTAAACCAGGATATGGTTAAAGTTTCAATTTCCTTCCTTTGAGAAAATTTATTTTTGTTCATCAATTTAATTAAATTTTCTCTGATTAATTAATTAAAAAATTACGAAGCAATAGTTGATAATTTCCAGTAAAATCTCATAATCAACAATGAATTTGAACATTGAGTTGATTTCTTTAAAAATAATTATACTATCATTTCAATAATTTGTTATCGTCTCTCAATGAAGTTGAATTAATGCCTGAGGCTAATTTGAACTGATAATAAATAAATAGTCATAATCATGATTACATTTGATTCAGGTTAATAATTTACTACAAATTTGGTACAACAAAATGAAACTTTGTTTTCAAGAAAAAGTGTTAACATTGTAAGAGTTACAATGTTAATGATGATGATGAGAATTGAGATTAGAGGAAGACAATTAGATGCGAGGTTTGATATTTAAATCTAGTTTAATAACTTGAGTTAATTGTGATGAGAGGGAAGGGGTTTGTTGACAGTTAATAAGGTTCACAATTCTCACGAGTAGTCAAGATATTCAACTGAATTCTGTTGAAGTTTAGTTGATGAGCTTCGAGGCTCAAGTCATCATCATTCTCTTTCTCTTCCTTCATCATCTCGTTCTTGTTCATCTTCTTCTTTCTCTCTCATGGTCAAAATGAGCATCATCATCTTCCTCATTACAGGATAAGAGCTTTAATCAGGCCTGACCTGAATCCGATTATTAACCAACAATTAATAATCTCTTTTCTTCATTAGTTGAATAAATGATATTCATCTTCCGGTGAAAAGTGAATAAGTTCATTTCCAATGCATTGATCATTCAATTATGATTAGAAAGTAATAACTGTTAATGTGAATTAATTGGTATCAGTTTAATTGTTCCCTTCTAATTGTGATTTAAAAAAGTCTTTTGTGATGTTCATCTTGTTAATTTAATGTGTGACCATTAACAAGCTATTATAATGAGCTTTAATTAACAGTTTGAATGAGATTTAATCGCCTCAGGAAATAAGATGTTAATCCATCATTGAAAGTTACCATGAAAAGAATGAATTTTTCTTCTTTTTTCTCTTGGACGAAACTTTTTTCTTTCTAATCATGAACTGGCCTCAACTTGATTCATCTCCATCCTCATCCTTTCATCTTCTGTCCCAACTAAATGATTAAAGTGCAAGTTTAATCATTTATTAAACAATAAACTAATTAATAGGAAGAAAACTTTGCTGTTGCTCTTAATTGTTTCTCCATCATCATTATAATCAATTGTTATTAATTTTTATTCTATTAATTAGTGGATAGAGAGAGAGAGAGAGAGAGAGAGAGAAATCAAGTAGCAACAATTCATCATCAATTGTGATTAATTTTCTGGGTTAATTGTTGAAGGAGTTAATTTAACAAACCATAAACTCATCTCAATTGTGGCTTAACTTGTCACATTAGATTAATTTGAATATTTGAATGTTGTAAACATCAAGAAAATAATTTCAATAATCTAAACTGAATCTGAAATGATAATCATGAAATTATCACTCGAGATTAACGAAAAGTTAACAAATCAATTATAAAATGTAAAGTAAAAATTTAATTCAAATTTTTACCTTTGAATTTTTGTCACGTTATTTATCATCTTCCAGGTAAATTGTATCATGGTAAAGATGAAGCCTGAAGACAATTGAATTTTCTGCCTCATATTTGAACCTCATTTTGTTATTAATCTAATAATAGTAAAAGCGCAATTTAATGAAACACAAATGAAGTTCCAATTGCTCAGAATAATAATGATCAATTCTGAATAATTAAAAATTTCTTGTTCCAATCAAACTAAAATTTGAATTCCTTTAGGGTTTTTATTAGTCAAGCCCAAGCTGAGCATTTAATGAGTAACCTCAACCACCCCTTAACTCCCAATTGATGTAACTAAATATTATCAAATTAACTGCAAGTTTGCAACAATTAAACAACGATAATGATGATTAGCAATGATGATTTGGGATGATGATGATTGTAAGGAAAGACAAATAAGTAAAGAATCATTAATTCACATCATCATTTGGATTGATGAAAGCAAATCAAGAAAAAGAAAAAAAAACTATTAATCTTTCGAATCATTTTAATAATGATCAAATTAACTAATTAATTATCATTTGATGAAAAGTTAATTCATGAAATTGAAGCTGATTAACTGCGAATCAAGAATCAATGTTATTCAAAAGGAAAAAGTAAATTCATTTTGCAACTGATTCTTTTTCTCTTCTTTCTCTTTCCCTTATCTTCTTGCCTCTTTCTTTTATCATCCTAATCTTCTGTCTATTTATCTCTCTTTTCAGTGTAAGGATGAACTTTGGAAAGGGCAAAAAGTTGATTGGCTTTTATGGTCTCAAGAAAAAGGGTGAACACCAATCATCTGGTTTATCGAGGGATCAGACTAATCAGACTAATCTAAGTCCAAGACTAATCATCTTTAATCATATCGTTAATCAGTTGTCTGAGACAATTGCCTAAGTCTTGTTGAGACCTGGACAACAACTGTAACAAGAAAAGGCTCCAGGGCATTTTAAAGATTCAATCTTTTAGGTTGTGACTATTCACTATGTTGGTCAGTTTCTTGATTACGGTTCAATAGATTTAAGATTGACCTTAACTCAGATTATAATGACATTTGACACTAAGTAAAAAATGACAGATTTCCAACGTTTAGTTACCTTCTAAATCTGATGATTAACAATAATTAGAAAGATAATTAACACCAGGATTTCGTTCAAGGAAGTTACTGTTTAGTCGTTTTTTAATTAACAGAATATTAAATTGGATTAATCGTGATTGAATGTGAATCAGCTCATCGTTTATATTGTTAACATGGACTAAATTGAGATGTTAACTTAATAATTACCTGTAACCCAATTGGCGATTATTAATAATAAATATGATTAAGGATCGGTGATTATCGAGTAAAAAGTATAATAAATTATCAACATTAAACTAGAAATGACTGTTAACTGTTTGATGATTGGGTGATTAGGTGATTAAAAAGAAACTTAATCAACTAATTTGGAAAACCTTTGATTCTGATTTATTAGATGTAATCAAACTTGGGGCAAGTTTATTTACACCGAAGTATTGAAAAGATAATAGAGTTTACAATTTATCAATTGTAACGATTTAGTTTGTTACAAGTTCATTTAACTAACTTGATGATTTGTAGTTTAGTTAAATTGCTTTGTGACGCTAGTTAATCAAACACCACCTCAAGGCTGTTCAGTTAAATTGTTTGTCCAAACTCAATTCAAGAATTGAGTATTTGTTTGCTTCCTTAATTGTGAATTAAGATTGTTAACAATTGATGGGTCAATCAATTGCAATTCAACAATAACTGGTTAAACATGACCATTAACAAGATTACAACTTTTTCTTAACCATTGAGGTTAACATTATATTGAAAATCATTTCCATTCAAAAATATAATTAAACTTAATCATTTGTTTAGTCAATTGTTTTGATAAACAATTATTTAAATCGATTGGTAATCAATTTATTTTTGGGCAAATTAAACTGATAATCAATCATCATTACCATAACTGTAACTGTTAACAGGAGCTACTGTTTCCTCGTTCAATTATCATCCTTGTATTCAAATGAGATTTCAAATTTTAATCAGATAATCTGATTAAATAACAAGTTGATACAATATTTTCAATCAACAACTTGTTAACTTTTAGAGTAAATTTGGATCATTTTTGTGAAATTGATCCTTGAAACAGATTAACTTGATTACTGTCAACACAACTAAAGCTCATTATTTTCATATTTCTTAAGATATAAGTGTTTCTGTAACATTTCTCAAGATTACCTGAGTTTCTGTTGCTTTTTTTCATTCAGGGTGATTGACATGATTCCATTTGCAATCGTATTATATAAAATCTTTTTCAATGAAAACTGTCAACAGAAAAAATGTTGCTAATAAATTGCGTTTAAGTTGATTACTTGTGGTTACCCGAGCTGTTTATGATTAACACACAATTAAATTAAATTATATGTTAAAACAATCAGATGAGATGATAGGTGATAAACTAATGTGATTGTTTCATTCAATCATCTTCATCATCTTCATCTCCTCCCATCTCATAATTTAATTCTGGTACAAGATTTACAAACATAACAAACTAATTTGGCAAAATTTTTGTTGTTAAAAGCTGTCACTTAATTGTATCTTAATTGGCTGGGCCAATGATCAAGGTAAATCAATCAAATGGTTATAATTACAAGTCAAGTCAATTGGCCTTCAATCAATTGCTTTCAATTAGTTTCATTGATTGATTTGATTAAATTTAAATGCTCAAGATCAATGATTCACTTTGGGTTATTAATTCAATTTTTGTATCAATTGCAATTAAAACGCTGATAATCATATTTGAACTGTTAATTATTTCATCTGTATTGGTTAAATTAGCTGGTTATCAGGTTAGAAAGTTGATTGTTGTTAGTGTATCAGCATTGATTAAGTGTTAAATTGTCAACTGTTAATTTCGTGCCAACAATAAGTTGATATTTTTTGCTGAGATAATCAATCTTACCGGAAGCTGACCTTCCTTTGGTCCTCGATTTGCTGCTGAGATTTGAATGTGAACCGGATAAAGACTTAGAACTACTATGGAAAATAGATGGAGCTGAAGATGCTGAATGATGGTGATGGTGATGAGGATGATGAGGGAATCCATAAGAAGGTGATGAAAGGTCAGTTGAACTTGGTGATGAACTTGTTTGACCATTGCTACTACTGTTGTTGTTACCATAATAACTGGTATGATGATGATTTGAAGATAAAGGATGAAGAGATTGGTGGTGAGGATTAAGATGAGAGGATAAATGTGAAGGATGAGTGAATGGAGATGGTGATGATGATCCATTGATTGGACTTGATGATGAACCATTGTTATTATTTCTACTACTATTATGATCATTATTATTATTAGAATTTGAATTATTACCTTCACGAGGTTTATTTAAGCTACTGTTTAGACCATTGGTATTACTATTACTACTTGTTCCACTTGCCACTGATGACACTTCAATATTATTTGAATTGTTGTTGTTGTTGTTGTTTCCACCCTGATGATGGTGATGGTTGTTGCTGTTTCCACCTCCTCCTGATCTTCCTTTGCTTCGAGACTCCAAAGATGAATGAGAATTAGAAGACTTAGAGATGTGTAACATTGAAGGTGCTGAGGTAACACTAACTGGACCACCAGAGGTTCCAGTTAAATTGGAGGTAGCCACATGATTAGAACTTGCCAAAGGAGCCTAACAATTTACAGAGAAATGACACAATTAATCAACGATTGTTAATCATCGACCGATAATATTTACCTGGAATTGAAGTCGTCCAGCGATCGAATTTGAACAATGTGAAGGATGATAAGGATGAGCATTATCATCCGAATTACAGTTACTTGATCCTGAAGCCCATGAGGGTGAGGCTCTTAGTCCTGAATTATCTGAATCTGATGAAACATATTGTCCTCTGTACAAACCAATATAAGGATTCTGTTGATTTGCTGAATTGGTATAAGGACCAGCTACAAAATTCTGAAACATTTTGATATAATTATCAATGATTGAATGTTTATTATTAATTAATAATAAAATTCAATCAATTCTTTTACACATAAACAAGAAGATAAACAAAACAATAGTCACTTTTGTTCACTTGATTGTTAAGACGATTCAATAATTAATCCCTCGTGTTTTCCGATTATCACAAAAATAACACTGATTAGATGAAGATGATTAAAGATGATTAAGATTTTGAAGAAAAGTTGATTTTCACACAAAGATAAAGATGAAGAAAAGATGAAGATGAAGATAGAAAAAATAAGAGCCCGAAACGTCGGGTTTCGCGAACAAGATGATGATAACGAAAGAGAGAAAAGGAGAATTTGATTCTGTGATTCACTTCATTCTTCGTAAGGAAAATGTCAAACTGATGTTACATGAGTTGAGAGCATTTAGAAAGAGAAGAATGAGAGAGAAAAACGGGAGGAGTTTGGGTGCAAGAATAAAGTTCTATCATTGGTTGGATTGCATCGAATGGGTCGAACCAAGAAAATGTTATCATCCAATCGGATGATAAGCAAAAAGAGATTGAAAAGAAAGAGAACAAGATATTATTCTTCTCTTTCTTTTATCAACTTCATCTTCATCTTCATCATCATCTACATCAACCATCGAACATCATGTAGATAAAATGAGGATCAAGGGGCAGGGAAATCTGATGATGAAGGAGGCGTAGGAGAGAAAGAGAGGAAAAAGAGGAGAAAGAGGAGAAAGAGAAAGAAAGAAGAAAAGAAAGAGAATAGGAAAGTAGAAACGCCTTTCGAAATAACTTTCAAGTAACAGATAAGATGATGAAATTATCCGAATATTAACAACGCAAACTCTTTTTCTTTTGTATTGAGCGTTTTTTGGTGAATTTACTCTGAACTTTTGAAAAGAGATTTTTTCATCATGACGAAATGTTTTTCTTTCTTTTGTTTCAACCAAATGGAGTCAAATTAATCTGAAAATAATGTTTCTTATTCATTATCTTATCTCAATCCAAGAAAACCTCAGAGATGAACAATGAGCACAAACGAAACTCATCTGAATCTGAATCAGTTGAATGAGTTCTAATTGCAAAATCGATATGAATCATTTTCATGGAATCAGTTGAAATGTTATCATTTGTTCAACTAAATGTCGATATCAACATTGAATCTAGTGTTTGATTCAAGAAATATGATAAGTTGATGATCAACTGATGCACAATATCAACTTACGATTTAAACACTGATTGTAGATGTTTGTGGTTTCGATTGTTGTTTGTCTCTCATTGACCTCGAACATTGTTCAAATCTAAACTTGATCTTCTCTCTGGATCAAGATTATCATCTCTCTAATTGAACTACCTCAAAGGAGTAATTGATAAGATAAATGTAAATGATTAGATAATTTAGTAAATGTTTCACAAAAGGAAATGATATTTGAATATGTTATTAACTGTTCCCATGATGTTTCTTTGTCTCTGTGAGTTTTAAAGTTTAAAAAGACGCATTTGAATAATAACCAGACCGAGAGTCCGTTTCCGTCATCAACCTTATCATCTTCATCCTCATCTTGGTCTCCATCTTCTTCTTCTTCCTACGAAGAAGATGAGACTCATAGTAAAAGAGCTTTTGTCTTTAATCATCTTCATCTTCTGTTATCTTCATGTTTCACATGTTAGAGCATAATGAGAATAAAGGAGAGAACTGAAAACTCGCCAAGACTTTTATGCAAATTTTAATTCTACTCACTAATTAGAATAAACTATTTTCGTGGTAACCAAATTAATAAAAGAAAAAGAAACAAATGAGCTGCATTGGTAATCGAATTTATCATTTAGTTTATCGTTTCGATTCAAACATAAACTGTCACCAATTCTCAATTTAATCAACAGTTTTAATCAAAATTAAACTTTGCCAGTTGAAAGATTAACTAATTGTTCGTAATTATTATGAAATAACTGTTACCTTTTATTATCGTTGATAGTAACGCATGATCCAAATCAATGTCTTCCTTTGAGCATGATTATCTTGATCATTTTTGATTCGGTTCGGTGGTTAATTCTGATCGATAACCGATTGAGATATTAGGTCTTGTTACTTTTTTGCAAACAATTAACACAAAACAATTTGAATATTATTTAGTGTTGACAATTTGAACTAATCGCTGAAAATTGTTGGATCCTTTTAAAAGAGTTTATTTGATTCACTTAATCAATAATTGATTGGTTCTACAATCGATAGAGCATTTAATTGATTACTCGAATATCCTTGAAATATTATCGATATTTGTGATAAGAACGATAAAACTACCGTGTCTGATTGATTCCCAATACACTTGACAATTAGTCTTTATTATGATAATTTTGATTGTTAACAGTTGATTTGATTGGTACAAGTTTTGATTCGTAATTTAATTTTATCGAAATTTCCAATCAACATTAAGATAAAACTCATAATCTTATGAGAAACGGATTGAGATGATTTTAATCGTAAAACAATTAATTTTGATTGAGAAACGTTGATTACGTGAACATGAGATATTGTCTGTTGATTAATTCTAATTGATGTGTTTTCCTTGCAAAAGATAAAATGGAAAATCAATGTCAATGTTTCTTATTCTTATTCTTCATCAGAATCTGAACATAACCAAAATATTATCTGAGAAGATAATCAATGGAAAGGAAAGAAGCTCAATCCTAATCTAGTCTAAAGAATTGTAATCTGATATTTGAATGATGAGAGATCGAGAACGATGAATGGCTTAATTAGTTGAGATGGAAAATGATTTAGATTATAGACAAGATGATGAAGATAAAAGAGAGAAAATTTTACCAAGTGGAAAGTAAAAGATGGAACATTGATAGAGAAGAAAGAAAGATAAATACAGGGTGAACACCTTTACCAATGACATTTATGAGCTTTTACCTGGGACATTATTTTTACGCTCACTCCTTAAAATGTCAAGGGAAATGGTCACTCGGTAGCTTAGTGGGAAGATACCTGGCCCATGATGAAAGGAACATCTTATCTTTGCTTTTTGATAATAAGCCGTAAATCTTTGGTCATTATAAATTGACCTTTACCTGGACCTCGGTGATAATTAGGTAACCATTGGAAACAGTTTAATGTTTATATTCATGTGAACACAAAGTTAAACTTTAGTTGATTGTTGATCGTTTAATTGTTTTTGTCTCTTCTTCTTCTTCTCACTGATCAATACAATTAATATAATTGATGTTAATAAACTTGAGTCTTTGTTGATCATCAAAATGCCAAAATCAATTAAATTGTTAATAATAACTTGGGGCAGATTAATTTATTGTCAGCACAATTAATGTGGTTCAGGAAAGGTAGCAGTTTATTAAATATCATAATAGTATAATTGAGTTAATCAATTGCGACCAAACAATTAAATGAAAAATAATCTGGTTGAATTTCAAGTCAAAACATAAAAAAGTTTATTAGTTTAATGATTTTGGAAAAAAAATTAGTTCAATCAAATTTTGAGTTAATTAAACGACAATTTGATTGCGACATTAAATTGATCATTATTACAGTTTATGCTTTTTTTTGAAGTAGGATTTTAGTTTCAATTGGGATACTTGTTAATGTTTATAATCCAATTGATGACAACAAATTATCATAACAATTAACTAAATTTCCAGCCAAAAATTGGAAAAGTGAGAAAAGCTTTTCCTTTTCTATTATAATGCCAACCACTCCTCATCGTTTCCATCTCTCATCTTCCTCCTCCATCGTTAACGGAGACTATCTTGTATTCTTATCTGAACATAATCGACAAATTTGCCTCGAGGCAATTAGAGCCTTCGATATCTCTTAGATGCATTTTCATCAATATTTTGTTAACTTAATTGTTACAATGTTTCATTTTCATCGCATCTGCTAACCAATACTTTCGAGGAATCACCTTGATGGTGAAACCTGAAGGAGCCACGAGACTTTTAGGCCAACCAATTTTCTCGAAACATAAATGTTTCTACGATTTTCTTGTAAAAAATGAAAATTACCAAGAGAAAGTCACATTTTCAGGGCTGGACTATTTTCATTTTATCAAATTTTCAATCTTTTCTGTTTCCGGTTTTCATTATTTTCTGGATTCACAACTAAATCAACTTTATTTTATGACAAACTTTTATCAGTAACGTTTCCGGTTTGTTGTTGACTTTTTTTAATGATTTAAATTGCAGCAAAGTTACAAACAAAAATGATACTAATTATCAATAATTAACTAAATCAAAGTTTTTACAGTTCAACTTTTATTTATTTCTGTCTCTTTGTGAGTTAATTGTTTTCATACCACAATTTTTATCACTAATTAACTTATATCGCAACTTAATCAGTGCCAATCAAGTTACATCAACTTTATCAAAGTTAATCAACAAATTACTAACCTATCAAATATCTTAATAGTTAACATTGAATCTTAATTGCTGTAGGAAAATATCATCTTACAAAACTGTTTAAATGGTTGATAATCAATTTGATCTCAGTGATTGTGAATACAAAGTAAATTATTTACTTTAAATTGTTTCAAAATTTTGATTCACAGAATCAAAATCTAATCAACATTAATAAGTTTGTTTCTCACAATCAAAAACCAGATTATAATTGACATGAGATTTAAATTGTGATTTATTGATTGTTAAACTTGTTGACTTAATGACCAACCAGTAAACGTTGCATAATTTACAATGTTAAACATGATGAAACCTTTGACCTTGTGAAAATTGTGTTGATAACTATTGTAAATTCATTGACAAGATAAACGATTAAATTAAATGTAATCAATTGCAATTGATTGTAAATGAAAAACAAATAGAAAACGTTTCATGGTTAATGCGCCCTCTCCCGAGATACACAAATAATTGCAACTTAAATGGCGGGAAAATGTTTCCCAGGGTTCATCATGATAATAAATATTAGATTAATGATAATCAACTAACCTTAACCATCATTGCAAATGAATTTGCCTCTTTTTTATTCTTACACTTTTTGCCTTAAGCCACAAGTTAATATTTGCCATAGATTTAAATAGGAATCAGTTTTTTATTCTTGAATAAAATGGTGACAATGTCATTTGAATGATGTGATTGTGCACAAATTCATTGTGTCTTTTTGTGCGAGTGGGAGAGAAGGCGATAGATTGTGTGACTTGGTCTCACTTCTCATCGCACTCACTGTACCTGAGTCAGTTATTTGGTGATGAAGATGATCATCTTTCGACTATTATCGAAAGACACGCGTTCTAAATAAGCTAACTTACTGTTCGCTTTGTTTGTTACTTTGATTCGAGGTAATAGACTTTTACTGCCTCTTTTATTCTGTGGGCAGTGGGGTGTTGGAAGGGAAGAGGAAGGAAAGGAAAGGAAAGTGAGAAGAGAATGAGAAGATTAATGTAAAGGGAGGAGGAAGAAGGAGGATAAACAGGGAGGATTGATAGACATTGATGACAACCCAACCCCCTTTGTCATAATATATTCATTCGAGTTCCCTTGTGACTTTTGATTCTCTTTGATATTTTGTGTCCACGAAAACTGTTACTTGATATTTGCTTTTATCTTCATTGATTTGACCTTTTTTACCTTTTCCTTTGTTATTATTGCTTCTTAATCTTAATTTTGTTTTGCATCTTCATCTTAATCTAAACAAATCAACTGATGATTATGATGATGATAATTAGGATGAGCATGATGATCAATAATTGTTGATCACCTACTGATCAAGGTTAAATAACCTGCTGTTAATGTCAACATCCCTCTACAGGGAGGCCAAAATGATGATAACTATGATTATGAGAGATGAGATTGAGATTAAGATGAACCTGATTGTTGATTTGATTAGATTAACTTAAATTGTATCAATGATGAAAGCTTAATGGCACTTACAGATAAAGAAAGTACCAATAATATAATAATTTCCGCTTGTTCAGTTTTAATGTAATTGACAATTTTATGGTTTATATATCTGATCAGATGAGCTGAGAATTGATCATCTAATCAATAAATAACAATAACAATAAAAGACAAAACCTCAAGAGACAATTTAATCAACATCAATTCATTTAATCTGCTTCATGATTAACAATAAACTAATCAAAATATCACAATATGTTAATTTGATAACAATAAACATAAACTGTGAATCTAATTAAAGATATTACCGATAATTAGATGATAAAACTTTCTAATAAATTATCGGATTAATTTCAGTCTCATAATTAGATAAACAAAATGATGGAAAAAATGAAAACTTAGAAACTAATTAATTATCTAATATCATTTTAATATCAAATCTTTCTAACAACTTATTAGCTAATTAAACTTGAATGATAATTAAATTTGATTTTAATTACTCTGAGCATGATCACGTAATTGGTTTATATTAATCAATAAATTGAATCGAAATGAAATTAACACTTTTAATCTCTATTTAATTGACCTTAGAATTGCTCGGAACTCAATCAATTGTCACATCTAATTAATCATAATAATTTGCATGAGATATAATTGTAACATCGAGCTCAAGATATAAATTCAACTTGTAATTAATCTTTAATCATCAAGATGAAACGATAAATTCATATTAATAAAAAGAGTTAACAATTTAATCATTGTATCTGTAGGATAAGATTTAATCTCCTCATGATATTTGTTATTGATTAGTTTAATCAGGATATTATTCAATTTTCTAATTAAACCATTTCTTCAACCTCCAAACTCATTATTTATCTTAATGATGATGAGATAAAAATGATAATCGCTCCTCCTTCATCATCGCCATCATCATTATCATCGTCACACTCTCATTCTATCTAATAATCATCCTCATTATCTTCATCAAATGAATCTGATTGGTTCCGAGGAAAGATAAGGTATCAGCCGAATGAACAAAGAAGAACCAATGAGAATCATCATGAAACATCTTCTTCATCGATCCAGTTCTTTCCAAGAGAATCAACTTCATCTTCATCTTCATCTCTTGATGATTACAAGTAGAAAAAGTGAGAGAATCTGGTGCAAATAAAGATTCTGGCTCAAGAGATGATCAGATAGGATGAGGATGCTCAGAGTAGAAGAGAAAGATGGATGAGCAGGGTTAGCATGACATTTCTCTTCTCTTTAGGAACCAGAATTTTTTTATTCGCTTCGAGATGGAAGTTGATGGTCTATGGAAGAAATAAAAGCAAACTTAATCTTCTTCCAATGAAAGTTATGATAAAAGTAAAAAGAAATCATCAGTGATCTCATCGTCATTATCAACACATTTTCATCAACATCCTTTACCATTATCATCATCATAATAATCATCATCACAAGGATCATCATCATCATCAGTCTTTTGATATTTACTGTTGACATGAAATGTAACAAAATTTCATCATCATGATATCGTATGAGAAAAGCCATTTCTCTAGTTTTCCATCTTTCCGATGAATCTTTTTTTTCAATCTCTGCCTTTTTCTTTATTTTATTTTCTAATCTGTCATTCTGATCATTATGATGATGATACTCGTCACCTGAATTCAACGTTATATTATTCCTATTTTTCTGCAAACTTCCGGCTTAAATGCAAATATCATAACAGTAAAGATAAACAATTGCACATGATAAAACTTTTGGTCTCATGAAATTCAAATTCAGGTAAAAACTCATCAGAAGCTGATTGTTGGTGATAAATGGATAATAATATAATCAACATAATGATGATTATTTCAATCATTTTTTTTCTTCCACCATCATCCCAATCATTATCATCATTTTGACAACTTTTATAGACACTTTTTTTTGCTCTTTCGGTTCTCATCTTCATCTCTATCATCATTTTCATTGTTTGCCTCGTGGTTTCCTCTTCATCTTTAAATAATCATAATGAGTTGGTCAAAGTCATTTAACAAATGGTAATGATGAAATAATGACCAATAGCAAACAAAACAAGACAAAAATTGATCAAGGTGATAACAAAATGAACCCAACATTAGGTTTGTCATTAAAAGGCGTTGGGTCTCTTTCATCATCTCCATTTTATCTTCATCTTTATCTTCATCATCATCACTATCAACATGATCATTTAAAATAACAAAAGCAACAAAAAAAAGGGATTGTGATAACTTGTTCAGGCAACTATTAACATCAAACTATTGGGAGTTACTTTTATCACTTGTATTCGAGTTGTTGATTGTTGACAATAAACGATGTTCAAACTGTAGGTTGGTGTAGATAAGGGAATCATGTTGATCATCATCATCATGATAATGATAAAGAATAGGAAAGAGGATAAGCTGTATCAGTTTAGATAAATGGGCAAAGCTATTTAATTCTGGTGCAAGATGAAAAAGTCAAAGAAAACGCGTGTCGAACGCGTGCCATTAAACGGATTCCCTTTTGCTCCACATTGATTGAGGGATTTAGGGAACTCGACAAACAATAATAAAGAAGATCATCTCTTCTCGTTTACTTTATATTAGACTTTTAAGTAAACTTGTTATTCATAATCATCTTCATCTTCTTCTTCTTATGACCATCATCTATTTCATTTCATACGGATCAAAGATTCTTTCGAAATCTTTAATATTCTATTCTGTGTTATCTCTTTCAAATAGTTGTATCAATACGATAATCTCACCATCATCTTAATCTCCTCTCATCTCTATTTTTGTCTTATCTTTTGTCTTTTGTCTCTTTGCCTCATCTTTTCTCATCATCATTAACATTATCATTCTCGTCTCAATTTATTTGTTATAATTTCCTTTTAATAATGATACACAGACTGATGATTAATTATCAAGCTAGAAAGTAAAAGTTCATCAGAGATAATTTTCTCCATCTAATAGCATCCTTCATGATTCATGTAATATCCTTTGCTTTTAATCCAAATCAATGGTCTGAAAATGTTATTTAAAGGTTTAAATGATAATCCAGATGAATAATTCATAACTCATTTAAACTTGAATCTTTGAATTTGTTTCAATTTTTCAATTACGATAATCTTTTGATTACCCAATTAAATGGAAAGAGTTTCATATTCTCATGAATCTAACCGGAAGTTGTTGCATTGTGTTGACCTAGAAAAACTCAAACATTTGATATTTATTTCTATGTGTTAATCTGTTGAACGCCTTAACCATTGGGCTGATATCAAATGAACTGAATAAAATAACTGCCATTCACTTAAACCACCAGTTGAGGGTCAGTCAATTGACAACGAGTTCTAATGCTCGTGAGAAATGTATGATTAACTCAATCCCTTCGCATTTGGATATCAGATTATTAACAAAGGGAATCAGTTTATTACAATTTGCCCAACATTTAATATAAACAATAACAATCGATAAACTATCAGGATCTGTAATCGTAACAATGACTCTTGAAACACTAACATTTATCAATTATTTATATCGATATTTGTTCAGCTCTGATTATCAAATATCATTACACAAGTAAAAGGCTAATGATTAGTTGATCGATCAACTTGACAGCAATTTAATTTCAATTGGATTGCATCTTGTTGGTCTTTTAACTGGAAAAGTGTTTTGAAAAATCTGATGATCAAAATTATTGTTTTCAAGTTTTTGATCAAAACTAAAGCTGAAGATAATTAAGAGATGATAAATGTTATTAGATAACAATAATCTATTTACTCAAATCGCCATTAGATATTATCTTAAATTGACTTTGATTTAGTTGATAGTTTATTTTGTTATCATTAACTTTGAATCAATGTTATCGATTTCGTTCAATGTTTATCTTGCTTTTCTTAGGCAAAGAGATAGTAAATCCTAGCTAATCAATGGCTCATTTAAGAGTAGTTTTGATAAAATAACCTGAGGCAATATCGTTTGTCACATGATTGTAAAAACTTTTTTCCACCAAAATAAAAACAAGCAACTAGATAGAAAAAAGAAAAGCCCAAAAAAATGTCAACATTTTGAATTTTGCCCACAAAATGTTGGTTTTTGTTTGATAAGAATGAAGATGAAGATGATGAAGGAAAAAAGATTGTCCCATCGGTTGGGAAGAGAAAGTGGAAAAGAAAGAAGACAAGATAGAATCAAAACTTTTCTTTCTTATCTTGTCAACGAGAATTCAGTTTCGACTTCTCTCTCTCTCTCTCTCTCTCTGTCGTAATTTTGTCGTACATTGAGAAGTTGATGTTATTTGGGAAAATGTCTCCAAAGGACCAAAGCCAATTAACTGAAATGCTGTAACTTCAAACATCATCATCAACGTAATCAAGGTAAATGTCAACCTAATTGCGAGTAAGTGAAAAACACTCAACATCAACACAGGAAAATAATGAGAAAAAGAAAGAGAAAGTTTCACTTTTGTTTTTTGTTCTTTTCTGTCTTTTGCATCTACTTGATTCTTTCCTTTATGAGCCCAAGGCAATTTTCTGGTGTCTAGTCTCTCACTTGTTGTTATATATTCAGAAACATGAACAGAACTCAAGTTTCATGAAGAAAAAGAAAAATTCTTATATTATTTTCTTTTGTTGTTTTTTCTTTCAAATTTTCTTCTTGTCACTCATCTTTTTATCATCTTCTAATTATGTACCTTCATTATCATCTTACAGGTAAACTTTTGTCAAGTTTATCCCCAAGTTGAAAAAGTTGAAGGTCTCAATTGATTTACTTGGATTAATTTAGTTTCTTAACTTTGATTTGAATCATTGATTAGCTCAATCATTTGTCATCATTGTTTTTTATTGACTTTCCTTCAGTGTTGTCATTTAGATGGCAATTGATGATAGTCTTTTCATCAGCTTAATATAATTAATTGTACCTTTGATTATCAATTGTGATATGATTATTGATGCAAGTTAATCATTCTTAATTGCAATTAAATTGTCTTGACATTTATTCTTGTTTATTGTACTGATAAAGACAATCAAACATTATCATCTATGATTAGACATAAGTTGTAACTTTTAATCAAGAAACAAAATAATTAACCACTAATTTTAATCAGATCTTAAAGAAAATGATCAACTTTGAGATATACAATTAATCTGAATCTTGATAAGACGAAATTGTATCAATACTAAGATAGAAAATCGAACTGGAATCGATTCTCAAGGTGAAAAAAAGTTGGATTCAAATCGAGTAAAAGTTAGAGAAATGAGTTCGAAAGGTGATTAACTTTGTGGGAGGAAGATATTGATCTGAAATATTGTATCACTAATATAAAATGCAAATGATGAGATACAAAGTTAATTAACAATAAAGGTAAATAAGTTTGGTTAGAAAATGATTGATGAGAAGGCGGGAAAAAAGAAGAAGTTTTCATAAGAAAAAAATGATGAGTTTTTTTGTTCGAAATGGGTGTTGGTTGTAGAAGAGAAGAATAACAAGATGAAGATAAAGATGATTAGAATGATGATCAAAGAAGAAGATGAATGATGAAAGATGTAAAAGGATACTGAGGTTTTCTGTTTAACACGCGCGCGTGTTATCATAGTAACTTTTAATTCCCTGAAGGGAGAAAAGTGATCGAGTAAAAAGAGTTGATGTTTTGGTGTTAAAATGATCGTGAGTTTATTAAAGAAATTGTTAAATGATAAGAATCAATGATGATGATCAAATAGATGATGATAACTATTATCATGATTATAATGATGATTATCATGGTGATTATGGTCAACATTTGAAAGGGAGCAGCTCTGGTCTCACCTCCCAAAGTATTATCATGATAAATTATGATAAAAGGAACCATTTTATTACTGTGACCCTTTAGTTAATTAACAAGTTGATTGTTGTTTGGGTGAAATGATTTACCTTTAATCCTCCTTCAATATTTAAACTTAACAACAATTAACATGCTGATTAATTAGCTTTAGATTAATGTTAAATTTTCGCTTCATTTTCTGCTAACCTTTGATTTGCCGAAAAATTTTTAATTCAACTTCTAATTGCAAACAATGAGGTGTTTCTAATCCAGGTAAATCATTTCTAATTTGTATCCTTAAACAGTTAACTATTTGCCTTGAGGCATTTCTTTCAATTTCTATTGCTCAATATAACAATTATTCATTCACTTAATTGGCCAAAAATTGTTTCTCACAATTAAGGTTAAAAAAAACTTTCAAATAGCCTGAAAATAAATCAGTCTCAATTTTTGCTGTTTGGATAATTAACTTGATAATTAAGCTTAATCATGTCATTGATTCTAATTGTTGAGTAAACAAAGAGTGGAAAACAATTGATTATATTGGGAGAAAACGAAAAATGATCAAAATCTTGAACATTTAATTCGTGTTACTAGTTAACGATAAGATTTAAATTGTGAAAAGTTGCTAAACAATTTATTCTGTGTTTCGATTGTGGTTTTGAATTACAATGTAAAACAAGTCATTTTGAAGATAAGTTTTGCCAATTAGCAGATTTCCATTGATTGTCAAGGATTAACTTTGTCAACTTTCTCATTTCTATCCACCTCAATTCCACCACCACCACAACCACCTCTTTTCCTCCTTCCCTCTTTCTCCTCCTCTGTCCACCTCAAATCCCTGATAAGTTCACATGTAATACAAGAACCAATTCAATCAGAATTTACCTTGTAACTGAATATATTATATTAAGATTTTCCTTAAACCATTTGACAGTTTATGATTTATCATTTGATGATAATCATAAATGGTCAACTATGTTAATCATGATCCAGATTGACTGTTAATGTTTTCATATTATTAATAATAAATTGTTTGCATGGAATCAAAATGAAAACTTGAATATATTTAAATGGTAAATATAATACAATTGTTCTGAATTAATGTTAAACAATTTAAATATCAAAACATTAAGTTAATTGTCTCGAAAAATATTAGGTTGGTTAAATGTTGTTGGAAACCACAACAGGATGATGATAATGATTATGATCATGATGATAACGTTGTTATTGGTTAACTGGTTTTGTTAATTTCTGTGTATGCTGATTATCGTTCACATGGTTTTGGTCAACAATTAAAAAAGTAAATTGTTTTCTTTTCTTTACAATTAATGTGAATGAATGAAATTGATAGTTGATCAGGGTTGGGTTTAAATAACTCATCCAAATCATTTCGCTTTATTATGTAAACATAGTTCAGGTCAAGAGACTTGAATTAAACAATATTATTAGCGAGTTGACTAATTATGTTGATACTGGTTAGATATTGAAGGAGAACAGCAATTAACTTGATTGTTATCACGATATTCAAATTCAAAGGTAAATCAACAACAATCAACGTTCACATTTTTCGGTTTCTTTAAAATAAGTGAATGATAGCATTTGATTATCTACTTTTCTATTGATTAGTTAATCTCTGGTCACCAAATCATTGAGATTATCTTTTAATTTGATGAATTCATTGACACTCACAGATTGTTGGCCAATAGAATCCAAGTCAACTAATAAAACTAATATTTGATTGTCAATAAAGTGAAACAATCAACACTCAGACATTTCATGAGCTTTTGTATTTTCAGGGTCAATCTTATCTTGATCGACTCGATTATCAATTAATGATTACTGAATGTCTCAAATGGACCTTAAGGCGTTTTCATGATATCTGAAAGATAATCGAAAACCTAAAATTCATAAAGTAGAGATATTAGATAAGTTTAGATGGATCGATATTGAGAAAGAGGAAAAGAGAGTGAATGATGATGATGATGAAAAGAAATCAAGTTAAGTATAGAAAAGACTCGAGAAAGACGAAGAGTGATGATGGTGAAGACATAGAGAAGTTGAGAGGATGATGAAAGGAAGATAAGAGAAAATGTTGGAGAAAAAGAGAGATTTTCTTCTTCTTTTGGAATTTATTTTTTGAGAACATTTCTACTTGGAGAATTTCAACAATTTGAGGTTATCAATTTGATTGCCAATTGAATTTTATCAGTTCGTTGATAAGATTCCAAGGTTAAGATGGAAACAAGCAAATGATGAAAAATAGGAAATGATGTGTTAATTTCCGGTGAAAATAAACTTATTTTATCCTCATCATGATAACAGTTACAACGATAAAATCAGAGTAAATATCAAACATGTTTGAGATGATGAATAATCAACCATCAATCAGATAATTATTATTTCAATTGGTCGTTAATTTCTGTTAATGTTGAACCAGAACCAAGAAAATGAATTCAACCCGAAATGTTATCACCATGGAGACAATTCAGTTAACCAGAATCATTTTATTCTTGGTGACATTATGGTCTGCGTACGATAACTGAATAAGAAGTTGCAATCACCATTGGTCATCTCTCCATCTTCATAATCATCATTTTTTCATGTTCCTATTTAATATCCGGGTAACATCATGTTCCATTTAACATCTCTTCATGGTTCTGTGGCTCATGATGATCAAATGAACATGATTAACCCATAAAAATGAATGAATCTTTTTCTCCATTCTCATTGTTTATTATTTTCTTTCATCGTTGAATATGTGATCATATCAAAGCCTATAGAGTGAGAGTGAGAGAGAAACACAGGTCATGATGATGGACGAATGAGCCATTGAATATCTTTCTCATTAACAGAATCATCTTCATCTCATTCATATTTTTACCACAGATCAACGTAATGGCCAAAAAGAGTGAAAATACAAGATTTAGATGAAATAATAATATGGCGAAAGAAGAAGAAGAGGATGAGGATGATAATGATGATGATGATGATGATGATGGTTATGAGCCCTTATGATGATGAAGAAGAATGAGATAGAAACGTTGTCTAGTTTATCAAATACTTTTGATGCTTTTGTGGAGGAGTTTGAGAGAGAAAAAGATGAGGAAGGATGATGATGATGTTGATGAGATGGGAGATGAAAAGATGATGATGATAATAAAGAAATAGATCCTATAACAATCCTATATGATGATAGAGAAGAAAATATATTTGGGTGATAATGAGAATAAAACTTCATCTTTCATCTTTCTCTTTCTTTTCACCATAATCATCATGATCATGCTCTTTCTTCATTTCTCTTAGTTATGATTTCTGTTTATCCTAAAAGATGAAAACTTATTTTACGCTTTATCCTTACGATTCAAAAACTGAATCAATAAGAATAAAGATCATGATGATGATCATCATCATCTCATCATTTTCATCATGATGTTCATGATGAAGGAGAGAAGAGCAAGAAGATGAAATAAGTATTCAGTAGAATGATAAAGATGCTGACTCAACAAAAAGAAAACATCTCACCATCATCATCATCATCTCTCTTCATCATAAGATTGATTGAATTTATCGATACAAACGTGTTCTCTTTCTTTTCCCTTTCTTTCATCTTTACTGGTTATGCTTTGACAACATCAATTCTAACTAATCTCTTTTTCTCATCATCATCATTATCATCATCTTTTGGTTCCTTGATCTGTAATTGTCCTAAAAGTTATCGTTTTTGAAGAAGGATTTTCGGATATAACCTTATCAGCAAGCCACAGGCATCGCCATCAAACCTTTTATAGTCTAAACCAGTTACACTTTTTACTTCGCTTCTTTATCATCATCATTCTCATTCTCATCCTCTTCCTCTCCTTCCCTCTCCCTTTTTATCTCATCCTCATCTTCCTCTCTCTCTCTCTCTCTCTCTCCATCCTTGTCTTTATTGATCATTGATCGTTTAAGTCTATGTTGTTATTTTTTGGTGTAACTGTTACTCTGATAATTTTGAAAATAAAAAAATCGATGAGCGTAAATAACTTATCTCATCTTGTTAGCAATTAACATTTAAACTCATCATTCTCATGATAATGATGATGATGATCGTCACCATCATTGGCATCATGATACTTTCATTCATTGAAGTTACTATGGTTACATTAAAACCTTAACCTTGTTACCTCGTTAACATGTTATTTTATTAATACTTGTTATCATCGAGCAATTGACTTTCCTTTTCTTTATCATTAAACAGCAATCAAAGGATTTACTTGTAATCTGAATAAACCAAAACTAATCAGATCATCAAATAGCCGATTGATCAACTCATATGTTTGCAATATTTTTAATCATCAAAATCTAATTATCGACAATCTAAAGCACTGATAATCTGATCCGTTATCACTTTTATGTTAATCAAATTAAACAATCTATCAAATGGTTAACTTGATTCAATGAATTTTAAGCGAATTATTATTAATAAGCCAATGATTGTTGTCACTACAATTAGTTAAACAAAACCTCTGATTATTAATGAATATTATCAATGAGAATCAATAAAACATTAACTCAGTTATAAAGATTTCATCTAATTGAACACAAACTCGTTTATAAAATCAATTGATAATAATCAATAATCAAGCCAATCATTATATTGCATTGATTTCATCAATTTTTCAATTGAAATTATTCAAAAGTCTTATAAATGATTGTGAAAATTAACGGAAATCAAATCTAATTGAGAACATAAAAAACCCAAAAGAAAAGTTGTAATCATTAGTAAAGTGCTGCTCTCTCGTGACACAATAATCAATAGTTGATTAATTTTCTGATACAATCATCTCTCTCAGCTTATCACAATTTTTCATTGATCGTCGGCTAATGTTTCTTGATCAATTAGGCAAATCTCTTGCATTAAACCCTTGAACTTGGTGTGATAATTAGAGACGAATAAAGGAGTAACACTAAGCTCAGTTTCTAATTAACACTCTGATCTTTCGACAGTTACGGACTTGAAATAATATTATCATCGACAATAATATTGTCACACTTAAATATCATCCTTTTGTCTTAATCCTGTAAAACTGACCAATAGTATTCCGTTGTGAGTTAAACACCAAAACTAATAACGAGAACTCACCCTTGGATATAAAGATTAACTTTTATAAGGATCATTATCATCTTAAGTATTGTACTGAGCTTAAGTCTTAAAACCCACTTTTGAAATAAATTGTTTATCCTCATCTTTATTTTGGACCAACTTTTCATTTTCAACTCAAAGAGTTGTTACATTTAACGACCAGGCAGGATTATTCAGTTAAATCCTGAAGTATTTGAAGTTTTGTGCTTTATGTTAAAAGTTTTGTCTATTCTTTGGTGAAAATTACAACTTCAACATTTGGTAGATAAGCTTTGATCTCAAATTGTGAGATTTGGTGTTTTGTGAATTGAAGTCATTCTGACTACTTGAGTTTCATACCCTGTGATTGTGTTTAGTATTTTCGAGTGAAAATTACAAGTGTTTTAATAACTTTTGGAGGAAAAATTCGCTCTCGTGCTCGTTGAATTTGGTGTTGTTGTGAAGTAAAGTTGTTTTGTCCTACGTGAGAATCGTTTAAAGTCCATATTTCCGGTGTTTTCTGTCAATTTTTGTTTGGTATTTGCGTTCATAATCAATCGAGGAAAATAATTTTGTTGGATTGGAAGTATTTAATTTCAGGCCATTTCAAGGTAAGACAGAAAAGATTTATTTTACATTATGACTTCTAACGACGATCACTTCGATGAAGAACAATTGAATCGATTAGGTCTTGAAATTTCAAGCAACCTTTTGAGTTCGAACCTTTATTCAGTACCGATATTTCGTGGTGATGATAATGCAAGCGCAGGAGCTTGGTTGAATAAATTTGAAACCGTTTGTAATCATTTTAATTGGTCAAATGATCAATGTAAGTTGAAATTTCGAAGTTGGCTCGCTGGTCCAGCTTCTAATTGGTTTCAAATCAAAATATCTGATCAGATAACTGACTTTAAGGAAATTAAGAGAATATTTCTTGAAGATTTTGCGGATGAAGATAAACTCGAAAAGATGAAAAATAGAGTTTTGAATCGTTTTGAGAAGATACAAACTTATGTTTACGATAAAGTTGGTCTCTGTAGAGACGTTAATCCTTCGATGACAAATAATGAGATCCTCAATTACTTGTATGAAGGAATGCCTATTAAATTGAAATGCGATTTGTATCGCAGGTCCGAAAACTTTCAGGATGTAATAACCGTGGGAAAACGTTTAGAGAACGTTTCCAATGATAATTTTGAAGAAGAAAAACGAGATAAAACTGAGAAAATGTTAGAAAAATTGATGGATGAAATCACTCAGTTGAAATTGGATAAAGATAAAAATCAAAGTAGAAACTTTAATCCACAGTCTCAGCAAGGTCACCAAAATCGACCTCGTTTTCAGAGAAATTCTGATGGACAAATGAGATGTTATGACTGTGGAAGGTATGGTCATGTTGCTCGTTTTTGTCATTTCAATAAGGATAGAAACTTTAGAGGTGGAAGGCCAGAGCAAAATAATTTTAGACGATTCAGTAACAACAATCAGTCTAATTATAATCAACAAAATCAATATGAAGCTCAACCTAATCGTAGAATTCCACAATTCCAGAAAATCCGAATGCCAATGCTCGGCCTGTCAGTCTCATTTCGGTTGATAGAATCATGGTTAGAGTACATCAATGATAAAGCGTTCACATTGTTGACACCGGTGCAGAGCTCTTTCATCACCTCAAACTGTTTCCTTGCTTTGGGATGCGTCCTGAAACCATGGGAAGGAGGTGGAATAAGAGGAATCAATGGTTCCTTGAAAATTCCTATCGGTGAAATTGACGTAGATGCGAAAATACAGCAAGAAGACAGAGAAGCTAAAGTGTCATTTAAGGCTAGGGTATTAGAATATTTGCCGTACGATATTATAATCGGAATGTCCACCATGAAAGAGGCTAAAGCATTGATAGATCCATGCTCAAACAAGGTTTATTTTCGATCAGATACCCCGAGTTTGATTAAAGAAGATGAAAATGTTGTTGAAACAAAAATTAAAACACCAACTTCTTTGACCGTGAGTGCAAAAATTGGAACTCTAATTCCACCGAAATCATCGGTTAAAATACCAGTAATAGTTAAGCAAAGTTCCAAAATAAATGAAGAAGTTTCCATCAAACCAGGAGATAAATTTGTCAAAACCACTAGATTAAACTTAGCCACAAATCAAATCAAACTTAAGGATAGTGAAGGAGAAGCAACCGTAATTCAGAAATTTCAGTTTCTATATCAAGACCGATGAGACCATAGGAAAAGTAAAAACCCTTCTAAACCGAAAAGAATCGGTGCTTATGAGCGAAGAAATTGAGCAAATCACAATGATAGAGTCAGAAAAGAATCAAGCAGTTGAATCTGAACTGAGCTCTTTATGTTTAAGTAAAGGTACTGTAGCAGTGGGTGAATCGCTTGATCCACATCAGAAAGACAAGTTGAAGAGCGTGTTAGAGATGTTCATCGATACCTTTGCGTTTGAAAAAAATAAATTAGGTAAAACTAACCTATGCCAGCATCAAATTGATACCGGAGAAAATCGACCTTTTTCTCTACCACCTTACAACATTTATTCATTAGCAGAAAGGTTAGAAGTTAAAGAGGAAATTAATCGAATGAAAAACTTGGGGGTCATAGTTGAATCAACATCACCTTACTCATCTCCAGTAATACGAGTCGGAAAGAAGGATGGAGGAGTGAGAATCTGTGGTGATTTTCGAAGATTAAATAAAGATACAATTCCAGATAACTATCCTTTACCTAGTGTTCAGGATGCTCTTGACTGCATTTCAGGGTCAAAATTCTTTTCTCTTATTGACTTAAAATCAGGTTATTGGCAAATAGAGATAGACCCAAAGGATCGAGAGAAAACTGCCATTATCACGCGAGACGGATTATATGAGTTCGTGGTTATGCCTTTTGGCCTCAGAAATGCGCCAGCAACTTTTCAGAGATTGATGGATACCTTACTCTCTGATCAAAAATGGATAACTTGTATTCCTTATTTAGACGATGTATTGATCTTTTCTCAAGATTTCGAACAACATTTAGTTCACATCGAAACAATTCTCAACCGCCTGAAAATCGCCAATTTAGTTATCCAACCACCGAAAGTGGCATTCGCCGTTAATTCTATTAATTATTTAGGCCATATAGTTAGTTCGAAGGGAATAAAACCCCAACCAGAGAAAATAAAAGCCATACTTGAGCTTTCACCACCTACCAATTTAAATGCGTTGAGACAATTTTTAGGACTTGCCTCTTATCATAGACGATTCATTTACAATTTTTCGATAATTGCCAAACCATTAAGCTCATTAACAATGAAAGAAGCTCTTTTTAAATGGGAAGAAGAGCAACAACAAGCGTTCGAAACCTTGAAAGCAGCTTTAGCTACACAGCCAATGCTTTCTCACTTTAATAATAAGTTACCAACCGAAGTTAGATGTGATGGATCAGCGATAGGCCTCGGAGCTATTCTTCTCCAAAAAGAGAATAACCTTAACCATGTAGTTGCCTATGCCTCTCGAATGACCACTAAAGCAGAAAAAAACTATCCAATTAGCGAAATCGAAGCTTTAGCAATTATCTTTGCTCTTGAAAAATTTAGATCTTATTTAATTGGAGTAAAATTTAAAGTGATTACCGATCACTGCTCATTATGTTGGCTTTTCAACAAAAAGAAATTATCACCACGTTTGACCAGATGGTCATTAGCTTTGCAAGAGTTCGACTTTGAAGTAATCTATAAACAAGGAAAACATCATAAAGATGCCGATTGTTTATCACGAAACCCCGTTGATGAAGCGAAAGAGCCTAAAATTGATAGAGAATTGAATCTACTAATGGTCATAAATAATAATGATGAGTTGAAAGAAAAACAAAGAAATGATAATAAAATAAGAAAAATAATTGCCCTAATTGAAAATAGTAAAGAAAATGGAAGGAGAGATAAAAGAATTGAAAAATACACTTTAGTTAACGACATACTTCAACGGGCAATTTACCCTAAAACTGGGCCAAGATTAGTTCCAGTAATCCCATCCTCATTAAAATCAGAATTACTTTATTCTATGCATGATGACCCATTATCCGGACACCTGGGGGTACAAAAGACCTATGAGAGAACAAGGTCAAGATTTTATTTTTCCAATATGAAAAAGTACATTGAGTACTATGTTCGAACTTGTAATGAATGTCAAACAAGAAAAAGGTCATATTTAACACCCGCAGGCCTTTTACAGCCTATTACTTGTGGAGGAGTGGCAGAAAGATTTGGCATAGATATACTAGGACCATTTCCTAAATCATACAAAGATAATAAACAAATAGTTGTTGCTACAGAATATTTTACTAGATTTGCGATAATAAAAGCGATCCCTGAGGCTACAGCCGCTCAAATTGCAATGTTTATTACTGAGAATATTGTTTGTCAATTTGGAAGCCCTAAGGAAATTCTGTCCGACCAAGGTAGACAATTTAGATCCAAACTAATGTCGGAACTTACATTCTTAATGCAAACTAAGCATAAATTTACAACCTCATATCACCCTCAATGTAATGGTCTGACTGAGAGATTCAATGCTACTCTAGCAACAATGATTAGTATGTATGTTGATAGTAGTCATAAAACATGGGATCAAGCTCTTCATTTTGTAGCCTTTGCTTATAACACAGCGCCAAATGCTAGTACAGGGTTTTCACCATTTTATTTGATGTATGGAAGAGAAGCAATATTCCCAATTGAAAGATTTTTAGCTAACCCCTGTCAAGGTTTAGAAGATCAGAAAAATTATGCTGACACATTAGTTGATCATTTAACTAAAATAAGAAAAATTGCAGCCGAAAACCTAAATCACAGCCAAGTACGGCATAAAAACTATTACGATAAGAAGAAAAGAGACGTCAAATTAAGCGTAGGAGAAAAAGTTTTGGTGTTTACACCACTAAGAAAAGTAGGAAAATCTGAGAAACTTATGCACCATTGGTATGGTCCCTATGAGATTACTGAAGTAATGACACCATTGGTTTATAAACTCAAACATTTAGAAAAGAAAAACAAAATTGTTGTTGTTCATATATCACGATTAAAAGTTTATCACGAAAGAGACGATAAAAAGCTCATGGAGAGTGATGAAGATCTATTAGAAAATACTGATGATGAAGATCAAAATAATATTGAAAGCCAAATGATACCAACTCAAATAAGTCTCATACCTAACTCATCGTCACAAAACATTCCGACAAGTCGACCTACATTAGTTGATTATCATCTAGAATCTGAAACAGAGGTGGAAGAGGAAAATGAAGTTCCCATTGGTGATAATAGTAACTCACCAAGTGGCGATGATGAAGGTGAAACTGAGATAGCTCAAGATGAAGTGAGAAATCAAGATCAAGAATTGAACAATCCAATTCAGCGATCAGTTAGAAGTCGAGCGCCACCGAGGAAATTCGCTAATTTCTTCTTATATGGTTTGATATTACCTTTTCTGGTTACAATCGTGAGTGCAAGTTTCATCAAGGTCAATCCAGTAATCTGGAATGAAAGAAAAGTATATATAGTTAAAGGAATACAACCGATAACTTTAAATGTCGACTTTGAATCTCCCTGTTATCTTCTTCAAGATAACAATCTCACACGCAAAGATTTTCAACAGTCATTATACGCGTGGTGTGATAAAACTTACGAACAAGAATTTGTAACACCTTTGCTTCAATTATGCCCTGAACCCGAGAAGGTAAACAAAAGAGAAATACGACAGCGAAATAAAAGAGCCATTTTGTCTGGTATTTTGATTTTAGGAACGATCACCCTTAGTTCATTCTTCAGTGTTGGATTAGGTGCTTTCACTCTGTCAAAAGAAATAACGTTAGAAAAGAAAACGTCAGAGTTAACCCAACTGCAAGAAAATCTGATATCGCAAGTAAATTATTTAACAAATGAACAAAAATTAGGGAAATCTACTTTTCTCTCTATGCAAAACAGTTTAAAGGAAACCTCACGTATTTTAGAAAAATTTGAAAATAAGATCAATTCGATAGAGAATCAATTGCCAAAATCATTATATTTGATAGCCCACTTAACATCAAAATTCATGAAAGTCAATCAAATACTCCAACGAGCCAATTTAAAATTTCAAGATGGAAATTGGGAAACTGACTTATTAGGAATGTTCAACATTACAATTCCTTGTGAAGCTAATTGTCCTACTGAGCTTTTTGAGCCTATCGAGTGTTATACCGATCTAAAACAAAATCAGTTAAAATTTCATTTAGAAACCAAGATAATTGAGAAAAACAACCACCTGCTAGTTTCAGACAATTTCCAGCTCTATCCAGTAATAAATAGTAGCCACACCTGTGTCACTAATTACCAAGGACCAAAAGAGGTACTTTATGACAAGCGGAAAGACTGCATCATTAAAGTTGATGACTTTCTAGTAACAAAATATAACCAAATTAACATTCCACCCAATAATTTACGTTGCTTGTCTCGCCATTACAACTTATCAGTTGAAAATCTTTGGACAAAACAAGAATGTTTAAAAAGACCGAATATTTATGATGGCCATTATCAGGTAAAATACGTTAGGCACTTCAACTTTGTTTATTGTCCAAAGCTCAATATACAAATGTTCAATGTAACATATCCATGCCCTGATTTTGTGTTTCAAATTCCGCAAATATCAGTTTCAAATAAATGATTATCATTACAATCCTCAACCAATAGAACCACGAGCTACATGAAATTTAGCAATGACTGGAATTTCAGATTGAATATGCATTTCAATCCTCATTCTTTAGATCCGCTATTATCTTCAATAAAACAGACGGATCAGTTTATTAACTGAAATAGATAAGAATGTAAATAAATTAACGACTAGTTCTGTTGTGTCTACAATCCATTTAACAATCACGAGCATTCTGATTATTGCTGTTATCGTGTTAATTGGATTCATAAAGTTAAAACAGCAGAAAATGGATACTCAGCCACCGGAAGCGAGAGAAGAACAAAAGCGACGAAGACCGTTACTTCGTAAATCCAATCTAAAAACGGGACCGAGTGAAATTTAAAACAAACAATATATATACATAGAGACTCATTAATCATTTTTTTTTGTAAAGTATTTTAGTATTTTTATTAATAATTATTCAGGTGCGAAGCCACAGTCGGGATACTGAACACCCGAAGCAACGTTTGGTACACTTCCAGTCGGTACATTTCTGTTCTCACCACTTGATTCACTAGCTGTATCTGTTGATTCACTATCTTTTATAACCAAAACGCCATCCTTTTCTTGTAAATGTTTCAACTCGAGACCCCGAAGTGCGAAAAAGGAAACGATGTTTTTAGCGACAAATTGTAATCTTATCATCAGATGGTCTGAGCCATCTAAGTGTTCTCCAGTCTCACAAAGATTTAAGCCGGCAGCTAAAGCAGGACAAGCAATCACCAAATCATTTACGGTGGATGTATCTCCGCGTTGCCAATTAGGCTGAAATCTGTTCAGCACCACCATTTGTCGATGCTCAACGTGCTCATGAATAAAATTACCTTTATTCTTTTTAAGTCGGGATTGGCAATTTTCACGTGACCAAGAAGGATGGTATGAATTAAAATCGCCCATAATAAGCATGAGAACATCTTTGGGATGAGTATCACGTAAAGCGAATATGGAATTAATGGTGGATTGAAAATCGTCATCACTTAATTTACTCTGATTTGGTGACAGATAAGCCAAGACAATTAACAATCTGAAATTACACCAAAGAGTCTTGATCACAACCCAATGAGAATTAATTTTATGTGTTGCTCGGAACTCGAATCCATCACTATCTCGACAAAGCAAAGCACAACAAGTATTGTCAAGAGAATTTATCACATTTTGTTGATAACAATTGGAGTAAACTTCACGATTAACGACTTCAGTAAAACATCCAATGTCAGTTAATTCGCTTTCACATCGATTGTACAATAACTCAGTGGCTCGACTAATACGAGCACAATTACCATATAAAATATCCAAAGGGTTAATTATTTGCACCATCGTTAAACAGAAATCAAATCAGCAAATGCATCATTCTAAATGAAAGACCATTTAAATGCAAATTTATTTTACTGCTGCTCCTCCGAAGGGACTTTAAATGAATATAAATGCAACGCTGATGGTAAGCCATTTGTGTACAAACTACCGCAGATTGAACATCAAGCAAAGTTTTATCAACAGTAATAAATAACCAAAGGACCTTTTGTAAAACTGTGCGTAACAAAAATAATCATCAATAGTAATCAATATGTCTCAACAAGATCAAGAGGAATGGGTACCAGTTCCAATTGTAAATAATACCTTTGAACGTCTAATGTTTGACGATGAAGATGTACCGCCACCGTCCATTATTGAGTTTAATCAACCATTTCGTACTCTTATACGACCTTGTGTTAATTGTGCCAGTGAAGATGCAGTAAAAAGAGAAATTCGAACAATAACCATGGAAAATCAACCCGACGAATCACAATTTTGCGATCAACAAACAATTAAAGACTACATCTGTGTTATTTGTCTAAATCTTCCAGATCCAAAATCCACGCATCAAAACTGTAAAACTATTTTAGCGACAACTGTTGGGATATTTAAAAAGATCAACCGGCATAAGCCCACATGTCCACTTAAATGTTCAACAAGCCGTTTTACCCCAGCTTTTCTACCATCTAAAGGCCCACGATCCTGGCAACAATTAAACAACTTATTATTAAATGTAAATTTGTCCGAAATGTACGCAACAATGAAGTACAAAAACTACGCGAAACATGTCAACACCTGTAAAGCAAAACCAAAGGACATTAGTAAAATCAAGAGTAAAAAGGACAGTGACAGAGAAAAATTCACGCGAACGGTATCGTTGAAAATCACAATTCAAGACTCTAATTCGTTATAACCTTTATAGTTCATACTTTTCATTTTTACCATTTTTCTATTTATTTTCTTTGATTCTAATAAGTTTGAATACTACTATTCATACTTTTCATCTTTAACCAATTTTCATTATTTTCTCGTATTCTAATAAGTTTGAGTACTAATACTCATACTTTTCATTTTTAACCAATTTTCATTATTTTCTCGTATTCTAATAAGTTTGAACTAATAACATACTTTCTTTTTAACCAATTTTCATTATTTTCTCGTATTCTAATAAGTTTGAATACTAATACCATACTTTCTTATTTTAAACCAATTTTCATTATTTTCTCATTCTAATAAGTTTGAATACTAATACTCATACTTTTCATTTTAACCAATTTTCATTATTTTCTCGTATTCTAATAAGTTTGAGTACTAATACTCATACTTTTCATTTTAACCAATTTTCATTATTTTCGTATTCTAATAAGTTTGAGTACTAATACTCATACTTTTCATTTTTAACCAATTTTCATTATTTTCTCGTATTCTAATAAGTTTGAATACTAATACTCATACTTTTCATTTTTAACCAATTTTCATTATTTTATCGTATTCTAATAAGTTTGAATACTAATACTCATACTTTTCATTTTTAACCAATTTTCATTATTTTCTCGTATTCTAATAAGTTTGAGTACTAATACTCATACTTTTCATTTTTAACCAATTTTCATTATTTTCTCGTATTCTAATAAGTTTGAGTACTAATACTCATACTTTTCATTTTTAACCAATTTTCATTATTTTCTCGTTTTCTAATAAGTTTGAGTACTAATACCCATACCTTTAATGTAAACAAAGGTCAAAGTTACAAAAAAAAAAAGATTTTTCATTTATTCAAACAGAAGAAAAGTAATTTGATCAAATACAAAAAAAAAAGAAGAATTACAATTTTTTCTTGGGTCGACCTTTTTTTCCTGATAAATTTCCCTTATGAGCATCAGGAATAAGGAAAAATTTCCCTGTGCCCTTACAGTTCGGTGGACATTGTTCACATTTGTGTCCGGGACCGCCCGGGATTTTACATTTCCGCTCGTGCTTATATTCATTGCTACGGGAAGTTGTTGAAACCTTACACCAACGACAGCGGTAATCATAAGCGGAAAGCTTAAGATCCTCGGGATTTTCACAATCAACCAATTCCTTATAATTTTCTGGCAAACCTTGGGGTATATCACCATCCCAACGAACATTTTTTGGATGATTCAATGTTGGATGGTACTCAACAACAAGTCTAAAGTCTTCAGGTCTTCGCCTGGGATCGATATATCCAGATCCAAGTATGCCTTTATATCGTATTCGCCATTAGAGCTTGATCGAACCTGAAGGAGACTCATCATCATCACTGGAATCGACCTCCCCGTCAATAATCGTATCATCATCGGAATCTTCTACTGGAGGCTCAGGTAAATTGTCGGGAACAGGATCAATTAAAGTGGTTAATCGCCCATTATCATGAATCGGTGAACGACTACGGTCCCTATTAGGTGGATGGTTCTCAATCGAGGAATTAGAATTGTCACTGGTGTTGACAATATCCTTTCTAGGAGCCAATGCTAAAGGCATACAAGATGCAGAATGTGTTGACGAACGTTGGTTAAGGGAAGCACGAACAGTTGATTTAGTTCTAGCCATTGTTATTAACAAAAGAAAGAAAATTGATGAATTGTAACAAAAGGAAAGAGTAACTCAAATTCGATGCGGAGCATTAATGACAATGGACAGGAAAATGTCACACTTAAATATCATCTTTTGTCTTAATCCTAAAACTGACCAATAGTATTCCGTTGTGAGTTAAACACCAAAACTAACCTAACGAGAATCACCCTGGGATATAAAAGATTAACTTTATAACCCAAGGATCATTATCATCTTAAGTATTGTACTGAGCTTAAGTCTTAAAACCCACTTTTGAAATAAATTGTTTATCCTCATCTTTATTTTGGACCAACTTTTCATTTTCAACTCAAAGAGTTGTTACAATATTAACAAAACTGATATTTTAGCGACAGAGAGTAAGAAATAGAGGAAAAAGGGCAAAAACATGAAAAATGTTCTTATTCAGTATTCATGGTGATAATAAGTCGGCACCAGAATGTCGATATACCGATAATAACGCCCATCACTAGTCTTACGATAAGTGGAGAACTGGATTTATAATAATAAATTAGAAGGGTGAAGACAATGAGTATCATTGTTATTGGAATCAAGTATCATCAACCATCTCAATTGTTGATTGTTTCGAGAAATTCAATAATTTTGATTGTATTTTTATACTTTGATCAAACTGGTTGTTGATTAATGTCCATTAACTATAATGATCTTCCAATGAACTTAATAATTACCTTTGCAATCGATCAGATCTTCTAGTATTAATTGTAACAAGATAATATGATAAGTTACATTAACTCTTAAAGTTAAATGATCAACGGAAAGAATTAGTAAACACATGATCATTTAAATCGCTCAGATGATAAATTGATTTAATATTAATATTAAAAATATAATATTATTAAAAAATAGAGTAAAATGCAAAAAGTATTTGGTTTGGACATTCGTAGTAATTAAACAATTATCACAAAAATCATCTAATTTCAATCATACGATTTCCATTCAGAAGGGTTTAAATTGTATGATGAGCGTAAAATTTGAATTAGTTTTCGGTAATTAGAACAAAACGCTTTTTGCGAATTCGAAATGGCCAAAGTCATTTTCTTTCTAGTTTGGCGAAATCGGTGATAAAATCGAACAATTCAATGAATAATTAAGATAAAGTTCCACACGACAACGAGGTCCAACTTCATAGTAATATGATAACGAATTCGTATTATTAATAGAAAACAATCAAATGGGAAGAGGAAAAAGAATAAAACAATTGCTATTATCTCGATAGTTAATTACAATTAAATGTTACATTTCATCATTTCGCTCACTCATTCAATTAGTTAATTGTTTTCAATTAAATTTTCTCTCTCACTACAATTAATTCTCACTTTTTCATCGCTCGTATAAAAGTGATTCTCATAGAATCATTCACTCCAACTTGAACAGTTTCTTGTCCAGTTTTAATCAGTTAATCACGAACAATGAAGTTAATTGCTTTACTTTTAATCTGTGCATTCGCCTACGGTGCCAATGCATTCAAACCAGTGTCAGTTAGTTTGAAAAAGTTTGGAGACTCGAAACTTAATTTACTTCGACCCGAATTCAATAACCTTGTTTCACGACAATTGGCCGTAAAGTATAGCGCTAACCCGACAGCGGTCTCAGAGCCATTGACTAATTTCCTCGGTGAGTATTTCGTTCCCATCCTTTGCTTACTATCAAACAATAGTTTATATGGCCAATGGCTTGACAATTAATTCACTTGATCATATCTACTGTGCAAATATTTGTCTCCAACCTGAGCTAGACCATGTTAATCACTACCTGCTTTAATAGCACAATTTAGTTGATTACTTTTAGCAAAATCATGATATTCAATAGTTATTTTCATGATCAGTGTTTCCTCTGATCTAATTAGAGAATTGAATTTTATTAGATTTTATTACATTGTGTCTGAAACATGACGATGGAAAAACCAACTTTCATTCGAATAAAATAAACTAACCAACCATTAAAATGACCTTAATAGTTGATTACCTAATTTTCATTAATTAATTTGCTTAATTATCCAGACACTCAATATTTCGGCGAGATTTCAATCGGTACTCCTGGACAGAAATTCAAAGTCATCTTCGACACTGGATCATCCAACCTTTGGGTACCTTCGTCGAAATGTAAATGGACCAACATCGCTTGTCTTTTACACAATAAATATAATTCAGCAAAAAGCAGCACTTATCAGGCCAATGGAACGGAACTTGAAATAACTTATGGCTCAGGATCTATGACTGGATTCCTATCGAAAGATATTGTTTCAATCGGTAAATAAATCTGAGAAAGACAATTGTCTTTTCTAATCTACTCTCTTTGTGCCAATAAACAATAGCATGTTGATTGGGAATTGTTCAGATTGACTGTTCAAAGTCAATCAGTCCAAAGGTTTTGTACTGATAATGTAATATTGTAACACGATGAACCGAAACTTTGAGACGAAGTTTAATTCTTATATCTCCCAAACTGATTGACTAATTTTTCAATTATTTTGAATTAATTTAAAATTGAACAAATGAAAATTTCAAGATAAATCAAAGGGCAGCATTTAAATTTTGTGTTCGAAATAGTTATTATTATTACTTGATGCAATTAAGTTTCATTCTCACAATGGTTAATTTATTGTTTTTATTTTAGGCGATCTTGTGGTAAAAGATCAACTTTTTGGTGAAGCCAAGACCGAACCCGCTTTGACTTTCGTACTCGCTCGATTCGATGGTATCTTGGGTCTCGGATTCAGATCAATCGCCGTCGATGGAGTTGCAACAGTCTTCGATAATGCAGTCGCTCAAGGCCTTCTTCCTGCCCCCGTGTTTTCATTTTATCTTAATCGAGATGCTTCCGGTTCAGTAGGCGGTGAGGTCCTTTTCGGAGGCATCAATGAAAACTATTACACTGGACCAATCAACTATGTGCCTTTGACCAATGAAACTTATTGGCAAATCGCAATCGATGATATTTCTTCCGTTAATGATTTATCAATTGATTGTACAAGAGGTTGCAAGGGTATTGTCGACACTGGCACTTCATTGATTGCTGGTCCAACCGCTTCAATCGATCAAATTCAATCATACATCGGCGCTGAAAAAATCATCGGAGGTCAATACGTTGTCTCATGTGACGCAATCGATACTCTTCCTGATGTTACTTTCACCATCGCCGGCAACAAATACACTCTAACGGGCAGAGATTACGTCGTATCAATAAGCCAAATGGGTCAAAGTATTTGCATTTCCGGTTTCATGGGAATCGAAGTTCCTGCTGGTCCTTGTGGATTCTTGGTGACATTTTCATTGGTAAATATTATACTGTTTTCGATCAAGGAAACAAACAAATCGGTTTTGCTCAAGCAAAATAAGTTGTTGAAATTACTCATTTGTTTTATCATTTAAATTGAACTCAAATATAAAATCTATTGTATCGTAATTTGAATGATTAAAATTTGATTTAAAATAAATTTCAATTTAATATTGATTTCATGGAGAAATGAATTTCTCCTTCCTCAACTCTTTAACTGTTCACAATTAGTTTTTATGGCTTTTGATTAGACCAACAACGAAATGAAATATCTTACTAGTAAATTTCTTGCAATATTATTGTTCGGTAAATATATTCAATTTTGATGCTTGAAATCAATTGAACGAGGAAACGATAATCAATGAGAGAAAATTTTGAAGTTCAAATAATCATATAAAAATCGAATTGTGTATCATCCTGAATATGAGAATTTATCCAAAAAAAGCATTACTTGTCAAGTTCTATTATTGAAATGACTGCAATTATCATTTATTATTTAGTTCAGACAATTAAGATTAGACAAAAATTGTGAAAAAATTGTTGAGATTAAATCAATTTGATTTAATCAAATTGAAGAGTTTATCTATCATCAGTTATGGAGAAAGGCCTTTTGAAATTCGCGGTTCAAAAAATGAATAAAATGTTCTGTTTCCATGGTAACCATTCAAACAAAATGCTTTTCCGTTTCCTTTGCTTTTCAATAGTGTAATGAGCTACAAGCTTATTTCATTTATTTTAATTTGTATTCACTTATAATTTAATTTGATTTGTTTTGTTAGGATTGTTAATTTAATACCAAAATGAAGTAAGTAATCATTGTCTTTGTTGTTCCAAGAATCTTTTCTAAACATTTCTCTTGTTTCATCTCATCATCAGGTTGGAACTTTGTTCTTACAGTGGCTACAAAATCTATCCCGGTCATGGGAAAAAGATGGTCAAAACTGATGGAAAGGTAAGACTTTTTTTTTATCTAACTCAATGTTTCTGTTATTGTGCTTTTATTAATCTGCTTTTGTTATTTATTTTATCCTGTGTATTTAGGTTTTCACCTTTTTGAACACAAAATGTGAATCTTCTCATCTAATGAAAAGGAATCCACGTAAGGTTACATGGACAGTCCTTTACCGTCGTAAACATAGGAAAGGTATTGAAGAGGAAACTCAAAAGAAAAAGACCAGAAGGACAACCAAGTTTCAAAGGGCTTTCGTTGGAGCTTCACTCACCGACATCATGGCTAAAAGAAACATGAAGCCAGAGGTGAGAAAAGCTCAAAGAGAACAAGCGATCAGAGCTGCTAAGGAGAAACAACGAGCAACCAAAGCCAAGAAAGCGCCCCCTCCACAGACCAAGGGCAAAGGCAAGACTAAGGCTGTCAAACAACCTGCACAACAAAAACAAAGAGTTGGTGGCAAACGGTAGACATTAACAACTTACGATCTAAACCCTCGCTTGTTGATAAGTTTTGTATGGTAAAAATTATCACCTCTTGATCCAAATAAATGATTTATCTGATCTGCACTTTGAGAGCCACCAATGAATTTCTGTACTCTATCAATTTATTACTATTACGACGGTTCTTGTTTAATTAAATTGAGATTTGCTCCGGTTCATTACAGTAAATATCTCAAGTGAATCCATTTCCCATACTGAATATTAATTGAACCTGAATCCGTGCTCATGAACACAAGATGGCGACAACCACAACATTAGATGTTTATTATATTAACTATTTCGCTTTTGCTCAATGAAGTCGGCACTTATTATCCATTAACAGGTTTCAAGTGAAATAAACAAATACCTCAAGCAGTTGATTAAAGTATTTTATTCTGTTGGTTCATTTGATCTTAGTCCGAGTGTCCCAGTGATCGACCACCGACTCGTTTAGTGGTCACTTTCTATTTGGATTTAATCTGCTCTCATCTCGACACCAAATTCCGGTTGGTATCATTCATTATCCTTCTCATTCTGTTCTAACCTTTTTTGATCTTCAATGAAACCAAACAATTAATCAATCACTCGGTTTAATCAGTTCGATTAGAAAATCGATGTTTCATCTACAATTTGACATTTCTCTTGTTTCCTACCAAATTAATTGTTCTGCTCAACGTTAACCCAGAAAGTGATCTGATGAGCTCCGTTCATTTGGTGCTTCATCTTCATTAACTTGAACTAATTATCTTTATGGTTTTATTACCTGTGAATGTACATAAATGTATAACTTGTTAATTGTTTCCTTTTCGTTTCCTTTTTATGTTCATTTAATCTTGAACATGATTAAGGCTTAATCACAATCAACATTATGATTAAACAAAATACATTGTGAATGTTCAAGGTTAATTTTTCACGTTAAAATTGATTTGACAACGTTGATTGATTAATTGTTTGACTATTTACCCTTTTACCAACTCTCATCATCTTCATCGCAATTATCATCATTTTTCAAGTACTCATCATCTTGTCGTCAAGATGATCAATAGAAATCAGGCCTTAATTTTCTTAGTCATCAACTGATCATTTAATTTGACGATTTAATTGCCAGTTAACTTATTCCACTTGAATTATTCATCCAATCATGAATACACCTATTTTCTTGCGAAAAAATTATCATTTCTTAATTGTTAATGATTCTCGGGTTGAATTATAATCTTGATCAATTAATCAAGTAACAATTTCCAATGTTCAATTTTCCCGAAATAAATCATCATTATAATTATTTTTCTGTATCCAATTGATAATCAATTTAATTTTCTTATTAACCTCATCCTAATATTGAACCTTCATGTTACCTAAGTAATAACTAAATTAAATTGCTCTCAATTAAACTTATCTAACCAAAAATTAGCTCCATTTTATGTATTCACCGGTAGATTTATTAATTAACTGGTCTTTTCACAATTTAAAAAGGTACAATTTAAATTATCCGTTTAATTGGAAAAGTCTGAATAATTGCAACAATCAGCCAACCAAATCAATTGAATTGGTTTTTAATTCAGTAGCAAAGTAACCAAATAACCCTGTCTATTTCCTGGTGGTTCTAATCAACTTAATAAACTTTGAAATTAATCTCATTTTCAGTGCACTATTTTTGGATCGACTGTTAATTGCTATTACTATGCCTTGGGAAAACACCAAAAGTGTTAATAACAATAATAACATCATCACAATCAATAGTAAATCAACTGGATCAACTTCAGAAAAGATTTCAAGCCAAGAGAAACCAAGGAAAAAGTTCACTATCCCTCGACCTCCACAGCCATTGATTACTTTCGATAAAAATGAACTTAAAGCTCGACTCACGCCGATTCAATTCAGGGTGACCCAGGAAAAAGCAACTGAAAGGTATTTATGCTCATTGAACAAACATGACATTCATTTGTTTACCTTTGCCCTCCCAGAATTGGCATCTACTCACTTCCAAGTTGAACCTCCAAGGCAATTTCACTATTGATGAAACATTTATATTCATCATCTTCCTGTTTCTTTCCTGCTTTTCATCCTCTTTGTCTTCCCTTTTTCCCTTTGTAATTCATATGGATGAGCTTCTTTGTTATTACCCAGACTGAGCTTATCTATCGATCCATTGGTCATTTGTTTCGCTTAAGTCGATATTAATGTTGGTCATTTTCTGTTGACCATCAATAGTAAATCGCTTTTCCTTTTCCAGATTCTATTGTTAGTCATTCTGTTGATTTATTACAATTTCTTTTAATTTATCATCTTCGCCATCATTGTCTTATTTGAATTCATTACCTTTCTGAAAGATAAAAGGTTTTCACAAATGAATATGAAAATCAAGTTGCTACAATAACTAATTGCTTTTCTATTGTACAACTGTTATTATCTTGAAAATATCGAGTGCAGACTAAGAATCGATATTTTGAAATCCATTGTGTTCAAATTACTATTAAAGATGAACAAATTCAATTGTTTCCACTGTTAATTTCTTAATCCTTATTTAATTTAAGAAACGAAAGTGATTATTATGAGCAACTCATTTGTGCGTAAGCAATAACATTAATAACATTCATTTACTTGTTTTGGCAATGATTCAATTGAAGTTTTCATGTGAATAACAGAAACAGAATCTTGAAATAAACTGAAACGAGGTTTCAATCATATGTTATCGTTTTGTTGATAATTATTTAAGTTGAATTTACATTGATAATTAAAAGACGAGATGAAGATGAGTTTCATGATCTTCATCATGAAACTGAGGAAAGGAAAATGAGTGTTTGTCCTTCATGAGTAAAAAGACTCAGCTAATTCCAGTTCAAGGTGAACAACATTATTTTGTTATTCCTCGAATGAAAACTTACAGAGGAAAAGGAAAATAACAAGAAAATATCACGTTAATCATGAAAGTTTTCATGAAAGATTCATGGAAACAATTTACGATTGTTACTAAATAAAATTTTCGATCAGATTTCCATCTGATTTTCTTTGAAAGACTTTTTTGTTATTCGATTTTTATCTGAAATGGTTTTCACCAAAGTGATAGTAAAAAATATGAATCAAATTATTCAAATTAAATTGTTGTTATTCACCAATTTGATTTATCCTTCTCATAGACTGATGATGAATAAGAATGGAATGATTTTCTAAATAGAAAACTTTTCCTGATGAACTTTCACTTGAGCGAAGTTTTTGTTCTCAGATTGTATTAGTTACCTAAATAAGGTCGAACTTAACAAAATAATTGTTATCCTGTTTTTCACTTGGATGATCAGGTTACACCGATAATTGAATCTCATTGATTGTTAATTCTAATGCTCCCAGACCGATTACAATACAATTGATTCCATTTGTTAATCATTCTACAATTTTGTCTGTTGTATTTCCGTAAAGGTTTCTTAATTCTAAATTGAACCATAACAATTTAATCTCAATTTCATCTGAAAACTTTTCAATCTAAATTTAGCTTTGTAATTGAGCTTCATCAACATGATTAAAGCTCAAGTTTTTCTTCTCAATTAACAGATAGTTTAGCAGTTATAGTAATTAGAAGTTGTAAACAATTAGAATTTTAATTAGACTTGATTGTTGTTTATGCGGATTCTTAAGACATTCACCTTGTTAGTTTATGCTTTTCATTTATAACTTTTTTGGTTAATCATCTCAACATAACCGTGACTCGAAGCTATTAAATGGTTAACTAAATTGTTGTTTCAACTAATTTCACGGAGAGATCAGGGTACACCGACACATGAATAAGTATTCATGATTCAGAAACTTCAATTAACATGGTAATATTGAAATCGTCGGTTGATAAACAAAAATCTCAGTTATTTCATGATAATGATGAATTTGGATAAGTCAATGGTTGGATAATTGTTCTGTTGATTATAACAATTTTTATGTACTTGAAGTAATGAGTTTGTTGTTGATTATATTTAAATATGGCTCTTAATTGACAACAGAAAACATCTCAAGGTTAGTTGAATTGAGAAAAAGCAACTTTCCCATTAATTTGTCTCAATTGTTATTCAATATGTTCCAGAATTAGTTTGAGCAATGGTGATTGTTATCATCAGAACGAAGTCTGATTATGAACAATTTAACAAGTGATATCCTTAATTATCATCAATAGGTTCAACTTATCAAATAAAATTTCAAGGTTAGAATTTTTTGTACCAATGATCCGAACTGTTTAAAACATCATCAAAGATTCGGATGTTTCTTCATGTAAATTAGTTTATTTTGGCTTTAAGATTAAGATTTATAATCACTAAGATTTTGCATCAGTAGGTTAGTATCTAATTCAGTCCCACAGATGAGCTACTTTGGCTCAACATGATAAGATACATTAATTCTGGTAACGAGAGTTTTTAAAAATCAGCCACCTAAACTCTGGTCTAGAAAAATAATAGAAAATTAAACAAACTTTATGATTTTCTATCTATTAATTTGTAAATTGATTGTAAGGACTCATCTCAATTGTCCTGGTCATTTATCGATCCAATCATTGATGTCCACTTATATGGTGAACATTTGCAAGTTCCCATCTCTTTGTTTGGATCATATTATCTTCTGTAGGGATAAAGTGAAAGAAAATGACGAGAAGAGACCCAGGAGCTGCAAAATTAATTCAGTCCGAAGCGAAAACTGACCACTTTCAATCAAACTGTTCGCCTCATCGAGTTTTCAGCTATTGTTTGTCTTATTTTTCCATAGAAAAGCAAAACCCTCATCGCACTTTATGGACATTAGAAAATATTATAGTAAAACTTATTTACCACTGATAATGTGCATCGAATGCAAATTAACTTTTATTATTGTTAAATAGATTCATCAATATCCTTCTAATGGCGAAAAGCGATCAAGTTTTATTCAATCGCGTGTCTATTGATAGTAAACAACAACCAAATTCAAGGCTTCAAACTATTCCCAGATTCATATTTCTTGTTCATATTTCTGGATCAGTTTCAAGGTGGTTGACAAAATGCTCACATGAACTCACGAAGCTAAAATAACCCAGAATCTGAGATGAAGAGAACTGATCACGAGACTGACAAACTCTACTCTTCTCTATTCCTTAAACTGGTTCATGGGGATAACTAGAGTTTTTCTCACTCAGACAGTAATTGATTTTCTTGATACTTTAAGATGAATGATAATCGCAAGTCGCAGTGATGCTTAACAATTAGTCAGTCAGCTGATTACTTTATTCGATTTGTAAATGATTATCTAATCATATTGATTCTGCTTGTTGACATCAATTTGCAAAACTGATTTCAAAAGTAATCAAACAACAAACAAAATATTGAACGTGTTATGAATGAGAAGACAGAAAATCAACAAAACTTTTCCAACTGATTGTTGAATCTCAATTCAATTAGACTGAAAGTAAAAATTTTAATTGTTACCGAAACAATTTGTGTACTAAATTTAGTTGCAATTAAGAATTGAATTGAGTAACAATCTACTGAAGATAAACTCAATACAATAAATTGCAGTTTTTTTCATCTTAAAATGAATCAAGTTATTGCGAAGTGATTTATCAAGTGTTGATTATTTAAAATTAATAGAATAATTTTCAAGTTTTGTTAATTTAAATTGTTAATTGTTCTCCATAGTATTAATTTTATCTCTCAAAAGTTACTTAATATCGATTACTTGAACTGCGATTATCTAAATGAAAATTGAAAGCAATTGAAACTAATATTTACTTATCCAGAAAGAAGAAGGAGAAACGATTAGTAAATTGGACAATTAACATGAGTTTCAATCATCAATTATAAAACGATTTCATTTCAACAATTAACTTAATTCATTGACTTTGAAATGATTAAAGTTGCAATAAAATTATATTCATTCATCGTTTGATCAACTCATGATCCATAATTGAATCATTCCTATTATGCCAATCAAGTTAATTACTCAAAAATTAAACTTCAATCACTACGAATTAAGTTTATATTATAATAATTATCTAATCGTTGATATTGTTCATCTAATCCAATGTTTGTGAAACCTTTGAGGAAAACAATAATTGGAATGATTAACATGATGATCTCTCTTATGGTTTCTATTATTATCTGATTATCTTGATCATCTTAATCCTTAAAATAAATCAATTAATCTCGATATTTGAACATTTTTTAATTCTTATCTGATCATCAATGAAAACTTGATATATTAAATTGACATTAATTTCATTTGATTAATCTCGTTAATTGTTATTGAGTAATTGATGATTTGTAACAACCCGTTTGATTGACAATCATAATTAACCATTATTGTGATTAATTTATCTCTCTATTAATCATGTTCAAGCCCTTCAATTGTTACATTCAAATCAAGTTAGATTATTGACTAATCTGATTAATCTAATGAAATTTTTTACATCGTTTCAGTTGAGTTAATTGTGAGTTTCGGACAATCAAATGAATGGTTAACCTACTCTAAATTACCATCACAATACTTGCCCTGAATGATTATGTTTTGGTAAACATACAATTAAATTGTATTGATACTTAACAAACAATATAATGAATCGTCGTAAACAATTTATACCACATCATAATATTGAGTATTTAATACAATGTAAATGAAGCAATCAATTGTTACTTAAATTGTGAATAACTTGACAAACAATAGGAAAAATGATCAAGCCAATTATGATGATCAGATAATAGCACCCAAATTAACAGTTAATAAAACTAACGGTAAACTTAAATCATCCATGCCAATCATATGATAACCTCTTTCTACCAATTGATTAACTAATTAAATCTTTTCTCTTCTTATTCTCGGTCATTCGTAATTCTCTGATTGCCCCTTTAGACCTTTTTCTGGCGAATATTTGAAATTAAAAGACAACGGGATGTATTCATGTTCAGTTTGTGGCGAAGAATTGTTTTCATCTACCTGTAAATACGATTCTGGATGTGGTTGGCCCGCTTTCTATGATATAACGAACCCGAGCAAAGTTTCACTCAAACCTGATCTGTCTCATGGTATTTATATTGTTCTGTTATCATTAACAATCGAACCAGAGTTGGAATGCTTATTGAGTTTAGAAAATGAAAGTGACACTTAAATTCTGTTCATGATCTAATTAACTAATCAATCACAAGTAGAATGAATTTTAATTTGGTTCACTGTTCATGTTTCAATATCATTGTTCAATCTTAATCGGTTATTGGGTTTTATTGAGATTAAATAGAATTTAAATGCATTTTAACTTTTTACGGTTCGAAGGTTAAATATGATTATAATTGTTATTCAATCATGTTAATTTAATTATCTTTTCATCTTTCAGTTGGAGGTAATTTACTTTTATTAGCAATTAAACCCGATCTTGTGAGAACTGAAGTGAGTTGCGCTAAGTGTGGATCTCATTTGGGACACGTATTCGATGATGGGCCAAAACCCACGGGAATCCGATATTGTATTAACTCCGCGTCTCTCAAATTCAACCGAAGTAAAAATAATCAACCAGACACAATTGACAATAGTCCGGATCTTTCCATTGCCACCAAATAATTTCATCACAACAAATTAAACTTCATTTCTTAATCATCTCAAATTTCACTTTTCCTTCATTATGATTAACTGTCATTATGTCACCGACCCTTGACTATTAAATCATTCGTTTAAAAAATACGTTTCACACCATAATTTAAATCACAATTTTCTTATATTATTGTTTTACGAACAATCAATGGATAGTTGATTAGACTGTCAATAATAAGCAAATTTGACAATATATGATTCTTACAGGAATGGTTCATGTTGATAGAACATGAAAATCTAGTATATTGTCGCACAGGTTTAGAAAACTTGATAATGACATTAAAAGATAAAATTTAAACAGATTTAGTTATTTTCGAGCCAAAGCCATTCCGACAAGACCAACAAGACCGCCGACAACTAGAGCAGCTCCACCGGCGATCGCTGCTCCTTTTAGCCCATCTCGTTTGATTCTGTCTTTGATTATCTTCTTCAATTCGGATGCTTGTCTATTACTTGGCTCTGCTAGAAGAAACTTATCGATACAGTCCAAAGCTCGACTGTAATCGGCGATTTTTGTGTTTGCGATCGCGAGATAAAACAAATAATCGCGTTTCTCTTCACCAGCTTGACTATGACACAACTCTTCCAGTAGAACGATTCCTCGGTTGATATCTGCTCGATATTTACTTCGAATTAAACACCAGGCATATTCGAATTGTGTCTGGGAAGTGAGTGTTCCATTTTTACGACTTTCGTGGTAATTACATTCAAATCCTTTCAAATCATCAGGACTGATGTAGTCTTCAAGAAGAGCCTCCATTTGGATGCAACAGAAATGAAATGAGTGATGAAATCTGGTGGAAAATGACAAATGTTTACCTTTCAATGGATTAGGTTTCAAGTGTTTTCTTGGCAAAAGTGACTTACCTGGTTCTATTCAAGTGCCAAGGTGAGAAGAGGAGGTTGAACAATTAACGAGCACAATTAAGAATTTAAAAGGCCAACGCAACAATTTAATTACGATTCAGAAAGGTAATACTAATTTCACAATAAAATAGCGTATCAATGATAAATTGTTTCCCTAAACCAGAATCATTATCAACCGAAATAAGCTTGTGATGGAACAAGGAACAGATCCATCTGTTGGTGAGAAATTATAATAATTCATCTAATTGGGGTCCCAATTTCAATTTAGCTAATTACGATAATGTGAGCCTTTTGTGCGATACTCAGTCAGTTTATCGACAATGGAAATGGTTATGAATTGATCTCTTATATGATTTACTTTGTCCATAAGGACTTGTTCCATTTTTGCCCCCTCACCGATTTGATTAATTCGAGCCTAATCGAATATTCCTCAGAGATCATCTTTTGAGGTAATTAATTGGGAGTAATTGACAATCAATTAAGATCTCGTCTGAATCAGTTGATTCAGAAAAAAACTTGTTAATTGAGATCCATTTAATAGGCAATTTTGATTTTCTTCTTGTATTTGATTTAATACATTAAGACTGTTATGAGTTTAATTATTAATTAATAGTACAATGAGTGATTGATTAAATTGTAATTAGTTTTCAGGAACTGGTGAGTCAATTTGAGGAATATCATCAAACTTGATTGTACATTTGCCATCATTCAAACAAGAAGTTGGTTCAAGTTCAACAAAAACTAATTCATTTGATTGAGGATAAGCGTTAATCCAAACACCAGGTACGTAGAGAGTAATTTGTGGTCCGTTGTTAGGCCAATATCGTCCAAGACATTTACCGTTAAGGTAAACGAAGCCTTTGGTCAAGTTACTTGGATTAAGAAAAGTGTCAGCAGGTTGTGTTCCGGCAGGTAAAGTGAACTGACCTTTGAGAACGGCAGGGGTCAAAGACTGTCCGTTCTTCTTGACGTCACTTAATGAACCATTCACTTGAAGATAATGACCTTTGGTGACAAAATCTTCCCAATCATCAAGATAAATATGGTCCCAGTTTTTTAAAGTCTTCGAACCAAGATAAACATTACCGAAAATACCCTGAAAATATGGAAAATAATTTAGTTTCGATCTCAACTTAATCTAATTTAAAATAAAATAATTCTTACCTTGTGTTCAGACATTTCCTGGTCATAGTTGATTCTACCCTGATTTTCAACCAGAATTTCAACAACTGAACCTTTTTGAGCTCTTATCGGGATAACCAAAGCCTTTTCTTGTCTTCCGATGTAACCTTGGTAGACCTGAAATAAATTAGACAATATTAATTAAAAATTCTGGAATTCTTGAATCTCGAAGCTCAATCACCTTGTCGACATAAATATAAGCTCGATCTCTCAAGTTGTCGAAAGAAAGAGACGATGGACTAGTTGGTTTAAAATCGAGTTTGTTTGAGTAAAGAACGAGACCATTTCGAGCACCAAGGTATTCGAATGCTTGAGGATCTGAAGCTGTTTTCGATTTCCATGTTGCCTTGTTGAATAATTGAGGGAAAGAAGCATTAAGTTCTAAAGTGATTGGACCGAAGCTCATTTTATCGCTTTGTCGCTTGATCTTCAATCCAGGAACTGGTAAGTACTGTCAAAGAAAAGCATTTGTTAGACTATTGTCACGAATCTTATTAGAAGATCGATGATTGAATGTTTTACCTTTTCAACGACTTTTTTAATTGCATCATATTTGTCGGTTGTGTCTCCGGCCTCATTCAAAGGAGCGTCATAATCATAGCTTGTTATTTGTGGCGAATACTGGCCAGAGCCGCTGTTCGCTCCGGACATGAAACCGAAAGAAGTACCTCCATGGAACATGTAGAAAGCAACCGACGCATTGTAGGCCAGAATTTTATCCAACCAGTAAGTGACATCACTGGTCGATACTTTTTGATGTTTTTCTCCCCAATGGTCCAACCAACCAGGATAAAATTCAGAATTGACGAGAGGTCCAGAAGCTCGATGAGCTCTTAGAATACCAAATACATAAGCTGGATCTTGACCAGTACCGAAATCAATGGTAGCCAATGTTTGATCAATGAGAGCACATCGAAGTCCATCATGATTGGGTTGGTCAGTAGTAAATAAGATCACATCTTTACCCAAAGCTGAATGAACCATATCACGAAGTCGGGATGTGTAAACAAAGTCGCAAGTACCAAAAGCACCATATTCGTTTTCGATTTGAATTGAGATAATTGGTCCACCGTTTTTGTACAGATAAGGCTCAATAATTGGCAGTAAAACATTGAACCATTTAGTTACATAGTTCATGTAAATGTCGTTATTGCTTCTCAGTTTAACATTATATTGTAACAGCCAATAAGGAAGTCCACCCTGTTTAGTTATCAAGGTAGATGATCAGTAATCTATCAAAGATTAGAGATAAAGATTTAAATTATCTTACCAAATCTCTTTCAGCGCAAACATAAGGCCCCATTCTCAAGACAACGAGTAAATCAGCGGCTTTTGCGGCCTCAAAGAAATTGGCTATGTTAAGATCTCCCTCGAAGTTGTAAACACCTTCTTGTGGCTCATGAGATGACCACTCAATGTATCTAATTGAATATCAATGGTTGCGATGATTAAATGCTAATTATTGACTTTGAATCGATGCACTTACGTTTGAACAGCGTTTAAACCTGCAGCTCGCATTTTGGTCAAACGATCTGACCAATACTGATGAGGAACCCGGAAGTAGTGAAGACAACCAGCCACATAACGGAAGGGTTCGCCATCTTTGAGGAAACAATTGTTTTCATTATCTATTTCAAACTTGCGATTAACCTGAAATAAGAAAAGTTAATCAAATAAGGAAACTGAATTGATGAATTCATGTATCATCATGATCGATACTCACCTCATTCGATGAACATTTTACAGCAATTAAACTAATTAAAAGTAACAGAAACTGTGAAACCTTCTTATGAGCCATTTCTTGGATGTCTTTTTGTTTAGCGATGTAAACAAATCAGTTAATTGTGATTAAAAAGCTAAATAAATAGACTTGTGAAGACACATAGCAACCAATTTGATAACATGTAACTACTGCAATTAATGTATCATTTGTAATCATGATTGACAAAAGAAATGAAAACAATAGTTATCTTTATTTAATCCAGTGCAAAATCAATTGTTAATCACAAAGAGCTTTAATTGTCTCGTATTTATAATTATCGTTAAGGGGAACTCCAAATACATAATTAAAGTTTAACATAAATTTTTGCAAATTATTATTAAGCTGTTGATTGGATTGAAATTGGAAAGAAACAGTTTATGATCTAATTTGATAATCGATCCATTTAACTTTATTTCTCACTCCCAACCAACAGATTAATCAACAAATTACCCAACAATTAAAAGTTGATCGAACAATAAAAAGTAAACTTTGTTCCAATAATCAAACAATTTGAATCTAATAATAAACAATTTTGTTATTGTGATTAAATAATCATTTCTACTGATTGATAAGCATGAAAACGAAAATATTATATTGGCAAACAATTAACAATTGAATTATTGTTATTAATTGAATCGACTAATAATAATAATAAGGAATCGGGTATCGAGGTCCAAAGGCTTTCGAGTACTTCGGATGAACAGATTTCAACCCATTTTGATCGTAAATATTTGATATCCAAGATACTTTGGGTTTGCTGTTTAGAACTTTTGTCTTTTGAATTGTGTTTTTCTTCCGTTGATTGGCCTTTAATTGTGAGCGTTTCTTTTCGATTGCTTTTCTTCTCAATATTTTAAGAACTATTTTCCTTAAATGATGGAATAAAAATTTAGCAACTGTAAGCATAGAGATTTCGAGCCATAGACTGATAATCGAGGCCACATAACAAAAGAACTCGATATCATTCAACTTTTTGACCATCGTCACATTAGATTGAAGTCCAAGTGGAAAAGCCCATTGAATGGAAACTATTCCAGGTTCGATCTTGGGATCGAATTCTGAATGTAATGTTTTCACTTCAAATAATCGATACTCACACTCTTCTTGTGGATATTTGTTCTCACAATCAGATCGATATTTCGATATTTCAATACCTTTATCGAAAGTAACATTTGTCACACTACTGCTCGTGGAAATCAAGGCTCGTTCATGAAAGGCCGTTTTATTCTGGTAGATGTCAGTGTACATACAATTTTTAATTAAATTTCGCTTTGAAGAGCCAAATGTCTTGACATAATCAAGACAATTTGAATAAGGCGACGAAAGTTGCGTCGTCGATTTGGTGTAATAAGTCATGATGAATTTATTATAAAGATTGAAATCCAGAATGGTCATTTCAGGGCTTCCATTGCTGAAAGCAACTTCTTCGTCGTTATCGTGAACAAAAACCACCGTAATTCGAGTAATTGATTGATTGCTATTAACTCGCATCACAAGAAATGGTTCATCGTAGTAATCATTTCGATTATACTGATAACGCTCCTCCATATAAGCGAACCAAGTGAAACATTTTAGAAATGGACTCATAGCAACATTAACTGGACGAACATCAGCACAATCGATGAAATTGAACAATGAATTCGCATCAATTGAAGCATTCGCAACTTCACAAGATTCGATATAATCGTCAACTTTTGGTGTAAATCGATCCAATTCATCGAGAGTTAAATCAAACGATGTCGCTTGAAATCCAATGGGCTCATTTCGAGCATTAAGAGCTCTCACTATTTCTATTTCATCGATATGATAAAGGAAACACAAACTAACCGATGGTAACATGATCTGCGAAGGTCGATAAAGGTCAATCAATGTTGTCGTTGGAAACGAAAAGTACAGAGCAAATAATGTTAGCACTTGAAAAGTTGATCCGAAAACACAAATGACCAAAGGAACTAATTTATCGTGAGTAAAGATCAGAGACTTTTTCAGAGAATTTGTTTCAACTTTTTTATCTTTCGAAGACATAATTAATTCGTTAACAAGGTTCGAATCGACCCAGTTATTAAAACACTAAAATAATCACATAAACAGAGCTGAAAATGGCCCGAATCCTTATTGGTTAATTATCGAGAAATTCAAATCAATTCACAAGAAAATCATTAAAAATGACCAAAACTTTGAGAACTTGATCATTACAATTGATCGATATAAACTCAGTTTCTGTTACATATTCAGAATTTGAATCAAAATATTCATTAAGAATACAAGACATGAATATGAAATATCTTTTAATCATAAACTCCAATCCTAGTGAATCTATTGCTGAATTTTTACAATTGTAGAGAAAATTATGAATGACCACATCGATTCAATGGCCATTGGATCGTTGAGTTTACAATTCAAAGTATGAACATCAAGTTGAGGCACAAAAATGGCGATTGAAATGCGAATTCAGTTTCTGGTGATTGCAATGAAACATCTCATGAGATTATATAGATTGTTAACTTCAACTCATTTACTAATTTGCTAATTTAGTTGATCTCGAATGAAGTAGATTGAACATCATTGGTGTTTCTTTCTAATAAATGCGAGAAAACGGTTCCTTTGAGCTTCGTTCATCATGGTTCGAACAGTAAGAAAGTTAGGGTCAGTATCAGGCTCGACTGATTGGATTTTAGATTCTCGGTAAAGCCAACTCAGTTCTTCGCCTCCATTGGCCACTTTTATCTTGACGATTTGTTGACCAGTAATTTTACACAGTTTCGAGTCCACTTCATTTATCAATTGATTTAAATTGTTGCCATTAACAGCTGATATGCGAATGTCATTCTCACTGATTTCTTCACGTTCCTCCAGAGAAGAAGCTTCAATCAAATCAACCTTGTTTGCGACATTAATCATCGAAGAAATTAAGTGTTGGGGAAATTTCAAGAATTCCAAAGTGTTTGAAACGGTATATCTTTGATTCTTCAGGTCAGGATGAGAAGCGTCATAAACATGAACCAGTAGATCGGATTGAATGACATCTTTGAAAGTGGCATTGAACGAATCCATCAAATGCTCTGGTATGTCCGATATGAAGCCTACTGAGTCCAAGAATAAAACTTTACGGAAATTTGGAAGTTTAACTCCATGAGCGGTAGTTTGTAAAGTCGCGAATAATCGATCTTCAGGAGATAAATTCCGTCTTGACTTAGAGCTTTGATTAAACTCGTTTTACCGGAGTTCGTGTAACCAATAACTGAGATCGAAGGCAGTTGCATCTCTTTTCGATGATTCCTGGTCTGTTCTTTGTTTCTTTCGATTTTTTCGAGAGCTCTACGCAGAGATCTGTACCGATTGTCCAAAAGTTTTTGGTACTTTTGTTTAGGTGTCAACCCTGTTCCTCTCGCTGACTTACCCATACTGTATCTATTTCCATGACTGTCGAATGTAAGTTGTCCAATTCTGGACTTTAGATAGTGAATTTCCGCCAAACCGAGTTGAACTCTGGCCTCTGCAGAAACTGCATAATGTTTGAAAATTTCTAATATGATGGAAAATCTGTCGAAAACGGGGATGCCCAATACTTTTTCCAAGGCGAATTGTTGTTTTCCTAACAGTTGATTAGCAGCGATGAAAAGACCAGTCATTGTCGAACCAGCAGCTCGACCTTTTAATTGTTCTACAATTTTTTCGGAGAAAAATAGAGGTTTTTGATAATCAGGAACGGGAAAAAGTCCAGCATCACATGTTTTCCAATTCGGGATACTATGAACCAAACTGATCGCTTCTTGTAACCGAAGCTCGGGTGGACTTTTAGATTCGACGAAACTTCCACTAAGTTTGAGATAAGGTTGACAGACGAAAACTGAAAGAGCCTTTCGCCCGTCGACAATATAATTATTTCGTAACTCATCAAACTCAACATCGGCTTTAAGAACATCATTGAAATCGTAATCACCTTCACCAGGATGGTGAAGAATACAAAAGGTCCGTTTAAACCAATATTTTGGGAATAAAATAGGTCGCAATCTAATCAACGATCGTCTTGGAAAGTCCATTATTCTGAATCACCAAAATGATCACAATCAACAAGAAATAAACAAATTCAAGATTAAAAAGACATTTTGATGGATCGAAATGAGAGTCACCTGTTGGCCGAAAAGTGAAGTTTCTGCAAGAAGAGATTTTAAATTCCCTTCTAACCCCTTGGCTTTTGCTCTCGTTAATTAATCATCTTAATTGAGTTTAATCCTAATTTCGGGAATTGATTATTATTTAGATCGATTGTTGAACCACCCAAGCACCTTTTTGAATGGGACTGTGACTTTGAGGCTTCTCCGTGATTCCTGTTGAGTGATTTCTCCTTCAAGTGACTAGTCTTCATCTCTCACTTTTCCTTTGTGATTCTCAACATGATCTGAATGCAACTCAAGCCAATTTACTAAAACTTGATTATCCATGGACTCGAGCAACTAATTGATTGATTAATTGCCTTTGTGAACATTGATTATGATTAACTGATCTGCAATTGCAACTGCAGGTTCAGATTGTGAAGGTGGTCAGTCATATGATTCGACATGCGTGATGAGGCGAATACGAGACAGTGAAAAGCTTCATCTGTTGGAGATTTCGATGTAAATAAAGAACAGTGGATCTTAATGTTTGGTTAGAATTTTAACTTGTGTGACCTTCTATGATCATCATGGCTTCTGCAAGCACGTATTTCGAAACTCCTCCACGATCTCCACGAACCCAAGGTTGTATGGTTCATGCCATTCAACATCGATTTGTAAATGCCATCAAGGTACCTACAACTCTATGTAATTTATGTGATAAGCCAATGATGATTGGATTCAAATGTAGAGACTGTAAATATCGATGTCATAGGGACTGTGTGGACAAAGTTCCCCCATCCTGTGGTCTTCCTATTAAATATGTTGACTTTTTTCGTGAAACAATGAGAAACGAAGCTCGAATCAACCAACAAATCATCATAGAAACACCACCCTCACCCAATCCATCATCTCTTAATCTCCAAAACAGTCACAGTATGCAAGAGTGGGACATTCCATTTGATGAACTCAAGGTGGGTGAAAAGATCGGCTCAGGTCAATTCAGTACAGTTTACAAGGGTCGATGGCATGGACTCGTTGCCATCAAAACCTACAATATGAACAATTCCCAATACGAAGACTTGAAAGCCTTGGAGGCCTTCAGACAAGAAGTGGCCACTTTCCGTAAAACTCGGCATGAAAATCTGGTTCTATTCATGGGAGCCTGTATGAAACCTCCTCATTTAGCTATTGTGACAAGTCTCTGTCAAGGACTCACTTTGTACACTCATATACACCTGAGAAAGGATAAGTTCAATTTAAATCGTATTATACAAATTGCCCAACAAATTTGTAGAGGAATGGGTTATCTACATGCTCGTGATATAGTCCATAAAGATTTAAAAAGTAAAAATATTTGTTACGAGAATGGGAAAGTGATCATCACTGATTTCGGTCTCTGTTCGGTAACCAAACTGTGTCATGGGAAAAACAAAAGTGATTTTTTAACGATACCAAAAGGATGGCTGTGTTATCTTGCTCCAGAATTAATCAGATCTCTTCGTGCCGATGGCGATGTACCTCAAGACCTAGAAGATTTACCTTTCTCTCCAGCCACAGATATATTCGCATTCGGGACAGTCTGGTACGAACTATTAGTCGGTGCTTGGCCATTCATCGGTCAACCTCCCGAAGTTATCATTTGGCAAGCTGGAAAAGGAATCAAACAACCTTTAACTAATTTACAAGCATCGAGCGAAATTAAAAATATACTAATGATATGTTGGTCTTATCTACCTACAGACAGACCCGATTTTAGTAAATTACATGACTTACTTAGTAAATTACCTAGAAAGAGATTACAAAGGAGTCCCTCTCATCCAACATATCTACTACGATCTGCTGAATCCATTTAATTATATATTTAATTTACATGTATATGTATTGTTGGAGTTGGACTTGATAAGTCGATGTATTAATCATCCAATTAAAAATGTTGTGATAAGAAAACAAAGTCTAATTTAATTTCAACTAATTACAAGGCTCCAAAGCTCGAGGCAAGGATTAGTTTACAGTTCTTGTTGAGGCGAATTTTCATCTGTCTGTTTTGACACTTGATCGAAAATTTGGCTCTTTTTCTGGGCTCGTTCTTCCTTCTCCCGAAGCGTAAGGAAACTCTCCACTGCTCCATATTTCGCTCTCAATTGCGCTCTCACTAACTGTCTATTCTTTTGATAATGCCACTTTATCAAGTGTTTTCCATAGCCCAAAGTACGAACGTAAGCAGGATACTTTTTAGGATTTAGTTCCATGACTTGTCCATTGTTGACGTACATATGAAAGTCGGTGTATTCGTCTTGCTGCACCTCAGTGAGTTTTCGGACTTTTCCATCACTTGGACTAGCGAGTACTCGAGGGTAAAGGCCAGTTTCCTCTCGAAACTCGACAAGATGAAGTTTCTTGTCATCGGCCATCTCCTGGAAACTCTTCTGATTGAAAAGTCCGGTGATAAAGGCACGAGCCATATTGAAATAGTTTTCAGTGTTACCTTCATGCTTAACACAAATATCCTTGATTCCAACAGCAATACAAATATCTCTGATCACTCGGTGGCAAACTAATCCGTATCCGGGAGGCATTTTGAATGCATAGACTTTATTGCAAAAGAATCTTGCATGGAAATCGTGATAAATTGTGTGTCCATCGCAAATTGGAACTGAAATGCAATTTCGAGAAGCAGCAATATACGAATGTTTGATTGCATCTCTCATGTTGTCAGCATTCGCTTTGCCTAAACCAACGCATCCATTTTGATTTCCAATAATGGCGAGAGTTCGCAAATTGGGCAACTTTCCTTTACCAGCTCTTGGAGTCATTTTTAACTTTGATTGTATCGTAGTGCAAACGAAATCAACGAGTCCCTCTTCACCAGGGAAAACATCTTTGCCTCTGGACCACAGACCATGAGGTGAACCCCTGACCAGCCTCTGCTCAGAGGATTCACTCGGACTTTCATGTATGTATCCAGCTGATTACGAATTTCCACCAAATTTTGAGAGTAAGAATCATCTTGTGGCATTTGCTTGATTTCCACAACTTCCCTTCCTTTAACTACTTGACTATTAAGACCAGGCCAGATTATATTCAATTTACCGATTCCAATTTGCTGACCTTTGTTCAAATCTTTGGCTCTCTTACCACCGGCACCTTTACCTCTACCTCTCTTTTTACCAGCATTACTAACACTGGTCACCCCTTTCCAAATCTGATGAGCATTTACTAGAAAATGAAAAGTAATTAGTAAGATGAGTTCATTACAGATAAACGATTAACAACAAAAACTTACATCTATTGAAAAACGATGTGCTCCACCTGATTTGATGGCAGTTGATGTTTTTTACATTATTCAAGGAGATCAAATTGTTAATGGAACTTTCTTTCAACAACACATTAGAAAAACTGTTGGCGACTAAACTGAAATTTTTGATTAGTCGAAAATTCATTTTAATTAAAATTGCGAAACAGAAAACATGAATCTCAGTTTCAGTACAAAATTAGCACAAAATCAACGAGACTCATTGAGATCCAATGGATTCCGATCTCAGAATATCAACTCTTGGGATCCAAATACAAACCAATCTGAAAATCACGAAACTTTAAAGTTTAAACTTCCGAGATTCTGAATGTTTAATAATTTGTGACTATTTTCTTATTATTATTGAAATTGATTTTTAGTAAAGATTTGATTTTAATAGAAGTGAGAGTGAAACGATCCTCGGAGTCTTCGGGGATCGTTGAAGTGGTTTGAATTAACCATGAAATTAACTATCATCCTGAAGAAGTGATAGATTGTAACAATTTTAGGTAAATAGTTTAATGATCTAATGACTATGATAATAGAAATGGAAATAGAAAAGTAAACAATTCTGACTAATAATACATGTAAACCAAGAGAGAAACTACAACTTTGGTTTGACTATTGACCATCAACTCGCAATCAACAGATGATCAATCAACTTCCTAGAGAAATCATATCCCCCCAAATAAACTGCTCCACCAATGGTGATGAAAGTTATTCGAGGAGTAGCACCAGAATATAATCCTCTCAGTCCCGATTCTTTCCAAATTATTCGTATCACCGACAAGAAATTTACTCTTCCATACTTATTGTCCTTCTTTGCGAGCATGATACGAGTCTTGGCAACGTCGATTGGATTGGTAATCAGTGCGGCCGTTAGTCCGGATATCGAACCACAAACACACGATTCCCAAGCTTCTAATGGTTGTCCGGTTAATCTGCACCAAATTGATTTCAGTTCTTCCCAAAGAGGCAATTGAATCAAAGCGAAAGGAACGTCTCGAGATATTGTCGACAAAAAACCTCGATAAAGACCAATCAACTTCTCCTCTCGAAGAGCTTCTTTCAATATAATTCCACTGGAGACTTTCGATGCTTGGGTTCGTTGTTTGATTACCTCCACTGGTACACGAATCAAACATGCAGCCTGAGAACGAGAGTCGAGTCATTAGTTGCATCATTCATTCAATTCAATGGATCGCAATTCAGTTCAATGGATCGCAATTAAGTTCAATTGGATTCGCTTACTGTTTCTGCAAGTGAAGCTGAGACCATGTTGCTCACAATTGGTTCCTTGAGATGGTCAATCGTCATCCTTTTAGATGCTTCATAAACACTGAAAAAAGCAGCGGCTATTCATCAATTGTTAATCCTCATTAATATCAACACATAATATCAACACCAAACTAAATTAACTCACCATTAGGAGCAGATACAATCATCGCCGATCCTAATCCTCGGTACAATTGTTTCAATCCACCAGAGTTTATGAAACCGAATTGACTTTGCAATCGAGTCTTGATTGTATCCAATGGAAATAGAGCCAAATCAACAGACAATCCAGCGATTGCTCCGGACTATTGATTTACCACAAACAGAATCAAGAAAATCACAATCGGTAAACAGTTGAACAATCAGACAATTAGATGATCAAGATACTTACCAAAAGAGCAGAAACCAATTGTCGATTTTCATGCGTTGATTGTTCCATGTTTACAATTAATCTCCAATCATTTCGTTCATCTCATTCATTTCATTCATTCTGATCAAGACTAATCGTTAATTAGTTGATTAATTGTTCAAGTCAATCAACTAAGAAAAGTCCATGTGTTGATCTGTGAGAGTCTCAAGTAAACAACAAGAAATGTTTTCCAACAGCCAATCGATTTTGTGCTTTTGCTTTTGCGCTTCATTCAAATTAACACAACAATCGATCAGGTGGTCAATTTATTTATTCTAATTTAACTATTATCAAATTACACACGATTGCAGTAATTATCATTCAGTCACAATTATGTTTCATCAATTTGTTAATTTCCATTCAACAAAAAGTTTCATCATCGTCAAGATGTTTTTCTCAATCAAGACGATAATTTTGCCATAAGACTTTAAAATTTGAAAAACTAAACAATTGATTCTTTATGAATTTTAAACATATTCAAAACCTATTCCAAACTGGAATCTTCTATCAGGTCGATCACCAGGTTGTAACGATAATGGGACACAGTAATTGAGCTCTAAACGAGCTAAACTAAGAAAAGAAACAACGATTCCAAAACCAGCCGAAAGTCGAACTCTGTTCAACAGGTTGTTGAAGTATTTGACGCTATCGCCATTGAATGAGAAGTTGCCGATGTTACCAGCGTTTAGGAAGAAATGAGCCTTGAGCCAATTTTCCAAACTGTGGGTTTTCTTAAATGGGAGAGGAGCATAAAGATGAAGGCCGGCGATCCAATAAGTAGTGGATCCAAGTGCATTTCCTTCAGAATGAGGACCAACTCCATTCATTTTGAAGCCTCGAAGACTCATGGGTCCACCTAAGAAAAACCTATCGGCAATTGAACTGGACGAATTCATAAGTCCGGCTTTTATTGACCCTTCGACACTAATGTTGCTAACCAAGGGTATACTTTGTGAAATTTGAAGTTCGTGTTTAAAAAAGTTTGTATCACCACCTAATCCGGCATATTCTTGATTTAGTCTCACTAAATAGCCGAGATTTGGTAAAAGTGGACCATCTCTTCGGTCCAGGGTCATCGTGTGAAAAATAGAAGATTTTAAACTGTGTCCACTTTGCTCTCTAATCTGAAAACTAGAACCAGTAGTTTGAATTTCTCTCCAAATACCGGCCCATCTGAAACTATGGTTTATATCTGCGAATGAATTGAACGACAAATCAGAGAGAAGACCTCGATCTACTTGATGGAATCCAGACCAAGGCTTATCGGTATAATTTTGGAATATCGATGTTGTAATAACTGGATTATGATACGTCCAAGGTTTGAGTGGAGCTTTAAGATCAATGTTGATTCCCTTTCTCGCCCTTTTTGAAACTTGATACTCAATACTAAGTTTTTCTGCTCTTCCGAATAAATTAGGAACCTCAGACTTCAGAACAAGAGCTCCATCATTATTTTCCACGGTTGTTGAAATCTTTCCAGACAGATGACCTTTTTCTTCAACATTGTAAATAACTTCATAGCCAATGGAACTTTCATCATCTATAATGAAAAGAAATCAAAATGAATCAATGGATGAACAGAAAACAAAACCACTTCACTCACCTCTTATGGTATCAATGGATATTCCCACCCGACTGAATATTCCTAAAGACGATAACCTGTCCTTCACCTCATATGCTTCCAACAACATATCTTGAAAGTTATTCACATTTTTGAATTTATTCTGAACCATATTCACCATCAAACTGTCCTTAGTCTTTTTCAATCCATCGATTGTAATTTTATCAACTCGAGCCTTCACACTGGTCAGAATTGAGAGTTCGCTGTCATCGGCCATAGTTGATCAACAAGAGTCTTCTCACTTTCTTTTTAATCAATCAACATGCGACTATACAGAAATAAAAACACTAATCAACTGAACATATTCAATGTGAACACAATTTGCCCTTTAAGGTTAAAAATAAACAGATGATTTCATGAGAACCAACTGAGTCCAATTCTCGCCATCTGCTGGAAGTTGAGGGAACCATTTCACCGCTTCGAAATTGAGTCATTCAAATGTTTCACATTCTCAAAGTTTTTCATCGTCGTTGGTCACTTGTCGATTTTGTGACCAGAATCTTGCGAATTTACTGTTATTTTAATTATTTCGATTCAGTTAGTCTGACCGATCGATTTAAAATGTGATCACTTTTAGCTGAGCTACAAATGTCATTCTCATCGACTCCTTGATGTTTCTCTAGAGAAGAAGCTTCGATTAAATCAATCAAATTAATTATTGAACAAATTAAAAGTTGGGCTTGAAAAATCTTGATATTCATTGAATCACAAAACAATATAAACATGAGAAATTCAATGAGAACTTTGAGCCAAGTGATTAATTGAAAGAAAATTAATGATGCAAATATTTAGTGTGATAAATAATTAAGAAGGTAAATCTATTTATTTAGAAGATTAATTTGATGACAATAACAGATAATTATTGAATTCCAGTGAATGATTATAGATTAATTAGATTATTAATTAGCCATCAACTATGAACCAGGATGAATTGAATGATATCCATTCAGTGGTCACAATCCAATTGATTATTGATTTTAAAGGTGACTCTAATAGTGGAGAGAATCAATTAACCAGATAAAATTAGTTACGAATATTTAATTTAAGATAATAAAGAAGCAGCTAGAATCCCAAAGGCACCAAGAATCAGATTTAAAAGCAGCGAGTGAATAGAAGCAATTAAACAGTTTGATTAAGGAAAGAAAAGTTAAGCGTTAGTGATGGACGATTGATTTGATTAAGAAACAAATACATGTATTAGATTCAACTGAATGGCAACAATTAATCGGTGTTAGAGACAGACTTCTTCTCTGAGGTTACCTTGTTATGACCTTTAATGACCTTTTCAACCCTCGAACCATAGTCTTGATCGATGTTCTTCAACAGATCAATTACACGTAATTGCAGAAACGATTGAGCAGCAGAAAGATTCGTTCCCATATTAACTGCAAGACGATTTCGTTCATCTTCATTTAGAACCTTTTGCCAGAATTCACGAACTTGGGTAACGTTGTCATCATCTTTCGACTCGTACCGATCCATATCCCCGATGAAATACTGGGCTGAATAAGGACACTCCTTGTAGATTGGATTCGGTTTTATGTTAACAAATGAATTAGGCAAGTAGTTGGGTATTCCACCTAAATTGCCATCAACACACATCGGACCATCGCGATAGCTCAGCGCGTAAACGGGACATCGAGCCTTATTCACGGGTATCATATGGTAATTAGCTCCAAGCCTGAAGAAAGTAAAAAGATTCACTGATCAATCTATCAGATGCAATTAATTATAGTTAGTTGACTACCTGTGACGATGTGTATCAGGGTAGGAAAACAATCTTGCCTGAAGCATTTTATCAGGTGAAGGTTCAATACCAGGAACCAGATTAGCCGGTGAAAAGGCTGATTGTTCAACTTCAGCAAAATAATTGTTCGGGTTCTTGTTCAAAACAACTTTGCCAACTTCAATCAGGGGGAACTCTTTATGAGACCAAACCTTAAGAAATAATAAGTTTACAATTTAATCAAAGTAGAGAAAAATTGATCTAATCAACTCACTTTTGTCAAATCAAATGGATTGAATCTGAAGTCTTTTGCCTGTTCGAAGGTCATAATTTGGACATGAAATGACCAAGATGGAAAGTCCCCTGAAGAGATCGCATTGTACAAATCTCTAATAGCATAATCAGGATCTTTACCAGCCAATTCATCGGCAAGTTTTGCATCTAAATTTTTGATTCCTTGATTGGTCTTGAGATGGAATTTGGCCCAAACAGGGTGACCATCAGAATTGACCAGCATAAATGTATGCGAACCATAGCCGTTCATGTGTCGATATCCATCAGGTGTTCCTCTGTCTGAGAAAAGGAAACTCACCTGATGCCAAGCTTCAGGTCGACTGCTCAGAAAGTCCCAAAACATATCAGCGTCTTTCAGATGAGTCTGTGGATTCCTCTTTTGAGTGTGAATGAACGAAGGAAAATGAATTGGGTCTCGAAGGAAAAATACTGGTGTATTGTTACCAACAAGATCCCAATTGCCTTCTTCTGTGTAAAATTTCACAGCGAATCCTCTTGGATCTCGAGCGGTATCAGCCGAACCAGACTCTCCACCGACAGTTGAGAAACGGATGAACAACTGAGTTTGTTTACCAACACTAATGGAATTGAATTGAAGTGAACAAATTATGAGACAGAAATTAATTAATCCAATCAACTTACTCTTTGAAAACAGCAGCCTTGCAATATTTGCGAATCTCGGGTGAGGTCACCTCGAAGTACCCGTAAGCACCCGCGCCCTTGGCATGAACAACTCGCTCGGGGATTCTTTCACGATCAAAATGAGCCAATTCTTCAATCAATTTTATATCTTGAAGCACAATCGGACCTCGAGGACCGATTGTCATTGAATTGAACTTTTCACCAACTGGACATCCTTCAATCGTTGTTAATACGTGTGGCTGACAATTAGTATGAAATGAATTGCATTTAAATGAAATTGAAAAATTGTTTCAAATAATTAATTGATTTGTTAATTATGAAAGTTCAATCTAATCGCAGTCTACACGCAAACAGAAAACATTAATGCTCATTTTAAACACATTGAAAAGCGATTAACTAGTAAATTATTGATTGTTTATGTTGAAAAAGGTAATTAAATAGAAACAAGATAATTAAGAAAAACAATTTAATCATCAAAATCAATTCCATCTTAATCTCTTCTCTCTTGTTTTATCTTTTCTCTTTTGTCCTTCATATTAATTGTTGATTATTCTCTTGTTTTTCTCAAACAAAATGTACATTTGGTCGAGGTTTAAATCATGCAGCTCAACAATTAGGTGACCACAATCGATTGGCAGAAAATTAGACTAACAAATGATCATAACAAAAACTCGATCATTAATACTAATCAATCAATCAATGGGATTTACAGCCAAAGACTGAGTTTGAACCCACTAGTTAAATCATTCAGGCAGTTAAGTTAATCAATGAGAGACAATTAGCCCAAGGAGACGAGGCCCTTTCACTTGAACCATCTAATCTCGCAGAATGGTCATCTGATTAGATATCGAAAGTTACCTTTACCTGAATATGATTACCTGCGCGAATGATTTAAAAAGTGATTGTTAACTCAAAGTCTTTGGCTGTAACAGTTAAATTGACATAATCAGGATAATGAAGAAATGAAAATGTCAATTTGTGTCACCAAATCAACTTGAGATAATTAAGACTCACCTTAGGTTGATGAAGTTGTTTGAAGTTCTTCAATTGGTCTTCAGCAGGTGTTCGATTATCCGACATGATTAGAACTGAATTAAAGTGACAACAATCTCTCAATGAATCGTTGATTCTAATTACAAATCTTCAACTCAACTAGTTTTATATTCCCAATCTCACCTAAGCTTCTACTCCATCTGGTGGTTTCTTTTTTCTCTTCACTTTCTGAATCCGAACCCAAATAAAACTTTTCGTCCAAAGTTTTTCCTCAATTTAATTTCTTGTATTGTGTTGCCTTCGTCCTTGACCTTTGCAACTAACGACCAATTGTTGGTCTGATCATTTAATAACTTTTGTCATTCAAAGTTAATTTTACTATTGTTCGTGTGGATCATTGGAACAATTGAATTTGTTTTATGCAGAGAAGGAAAGTCAATCATCTGATTAGTAACTTTCGATTTCAGTTCAATTAAATTAGAAAACAAAGTTTATTATTAACTTTTGTGCAATTTGTTCAGTTCGAAGCATCGACTAATTATGAGAGCCACCGATTGACGAAGTAGCACCGAAACGATCAAAACTTGATTAATCTGTTAATTGTAGAACAAGGCGAGATGATTAACCTTGATGATCATGAATTTACTGTGAATTGAACAACAATGAATCTTCTCAGTTCATTCACAACAAAATGTACCGAATTGTTTGTTTAATTGAGTTTTATTGTTGTTATCGAGTTCGTTTTCACTTATTTGGTCTGTTATTCTGATTTTCGTTCAACTTTGGCGGTGTGAAAATCCACCACTACACCGATTCAAACGAATGATTCAACTACGGATGTTAAACCCTTTTTCGATATTCTTGATCAATTTCCTTTTACTAGGCTAATCCAGTTCCTGACAGAGACAATTAAGTCATTTCCTCGTAATTCATGATTTCCAAATATGTACCTACGCTTATCCTTGAAAGTGAACAGAGATTTAGAATCCGCTAGAAACAACTTGTTATTTGTAATAGTTATCTGGTTTCTTTCACTTACAATTTGATTCATTTAGCTAATTAGCTTTGGTTGTAATTATCATAGTTTTACTTTCATGAGTTTCAATTCCAGAAGTTCTGTCATCGCAATATAATATATTTGTTTTGGCATCGATGGTTTCACAGAGAATTCGAGCAATCGAATTATAATTAGTTCAAAATGATTTATAATCTCATGTGAACAGACCAGTTGATCCATGAACTTTTCAGGAAAACTATGTGAATGCTATTGAATCTCTTAATTCACAAAATTAATACGAGTGTAAATTTGATTATTGTAACTCTGAAAAGATGATCAATTTAAGAATACAAATATAAATACAGCCACGAAAAATTAGATGAGAACAAAAATTATATCAATTGCGCATAAAGAGATAATTTAATCAAAATTAAAAGAAAATTTTAATTGATTTAAATGGAGAGTAATAGAAAAATGTAATCACAATTAGAAAAAAGTTATCTCTCTATGCTTATAAGGCATAATTTTTGTTCTCATCTCATTTTTCGTGGCTGTATAAGAGTGTAGCACTTAACAAGTTAAAAAAAGGGAGGTGTAAGAAAAGGTTAATCTTACCTGAATTTGGTGATTATGAAGATGATTAGAAGATGAAGATGTAAACAATAACAATTAGATTCGATACAATCGATCGATTGATTTATAAATAAAACAATTTAATGTTTTTGTTTTTGAGTATATCAGATCAATTGAAATATTTGTACATATGAAATTCGTGGACTTATTATCACTCAGATGGATAAATACATTTTAGAAAAGGAGATGATCCATCGAAGAGATTAACATAAAACTTGATTTGATCAAAAATTAAAATAGAAATAGAAAAGGATATTTAGTATCTAATGTTCACTTGAATCGACCAGCGATCATAAAATGCATTTACACGTGAAATGTTTAGCCAACGCCATGTGTTCGACTGGAAATAGAAACAAAACTCATAATAGTAAAAATTGTCGATAAAATCTGTTGGAATTTTCTTACCTAATTTATCAGCCTCAGTAAATTTCCGCTTACAAAGACAGATGAACGCAGGAGATTTATGGTGGGAAGTTCTGGCCGAATGGAGGCAAATGTGATTCTTCACAGCGAACTTGCAATGCGATTCCATTTGCATATTATACAAACGACAGGATTTTCTGAAAAGTGTTTTGGTTGTACTTTCTTTTTACATTCCATACATGTTAAATTCAAAGTTGTTACAAGTTGATTAAATTTTTCTATTAATAGATTAAAAGTAAATGGTGAGATTAATTATAAATCGCTAATCAATAAACCAGTCGATGATTTGACAACTTACTCAAGGTCAATCTTTGCTTACTGAGTCCATTTTTCTTCTCATAAAAGTGGCCATTTGGTTGATTAGACTTCACTTCAACTACCGATGGAGACAAGAGCTCATCACGATTCACGATGGTACTCAAATCAATTTCTTTATCTTTAAGTCTGTAAGGGACAAAATCTGTAGAGTAAACAAAATCATTAGAAGCTTGAATTTCATGAGATATTAGAATTTAAGGTACGGTCTCACCTAGACCAGCACAAAAGTGGATGTAACCACGGTCGTAATCATAGTCGGTTGTTTTTTTTAAGCCCATTTTTCAAAAATTTTCAAAAAACTAACAAAACTAAACGAAAACACGCCTTCAAATGATTAAAAATTTGCCGATAGAGGCACTAATAGAGGCAAGAACAGCCGAGATATTCAAAAAAGTGGCTCCCTCTTTGATCCGGTTGACCTAATAGAACTCACTTTGTTGATAATTGGATGGATTTCCATGATCAGCAATCAGGTGCTCAACCTTTTCGATTTCATTAATAAAGGTTAAGGTACACCGAAAACAACTGAAAGTAGATCCAATTTTAACGTGCTCATTAATATGATCCACGAGAATTACGGATAATTCATCCAATGAATCAAACATGACGAGTTTCAAACAAACTGGACAAAGAATACTTTTCGACTCGAAGTGATACTGAAAAATAGAGATTCATATTAGAGAACGTGGAATGAAATGGTTGATAAACGTCGCAAATGAACTTTACTTTATCAAAATGTATTAGAACATCTCTTTGGAACGACGAACGATATTTACAAATGGGACAAGCATAAGGCGCTTCTCTTGGCCAGTGATTGCTCTTCATATGCTTCAAGTATTCACTTCTCTCGTAAAAGGACACGCAACAAATCCTACAGCTTAAAGAAATCATATTCGTACTGATCTACAAAAGATTAATGGATTAAACGATTAAAATCTGGATAATATTTTATAAAAGAACTTACCAATTCTCTGTGTAGATGCATTTCTTCCGGAGAAAAATCTTTGAAGCAATGACTACAAAGAATACGAATTAAAGAGCAGTTCGAAAATGGATTAATAAGATGTTCAATTATGTGTCTCGATATGTTGGCCTTGCAGAAATTCATTTGGCATAAAATACAAATTATATTCGAAACGGGTTTAAAGTTAGACTTTCGAATTTGTCCATTAAGAGGATACCACCAACCATAGAAATATTCATCTATGTAATATTCATCAACTTTCGATCGGAATTTTTACATGGATAAGAATCTTGTTGATTAGCTACAGTTTGCAACCATTGAAGTCGAGGATCAATTGAGAGTTCGTGCTCTTGGGAAAAGAACTCAGAATTTTTCTTGATCCAGTCATCATCTAACTGCTTCGAATTTTTGTAAAAAGCATCAACCTTGATTTTCTCAATGATACAATTTCGATCCAGTGGATCAGTAGCTAGATGAGTATTTATGTTCTGGAACGCAGTGTATGGATCATAACCGTACTTTTCTCTCCATTCTAATTCGTACAATATTAATTTCATCGACTGGCAATCTAGAGAATTTAAATTGATATTTTTCAACATTCTTTTCAAATGGAAAATTATATAACTCCCTGCAGAGTTTTCAATGGTCTCATCGTCTAATTTAAGGAAATCTTTTTTCGTTGCAAATGATATTTTGTATCCATAAGACACTAAACTTTCGAACTTCATCTCACAAATCAGAACCTCGGAAGGAACTGCGATCCATTTTCTGCATTTATCGACGAAGAGATTAACACCTAAATGAGCAGCATCGATTATTTCATCTTGATCGAAACATGTTATTCTTATGGCTTTTGTTTTAGTTTCCATGACAGTTAATACGAAAAGATGTCCTAACTTGATACTGACCACTTCGACCGGATGGCCATCAAACGAAGCTAATTTGGTATGATCACGACTAATTATTCGCCCACAAAGTGATTGTAAAGATCTATACACCGAATATGTGTCACTTATCATATAATCTTCCAAGACTGATAATGACGATTCGACATTCTCATCTCTTGACGACCAACAATAGATCAGAGAAAACACTTTGCGAATAGATTTCATCTTATTGAATGAGAACGGAAGTTTCAGAGATTTCATGACACCGCATCTGAATTAAAAAAAGAAAATGGTTAGTAAAGAGCGAATTGAATAGTCCAAATAGTCTTACCCACAGATCCAGAAATTGTCGATTCTATCATCAGATGAGCCATTTTCTTCTTGAATGGACATTTCAGTCTTACAATTCGGACATGATGGCTGAGGAATTATTCTCTTCTTGATCATCCATTGTGTAGGACTGGATTGGAATGTCGAGTTATGAACCAACTTTTCTGAAAGTTCATGAAAATATTAATACATGAGAATGAATTTTATCGAAAAAACATAAGAATCGTTCGCTATCACCTAATTTTATGAGAAATCTTGATAAGTTTGACGCTTTAGGCCAAACGAGCGGCAAAGGTTTTATACTGACGACAGTTTTCTCGTTGATATCCTTGTATCCATTTCCATATATTTGCGCTAACGAATTGAGTAATATTGATAATTTAATTTCTATTTTGTTTTTGTTGAATTTAATTCGTTGAGAACGAGTAGGATAACTAGAGTATCGGCCATTTGGATCGCGACTGGTCATGTTTCCAAATTTTCCTGATGTTCTCTCGTTTCGCCAATTCTAAATTTGCATATTGTAAAAGAGTTTTGATAATAGTAAAATTAGAATAAATAAATTGACCACCTGATCGATTGTTGTGTTAATTTGAATGAAGCGCAAAAGCAAAAGCACAAAATCGATTGGCTGTTGGAAAACATTTCTTGTTGTTTACTTGAGACTCTCACAGATCAACACATGGACTTTTCTTAGTTGATTGACTTGAACAATTAATCAACTAATTAACGATTAGTCTTGATCAGAATGAATGAAATGAATGAAATGAACGAAATGATTGGAGATTAATTGTAAACATGGAACAATCAACGCATGAAAATCGACAATTGGTTTCTGCTCTTTTGGTAAGTATCTTGATCATCTAATTGTCTGATTGTTCAACTGTTTACCGATTGTGATTTTCTTGATTCTGTTTGTGGTAAATCAATAGTCCGGAGCAATCGCTGGATTGTCTGTTGATTTGGCTCTATTTCCATTGGATACAATCAAGACTCGATTGCAAAGTCAATTCGGTTTCATAAACTCTGGTGGATTGAAACAATTGTACCGAGGATTAGGATCGGCGATGATTGTATCTGCTCCTAATGGTGAGTTAATTTAGTTTGGTGTTGATATTATGTGTTGATATTAATGAGGATTAACAATTGATGAATAGCCGCTGCTTTTTTCAGTGTTTATGAAGCATCTAAAAGGATGACGATTGACCATCTCAAGGAACCAATTGTGAGCAACATGGTCTCAGCTTCACTTGCAGAAACAGTAAGCGAATCCAATTGAACTGAATTGCGATCCATTGAATTGAATGAATGATGCAACTAATGACTCGACTCTCGTTCTCAGGCTGCATGTTTGATTCGTGTACCAGTGGAGGTAATCAAACAACGAACCCAAGCATCGAAAGTCTCCAGTGGAATTATATTGAAAGAAGCTCTTCGAGAGGAGAAGTTGATTGGTCTTTATCGAGGTTTTTTGTCGACAATATCTCGAGATGTTCCTTTCGCTTTGATTCAATTGCCTCTTTGGGAAGAACTGAAATCAATTTGGTGCAGATTAACCGGACAACCATTAGAAGCTTGGGAATCGTGTGTTTGTGGTTCGATATCCGGACTAACGGCCGCACTGATTACCAATCCAATCGACGTTGCCAAGACTCGTATCATGCTCGCAAAGAAGGACAATAAGTATGGAAGAGTAAATTTCTTGTCGGTGATACGAATAATTTGGAAAGAATCGGGACTGAGAGGATTATATTCTGGTGCTACTCCTCGAATAACTTTCATCACCATTGGTGGAGCAGTTTATTTGGGGGGATATGATTTCTCTAGGAAGTTGATTGATCATCTGTTGATTGCGAGTTGATGGTCAATAGTCAAACCAAAGTTGTAGTTTCTCTCTTGGTTTACATGTATTATTAGTCAGAATTGTTTACTTTTCTATTTCCATTTCTATTATCATAGTCATTAGATCATTAAACTATTTACCTAAAATTGTTACAACCAATCACTTCTTCAGGCTGATAATTCATTTCATGGTTAATGAGTCGAACTTCATTCTTAGACTTAAAATAATGATCAGTATTGATTAGTTATCATACTCACTCTGTTATTGTTACAATCGTATCTTCAATCTTATCAATAGCACAGATAAAAACAAAGAAAACACTTTAGGTGAATCATTAAATTGATTATGATAAATGAAGTGATGATTAAGATGATCTGCCAATGAGATGACAAGCTCTCTAATTGCACTCAACAGTTATAACAAGAAAACATGATAAAACTTTTTCAGTTTCTGGTCGATTTAGTTGATCAAAATTGTTCAAATTCAATCAATAAAAATGAAAGTAAAAAGTAAACAAAATGCGAATTCAGTGCCATCTGTTAGCAGCACAATTCTTCAGTTTAAATCAGAAATCTTAATGAATTTAATGGAATCGAGTGAAGATTTGATTGGAAATAGATTTAATCATATGAAACATGCGATTCTTGACTATTGATTGGTTATCATTGATGAGAAAAATTCATTAATGAAAATTGAAACATTTGATGAGAAAACAACAGAAATAGTGAGAAGACGAATCTGTAGATGGAGCAAGTGAAGTAACAATCTGATGATGAATGGAAATGATTCAAAGTTTTAATCAACTGATTTAATTTTATGGTAAATTCCATCCAAACCCAATTAGATTGGTTGGTAATTCCAATCTGAAGAGACAAGCGAATTGAGACTGAAATGTCAACTAATTTTCCTCTTGATGAACATCCTATTTACAAGTCAATTTCAAGTTCTGTTGAGTGGTAAACAATTAAACTGAATAATATGATAAATTTGATAAAATTTATCATTTCAAGTTGTCTACCAATTATCAAGATTGTATTAAAAGCTGAGCTTTGATTTGATACGAATCTTAAATACAGAGGAAAAAATTGAATAGCAATTAATTTGCTATTAATTATGCAATTAGTTGAATGATTGCGTGATTTAAAATGAAGAACGTAAATAAACATAAGAGTAATCGAAGGCAATTATTTAATCATGATGATGCTTTAATTGTTTCTAATCCTTTTAATGATTACATTTACTCTTGAAAATTTGCTCGCAATTAAATTCACAATAAGGTAAACACTTTTTTTTCCTTCCATTTTGATGAATATGATTAGTGACATGAGAAAAATAGTTTAATCAACTTACGACTTGATGTGATCAAAGAAACGACAAAAATAAATTGCAACAATTAATCAATTAGATTTGGTTTGCTTACCTCTAATATTAATAAGATTGCCAAGGACAAAAGTTAATTCAGTTGTAATTTCAAACTATTGACTGATTTTCATGACAATGAATGAAATCAAACATTTCAACTGTTTTAATTTAATAATACGAATTAAAAAAAGTTAATTGTCATCAACCCTAAATACTATTTCCGTTAATTGGATGAAAGTAAATAAATAAGTTTGTCTATGCTTTAAATTTCCAGTAATTGAATTACAATCTTGAAAAGGAAATGAATTGATTATTGTTATGTCATAATAATCTAAATGATCAATCATCAAGTTAATTCTTATCGTTGTCGATATTAAAGAGACACAAATAAAAACATGATAATCAAGTGATTAACTTTAAACAAGGAATCAGCAACTAATCAAAACAGTTATTGATAAAATTCATGACAAATTGAATTAATCATGATAATAATAGAAAAGTAGGAAGAGAGAGAAAATAAATAAACACCTGATCGGTAATAGTATTTACTTAATCACAATCTAATCAACATCATAACCATCAGACATTGTGTTCAAATCTGATTAACTCAATAAACAATCAAAATTAACCAGGTAATCAAAAATCGAGTCTTCAATTTGTTCATCTTCAAATTACTAATTGATTGAATTGACCTACAAATAGTTTTCAATTAAAAGGTTTGATTGATGTTCATTGGATCAATATCATCTGCAGTTCAATAAACAAAGCATGATAATTACCTGGACACGGTCAGTTAATTAGATTGTCAAGGAAACCAGAGTTTTGCCATGAAAATTAACAAATAATTTAGCAGCTAAATGGCCAAGTAAACAAGTCACATTGCCTTTGATTTAGTTTCAGTGTAAATTCAATTGAATAGTGAGTTAATTGTGATGGGACTTCGTCGTCGTCGTCGCTCATCAGCTTCATCATCTGATGGTTTGATTGATTTCGACAAAAATGGATTGAATCAACGACCATTCAAAGTGGTTTATGCTCGCAAAAAGAAGCCCGAATCAAGATTATCAATAACAATCCAGGTGAGGATTAAGACTGTTTAATATTAATGAGAAAAGTTCTCAATTTAATTAATTGTCTCAATTTTCTGCTTTTAATTGCAGGTCCTTGCAGTCATTTTCTCTGCAGTGTTAACTTATTATGTTTACTATCATTTTGATCATTTCCATTTTAATTTAGTTCATTTTTATGCGACTAAACTAGACGATCCTAATGCTCAACATGCACTCGGACATAAATTGTTGAAAAAAGGTGAAAATCAATTAGCAGCATTTCATTGGTTCCGTAAATCAGCATCAAAAGGAAATCCTCATTCGGCTTACAATTTGGCTGCTGGACATTTGAGTGGATATCAAACTGACCTCTCAAAAGGTAATTATCATTATCATTAGTATCAACACGACCACAATTCCAACACTTAATTGTCATAATTAACACCAATCAGTATTATTATTATTACAGAATTGTATCGTCAGATTCAATTGATATTTAATTACCGAGCAAAGTTATTTAACTATTTCTTATAATGGAAACAAAGTTTGTTTTTTGCTGACAATTTATTAGTCTTCATAATCATCTCAATGTCACCGATCAAGTGATTAATTGATTTGTCAAATTGAGATACTAGTTAATTGTTATCAACTTATTTGAGTTTTCGGTGAATTTTGTTGCTTTTGATTGATAAATATCGTGTTTATAAAAAAGTTGTAATCAAGAGTAAATAACAATTAACTGATTGTCCTCAACCTACTTGATTTAAGGGGAAAACAATCAGAATTAGTGATTTATTTAATTTAGTTTGATTTTTAGTAACTGTTACTGGATTAAGGAAACAATAACACATATAATTACAAGAATTTGATAGTAAACAATCAATTAATCAACTAAACAACTAACTGGTTAATGATAATTTAAATTAAACACCATAAATTAAGTGGAATCAAATATTATCGTATTTTAATTGTGGCTAGTTAATGAAAAATCATAAACGTTAACTTTTATCAACAATTAATGATAACTTTTAACTGGCTCAAGGTTAATAATTAGTCTAATTAAGATAAATAACAAATATGATTATTGTTGTTGTTAAGTTAATTGCAATTAAAAGAGGGAACATTGAACGGGACAATAAACCAATTGATTAACAAGTAACTTAATCAGTTTGTAATCTAATTACACTTTTTTGCAATTTGAATTTAGAGTTAATAATATTGAATGTGAACAAACTGCAATAAGAATAAAATATTGACGATTGTTGATGTTTAATTGCTTTGATTATGATTTAGAAGATAATTGTAACTACTTGGCATAAAACTGAATTCTCAATCAATTGATTCGATTGTTTTTTTCTATTTCAGGTGAAGCCAAGAAGCTACTGGAGTTCGCAGCGAAACATAATGTCGCTGAGGCTCATCAGCTGCTCCATGATCTTTGTTACGATAAACCAGAATTTTGTGAACATTGAGACAAGTTAATTGTTTGTTTCGACTGTTCAACCAACATTATCTCATTGATTCATTACATTGGATAGATAAACAATCACCGGAATCATAAGGTTTACCACAAACAATTAGTATCTGAATAAGAATCAAAGTTTAATTTAATTGTTCCACCCAAAGTTTACATTGTGTTATTTTAATTGCTACGATCATTATGATTGCACAATAAAAACATTAATACAAATATAAATGGACAATTAGCTGGATTAGCAGTTTGTTTATACAACCATAATGATCAAGTTAATTATTTTATTCATTTGCTTGCTGATTAACTAACTAATCAACTCACATTGAATTGGATCGACTTTTGTTTGATGAAAATACAAAACGAAAAAAGTTTAAAAATAAGTTAATTGATTGATGTTTTTTTTTGTTGTTAATCATTTTACAATTTAAATGATTTATCTTGTTATTCAATGAATTTGATTGTTATTCTAATTGTTAACAATTGATTCTGATTATCTGGTCATCACTGAATCAGCAAAAGATGAACAACAGGTTGAGGTGTTTTTGTTGATCGAAACCAGTTTGGGTTCGGTTGGGTCATTCTTCAGGTTATCATGTTGCTGGACCTGAAATTCTGACTGAAGGTGTTAAGTGAATGATTCAGTTTAGAAAAGTTCATCATTTGAATTATCATGTTGGCAGAATAAGAAAAAGGTGTTTGTTATCATGATAATGATTCATCATCATCTGAGAATTAGTTAAACTTGTTTGTGATTAAGTAAATCACGGGTTTTGATTATGTTGTTGGTTTAATTGCTTTTGATTAATCACAAAGAGCAAATAAATTATCCCAATGATTTACATGAGACTATCATTACAATCGGGTGATAATTTTGTAGCTTCATGAATGATCAGTTGAAAGAAGAGACTGAAAGGAGAATCAAATTAATCATCAATCTGATCAATTAAAATCATCTGATTCATTTAATCTAATTTAAACCATTTCAATTGTTTCATCACCGGTGATTTAATTTATCAGTAGGTAGATTAATTGTAGTGTTAATTGTCAACAACGAAACATTGTTATCGTAATAATAACATTTCAAGGTTTTTCTATCAACTCTTTCATTTCTTAATCTTCCTTATTGATTAACTAATCAACATGAGAATCAGTCGATTCTCAAGGTTAACCTAACACAATATTAGAACCATGATCAGGGTAATAAATCAACAGGAATAAAAACAAAATTAATCTAAATAGACTGTGATAAGAATTGTTAGTTAATCATTAATGATTATTGCGAGAGTGAAGCAAAAAACAAACAACATAATAGTCGATCTAATAATAAACAGTTAATTGTGAATCAAATGAATTTACAATTAGTATGAAAGAAGCAAATGGAGAGAGAGAGAGAGAGAGAGAGAGAGAGAGAGAGAGAGAGAGAGAGAGATGTTTTCATCATGGAAACCAGAATATGAATCAGGCCTGAGCGATGGAAGAGAAAAAGTGAAAGTGAACAAGGTGAGGGGAAGAGGAAGAAGATGATGATGAGGTGACGACAGGTAAGTAGACAGAAAGAAGAGAAAGAAGAAGAGAAAGAAGAAGAGAAAGAGAAGATAAATGATTTGTATCATTGGTTTGGTCTTTTTTTCTCTTCATCGAGATTCTCATGACTTATCATGTGAAATAGAAAGTACAACATTTCACTTACTCTTCTTCTCTTTCTTTATCATCTTTCCTTGTTTGGTGTTGTTATGAAATCTTCAAAATCATCTTCATGTTCAACCTTTTTGCTCTATGCTTATGGAATCACGTAAACCTTGTTGTTGATTGTTGATGAGTCGCAATCACAATCAACTTCAAGTCAATCAGAATGAGAGAAAAATTTGTTTGTAAACAAAAACATTAACCAGGCAATTTAAAAGCTCCAATCAATTAACAGAATTTGTATCTTTCAAACCAAGGTATTGATCCTCTAATTGTCTTTACTAATCAAGGAAAATGATTACAACTATTGGCGACGATTAAGGCAATTACTCCTTCTTATTACCCAATAAAAGATTCATGGGCAAAACAAAAAGCCGAACGTTAATTATCATGATAACAAAAGTGTTCGTTCATCAGAAAACATGAAATTATTTCGCAAAAAGATGTTGATTGTTGATCACAAGACGAACACTTTAAATTCAATCACAATCATAATCTAATATTCATCATTTTACCTTAGCAACAGCCGAACAAAAAGTAACCTCAACATGATCTTTTCTCTTTCTCTCTCTCTCTCTCTCTCATCATCTTCTTCTACTCGTTCCTCTTTCCCTTCTCAAGGTCAAAAAATAAACCAAAATGAAGATAATCTTTCATCTTCTAGATGAAAACTCACCTCAAACAACAACAAATGAGAAATAAAGACAATCCTTTTTCAAATGTTGTTTCTTTCTAATAGTAAACATGATCATCTCAATTCTTCAATGGAATCACAACTTTTCTGTTACACATTGAAAAAGAGGAATGGGAATATTCTAGAATTTCCCTGACTCAAAGAGAGTAAACAGAATTGCGACAAAGAAGAAAGAAGAACCGAAAGAGAAAAAGAAAGAGGAAGATCAATGACATACTTGTCTTTCTCTTTCTCTTTCCCTTTGTTGTTGTTGTTGCTCATCAACATGACGAGAGAAACAAAGAGAGCGAAGGAGCGACCGCGAGATGGAGCAACTTTTGTTCTTCATTCATTCTCATTGGCCAATCGAGAAGATAAAATAAAATTTTAGTTGTTATTTTGTTCAACATTGTTGAGGTTCACCTTTTAAAGATAATAAAATGCTTTGGTTAATTAATGAGAAATTGATAATCAACATAAAAGATCAAGAGATCTTATTACTTTTCGAAGGTGAGAGAATTGATTTTCCAATTTTCGACACGGAAGATTGTTGGTTTAAATTTCTTGGCTTAAAATGTGAAGTTATCATCTGTGTAACTAAATACAATATTTTAAGACAAATCGAACTTCTCAACCACCTCTTGGATTATTTCACCTTTAAAAACGTTTTCAACTTCAAAACCATTCCCATCGGAAATCTCTCAATCAACAATGATTTTGTTATGATCTTAGATGAAGAAATGGAGATAATGACGAGAAAATGAAAATATTTTTGAATAAGAATCACAAATTTGAAATAAATCTACCTATTTGACAAAACTTTAATTTTTTATCCGAAAAGAAACTATTTGACAAACAGAATGAATTAAGAAGAATAACTTTATCTTGACAAATGGTAATCCAAATAAATAGTTTTGATTGTCCTCTCATTTTTGGCCAATTCTCTTAGAGTACGATTAAAGATTACATTGCAGCTAACCAGATCTCGCAAATGTTTTTTCCCACAGGTTCGACAGTGATATCCTTTACACCCAGTGGTATGTGCTGGATCGCCACAACGAAAGCAAATTAAAGTCGAAACACATTGATGATCCAAAGTAACCCTTCCTTTGCACTTGAAGCATTGGTACAATCCGATGTCATTAAATAGATAATAAATCTCTTCATTAAATGAGACCTCCATACCTGGCAGAATTTAAGAAAACAAATTGAAAGTTTAAGAAAGAAAATTCTCAAAAGGTGAGAATAAAAGTTATACTTACTTCTTTTTAAAAGCCGTTTCATCCCTTCGAATGTTACCTTTATCCTCACCAAATCCAACTCATTAAACCTCTTCGTCTCATTGTAAAAGAAATCTTCACTTGTTAACCCAAATTGTCCACCAATGTTTGTAACAAATTCAACATCCGTATGAAGAGATTCTCTTCGGTACACACACACGTTAAAAGTTGTCTCAATATAATCGGTTACATTTAAAATGTACCTACGGGTACCACAGATTTCTTTAAAATGAGCAACCAATGTTCGAGAAACGGTCACAATTAATCCACCATCAACTTCACTTATTAAATTTGTAACAGCAAGAACAGCCAAAATGGGCCGATCGATCATCAAACGACTTCTAAAAGAGGCCATATCATTCATGGTACGTGAATAATTTGGAGTCACCATCAAATAAATGTAAATGTTATCCTCTGGTATTGGGACATGGGTATTACTGAAAAGTTCCATTAAGTTGTTCACAAATGTAGAAATAATTTTAGAAATTAAAAGAAATTAAATAAATGAAAATATCACAAATAGTAAATTGATACAAATTATTTCAACAGAAAAATTTTTTTGAAATAAACAAAGAAGAAGAAAATCCTTTCCGGTAGTTTCATCTATAAAACCATAGAGGGAACCACTTTCAATTGATTTAACCGGAAAAGGAGAATAGGCCATCTTGGTTAAAGGTAAAAATCCAATCGACCCAAATTCCAATCAAAATTTTCAATCTTATCGGAATCAACATTAGGATCAACCTCAACACAAACATATTTTATACCAACGAACTTCTCCTCTAAATAAAAAATATAATCTCTTGAAATTATACCATTTCCAAGGACCTTCTCAATTAAAGGTTGAGATTTAACACAATCAAACAATGGAATTAAATTTCCCTTTATGAATAGTAACATTCGACGAACAGCCATCTTACAACGGAAAGCTCTAGTCACCTCCATGGTAACACGCACTCTTCCCTTACCCTCATCAACTCGATACCCAATTATATCATCAGCAAGTTGACCATTAGGAAGAGCTACAATTAATTTGAAAGAATCAGTAAAAATATCTTCACCTTCGAACAAATAGAAATATACATAATAACTTTTGGATTTTACACCACATGAAAGAGACATTTTATTTCTATCACAAAACAAAAATAAGGAAATTTTGAGAATGAGCTTGAACCAGAAGAAAAATTTTTTCCTTTTTCACTCCATGTCAACTGATGTTGTAAACAAACGAGCGGTTAATTTAAAATTTCCTGTTTTTCCAACATCAACTCGCTATATATGTAGTCAATTCTACCAAGGGCCTTTTCCATTTGTCTGATGAACTCATCACATTGAATTGAATTTAAAGAGTGTCCTATCCCTCCGCATCCGCCACAATGAACCTCAGTCGCTAACTTTACACTGCATTGATCGACACCATGTGTTGATAAACATCGAAAACATCTTTTTTCTCTTTTACAACTCCTTAGATTATGTCCAAAACGATGACAATTTCGACAAATGCGAATATTCAAATTGTCAACACATCGAATGTCCTTTCCTTCCAATTTCAATTTGAAATTATCAACTTGTATCCTCGTCCTGATTATTGGATCAACGGAAAGTAAAACGTAATAACTTTTCTCACCACGGAGCACAAAATCTACACAACAATATCCACCGACAAAAGCTTCATTCTCGGTTACCAACTTTTCTTTCAATAGATTAGAATAGATTAAACTTGAATCATATTCATTTTTAGGAATGATTAACTTGAGCATCGGACGGATTAAAACTTGGTCAGTCATTAAGAGGCCACTTATTTCACCTCTGACCAATTGAATGAAATTATCTCGTTCCTCTTCCTGCGAGAAAGCCAACCGCAAACAATTGTAACCAATTTCATATCCGATTCCAAGTTTACGTAAATAAGCCTCAAGAACACATAAAACTTGATGAGGATTCTGATAAACACTGTTGACCATCCTTTTCACAATCAATATTTTTTTCCTTTTAAAACATGAAACATTTAAAGAAATTACGAAATCATCAATTAAAGTTAAAACTAATTTCTCTTTTATTAAAGACATTTTTCTTTCTTGTGATTAAAACAATTCTTCATGATCGACACACGGTTTAAAAACATTACCATGACAACCTTTCAACCGCGCAATTAAAATTAAGACTGATCTGCATTAAAAAACCTTTTTGACAAAGGAAAAAGCATGATCAAGAGACTATTATTTAAATCATTACGTTAACATATTTATGATTTATCTGCTCCAATTCTTCCTTAAGATATCGTTGATAAATCGGGCAATCTTTGTCATATCCATTATGATCCTCACGATGACAATTAGGACATTTGTACTTTCCAGGACATCGACGATTTGCACAATCACGGGAAGGATGATTAGATGAACAGTATGAACAAACAGGCAAGCGGAAACAGGAAGCCTTACGATGTCCATAACGACAACAATGATCACATCTGACCAAAGTGAAGTGGTCCAATGCTCGCAATCTACCATTAGATGTATAAACAAAACCATTCCTCTCCTCAAGAAGTGATCGAATACGAGATTCAACCTGTAGGATGACACGATACCCAAACTTAGTCTCCATTGAAGTTATCCAAGTAACCTTTAGACCTTCATTCCAATCATTCCACCTTCGTAGATCATCCACCCACTTAACCCAGAATTCACTATCTAGATCAGTAGACCCACGAGTAATAAAAACTCTTTCAATCCTTATCAAAGGATCACGTACACTTGGTATCTTTACTTCGAACTTCTTTTTAAAATCAGAATCACCATTCAAGGCAATAGCCAACTCAGAACGCCCTTTAACTCCAGAACATCGGATTTTTAAACAAAACTTCCCGATGGTAATCCTATCAATACTCTTGGCACAGTTAAGCCTAGATAGGATCTCCTTCACTTCATCACAAATTGATAATCCAGCTTCCTTGGAAAGAGGAAAAACAAGAAGAGTCGGTAAAAGCACAAATCCCTCCACGTTTAACCAAGTACTGGGGCGTTCCTGTCCATCCGAAAAACGAATATGAACATCTCGAACATGTTCGGAAATACTCCTTTCAGCACCCAAATCCACGGTCCTCAATCTTTTAAACCTAATTTCAGTTACCTCATCCTCCACTAGTTTGGATTTCCAATTCTCATACTGTAACAGGAAACTTTGGACAATACTTCGGACATCCTCAGGTTGACCAAGATAATTTTCATCTCGAGAATTGAAATCGTTTATAACACTCAAGAGTTGATTAAAATCATCTTCGCCATATACGAGTAGTAGCTCGTTAAAAACATCATCACCAGTATAATCCAACATAAACTTCTCAATAATGAGAAGGCAAGAACCAAAATCACTCATTGATGAATCAGCTTGCAAACCCTCAACATCTTCCAAACTAAGAGTATCCTCACTGTGTGGTCTTTTAGACATTGTTAATCTAACAACAACAAATTGTGAAATGAACCTTCTAAGTATAAACTTACAACACTCCTCAAAAAATTACTCCCACTTTATCAACTTACAGAAAACAAAAAATGACTTCCTACTAATCATGTGCGAACTCAACGAAAGGACAGTAACTGATAAAGAAGTGATCTCGAACGGTAAAGTTGCTATTTCCCCGTTCAAAGACTTACAAATTATTAGACATTTCCACACCAAAGAAGACATCCTTCCAACTCTGATCTACAAAAAAGAAATTGGCTTTATCTGGTTGATCGCCGTCTACAGATCCTCAACTAACCACAATTTCTACAACGACTTATCTGAAATCCTGACCAAATTGTGCGAATTTCCAATTATTATTGTTGGCGACATAAACTCAGAAGATCTAATATGGTGTGCAGAGCCCAGAATTAGGAATAACGGGTCTGTAGAAGATTTTAAAAACCTTACAAAACTCTTAAGAAAACTTAATTTTAAATCTATTCTAGATAGAAACCGTAGTACGGGATACACAAGATTAAGTAAACAAACAAGATCAATAATTGACATTATAATAACCAACTTTGATAATTTAAATCAGTCACGAATCAGAAATACTAACTTTAGTGACCATAGAGCAATTTTAGCAAATATAAAACCAGTTAGTCCCCTCAACAAAATAAATTTATCCATAACTAAATTTAAATACAAAGAGATCAAATATGAAAACATTGAAACTACATCAAGAAAAATCTGGTTATCTCCAATAGTTAACAGATATCAAACAAGAATCACCCGAAATTTCAACCCAATTCCAATCGAGAAACTCAAAAACAGTGATTTCTTTACGTTAATTAAGCACATCAACAGAGAAATTAATCTTGAATATCTAATCCCAACTAACAAATTAAGAATTGAAGACTACGTTTACAGTAATGAAATATTCACCGTCAAATACTCGAAAGGTATCAGTGAAGAAGAAAAGGAGAAAATCAAGAAAATGAATTTTAATTGTTCTTCATCATATTCGGATGACTTTAGATATTACGAGTGGAACAAATTTAAGAAACTTAACCTTAACACTATAACTAAACTCATAGACGATATATTTAAATGTGGAAAAATTCCCACAAACATGAAAATTAGTGGAGGAGTTAAAATTCCCAAAACGATTGGCTTTCGATTAATTCGATGCCAATCTTTCATCATGAAAATCATCGATACCATAATCTCTGACAGAATCAAATCTAAAATCGAACAAATCATCGACTCGAGTCTCCAATTCGCCTTTATCGAAGGATCAGATAGAATTAACCTTCTACTAGAATATGAAGAAAACAATACAAACTACAAAAACTCATATCTCATGGACATCACCAAAGCTTTCGACCTTATCGATAAGAATCACATTTTCAGGAAACTCTACAATAAAATTGATGATCAAACCCTAGAGATTACAATAGATTTCTTCAATGAAAGAAAAACTAGAATCTTCGAGGGGAAGAATTTCGAACTGATTAACGAAGATAACTCCTTACTTCAAGGAACATCATTGTCACCTATCCTTTTCTGCATAGGTATTGACGATTTCCTGAGAAAATTCAACCAAATCGACATTCGGATTGTATCTTATGCCGATGATCTACTTATACTTAATAATAAAACCATAGAAGAAATTCTGGAAGAAATTAACCCTGAACTGAATAAGATTGGACTTAATATTAATCCAAGTAAAATTACAACAATTAAACTAAACAATAAACAATTACCATCAACTCTATTAGGTTATGAGATGAAATTTGCCTCATATACTAATAGATACAAAAACCGAATTAATAACAAAACAATTAAGATAATTAGAAAACTCAACATTAAACAACAAATTGAACTTTTCTCAACTTATTTGAACAGCTCTATGCATCATTTAGGTACGTCCCCCTTCAGAAACAACAACAATTACTTAATCACCATAAAACAATTAATGACTTACGGGATGAGTAAACTGTTTATCCAAACTTATGGAAAACTTAGAATCAATTCTTGGTTTGGCTATATAATAGGCCTTAAGAACCCGTGTCTTGAATATTTAGTTCAATTAATCTTTAACCTCTTGAAAAATGATATGAGTGAAACTAACTTTCCAATAATTAACATCATGAAAACATTCAAACTCATCGAAAACAACAAATATACAAACAACTTAATTGCGAACTCAAAACCTACCGCGATAATGGAAATTTTGAGAAAAAGAAACTTTCTTTGCATAACTTTCATTAGTCTCAGATTACACCATCATCACTATTATTATCAAAACTCCAGCACTCTTATAAATATTATAAACAATATTCTCAAAATGAATAAACATTACAACATCTTAATTGTTTCCCCGAACGCGATACCCAACATAGAAACAATTAAAAACTTAGCTCACAAAGAAAACACCATTATCACATACAAACAACAGAAAATTAATTGCAATAGCAATAAAGATTTAATAAGAATTAAACATCAATTACTTACAACAAAAGATTTCAAAAACAAAATAAGGAAAATAATAGAAAACGTCCAGACTAAAATATATACAATGGAAAGTCCTAATTACTTCAAACTAATGTTTCCCAATGGCAATCTTTTCTTCAAAGAAAACAGTAATCTGAACCCCTATCATCTAATCAAAACACTTTCCGACATCAAAATAAGACTAAGTAAAAATTGCAAATATTGTAATACTTCAAATAATAATGAACATTGGAAGACATGTTCATTAATGAAAAAATACATCAGAAACTGGAACTTCGAGGTTAATCACCTAGAAAAAACTAGAAAAATCCACAAATTTTTTCAACACTTGAAAAAGGTTCAAAGAAACCTCCCTTAACAAAGGGTCACCACAGCGGTGATAGCGCTCAAGCGCCGTTAAACTTTTATTTTGAGTCAGCAGATGGAGCGCAAAGTTGTTTTTGTTTATGATCTTAAGTTGAATTTTCTATCGTGCTCCTTAATTACCTAATTAACTACCTGTGATCTTGTAATTAATTGAAACCTCTCAACTAACATTGAAGCGAGTGCTAAGGTGATTCTCCTGGTACCTGGAACTCATCATGGATGTGAACTTACCTGACACTGAGCCTGTTTCTATTCCGAAGAGTAATTTCTATTCTGGTAATGGGCGAAACAGGCGAAAGAAACAGAAGAGGAAACGCTCTAGTGTATCGAAATCTTCTTGTTTCGATGATGTCTACAAGTTGACTGGTGAGATTCTCGGTGAAGGTGCCTATGCTCAAGTTCAATCTTGTAAACAATTAAGTACTGGTAAAATCTTTGCGGCTAAAATAATCGACAAACAAGCTCATCCAAGGTCAAGAGTCTTCCGTGAAATCGATATTTATTACCATTGTTCTGGACATAAAAATATTTTGCAATTGTTTGATTTCTTTGAAGAAGATGACAAGTAAGTAGAATTGACTTGATCCATTTAAATTTCCAAGATCGATGTTGCTGTTGGTGTTGTCACCCGTTAGAATCGTGTTGCCAAGGGACTAGAATTGATAAAGAGAAACTGATCTATATCTCCTGAGGGCCGTCGCTTTGACCCACTAAACCTCCTTGGGTAATCTCAGGGCTCTTTCCCAGGTCTCTTTCTGGTCCTTGCCAACTTTTCATTCCCCATTTAAACTCCTTTCCCTCAGTCTTTGTTTCCTTTCTTCTTCAGTGTCTACGTCTTTGGCAACGTCTTTGCTCCTCTTTCTTTCTTTTTTGTATCTTCTTTATCTTTTGTTTCTTTTATAATTTGGGTGTTTCACCATCTTACGTCTTCAACACCCTGGTCATCAGCATCAACATCATTATCTCTTGACCTCGATTCGTATCATCTTACGTTTTGCATATTCGTTTGAAAATTAATCATCAACATCAACTAATCTATTTTCCTTTTTTTCTAATTAGATTTTATTTGGTGTTCGAAAGACTTGCTGGTGGGCCTTTGTTAGCTCATATCCAAAAACGTAATCATTTTACCGAAAATGAAGCAAGTTTTATTATTCGTGATATTGCCAATGCTCTCAAGTTCCTTCATCAGAAAGGTATATCCCACCGAGATCTCAAACCAGAAAATATTCTGTGTCATAGTCAAGATCAAATTTGTCCCCTTAAAATTTGTGATTTTGACTTGGGCTCAGGTCTGGTCATCAACGAATCTTCGCCTGTCAGCACTCCTGAACTCTTGACACCAGTAAGTTTACCCTTTAGTTTCTATTGATGATGAAATACAAAATGAATCTTTCACTGTTCTTGAATTAACATAATAAGTGAAGCGTTAATTTGGTGTGTCGACTTACTCATTGTCACAGTTTATTTTTCTTTCTTTGTTGAGAAAAAAACAGTTTATATTTCTTGGATATTTAACTGTTATTTCTTTCCATCATTTTACTTTGACTGATTCAAAAAGCTTCAATTTCGCCTCAGGCTACTTTTTTCGAAAACCTTCTTTTACTTTATTAGTAAACCTCTTTTACCTTTTCCTTAATATTTTCCGTTTTAAGATTTTTTTATGTTCTTGAAGCTTAATGATTTTTATAACTTGAGAGTGACGATAATTATCAAGCGTTTACATAATCATAGTCTTTATACAATTGAAGCTATTCCAAGTATTATAATCTTGTTTTTTATTTACTCATGTAGGTTGGGTCTGCTGAATTCATGGCTCCTGAAGTCGTGGAGGCTTTCATCGGAGAGGCTACACCTTACGACAAGAGATGTGACCTCTGGAGTTTAGGTGTCATCATGTACATCTTATTATCCGGTTATCCGCCTTTTTATGGCTTCTGTGGTAGTGACTGTGGCTGGCAGAGAGGTGAATTTTGTCAAGCCTGCCAAGACCAACTATTTACCTGCATTCAAGACGGAACTTACGATTTTCCTTATCGAGATTGGGGATGCGTCTCGGACGAAGCCAAAGACCTCATAAGACATCTTTTGGTGAAAGATGTAAACCAAAGATACACCGCTGAGATGGTTTTAAACCATCCATGGGTACGCCATGGAGGACCCCTGACCCTCCTCAAAACACCTAAGGTGATAAGGCGAAACAACAGTGCCAAGGATCTGGCTGCATTCGCAGAGAGCGCCAATGCCATGAAAAGATTAGTCTTGCGACATCAAGCCTACAGCACAGATTTTTCCTTTGCAGTTAACTCTAAATTATCAGATCCTCTTGAAGAGAAAGAGGTTGCTAGTGGTAGTGGCTCATTATCCTCATCATCAACATCATCAGCACAACCAATTACATCAACCAACAATTCGAAGAAAGCAAATTCAGATGAAATAGACGGAGACTTACCTCCAACCCCTGATACCCCGGATTCACTTGGAAAAAACTCAACATGGATACCAGTATCGAAGAAAAGTCTTCCCAGTGCCTTTGTTTATAATTCTTGCATGAATCCAAAATCGCCCATGAATCGATTATCATTAACTCTTCACCCAAGCTTGAAACCCATTCTGCTTAACATTTAAATCAACAACAAAACTATCACAATGATGAATCCAAATCCTTTTCTCTTCAAACATTTCATCAACTTTTTTCCTTTATACAATTTAATTGGCAACAAAACCCTTCTACTATCCTAAATACTACCTCTTTCTTTCTCTTTCTCTCTCTTCTCTCTATTCATCTCTCTTCTCTTTTCTCTATCAGTCAATTTTATTTGAATATCCCCATTTTCTACCACATTCTTTTCGATGTTCTCAATTTTCATAGTCTCTTCACTACCATTTTTCTCACACTTTCACAACATTCAGGTCTTTTCTCTTCCCTTTTCATCATTTTTCTATCCTTTCGATTTCTCTCGATTCCACTCGATCTCTTTGTTTCCCTCTTTCCATCCCTTTCTCTTCATTTCTCTTCCTCTACCTCACTTTTCGTTATCCTTCCTTTCTATTTTGCTGTTAAAAATTAGGAGCATCTTGATTTACTCACCATTTAATACCATAATTTGTAATTTGATAGATTGTTTAATCATTGACACATTCCGACAATGATGATCACAATCATGAAGGAAAGTAACATCGGTTTCGTAGAAATGGATAAAATCATTTAAAAGCTGAACACAAAAATCAATTGGAATGTCTAAATGCTGTAGGCTTTAAAGTTCAATCATGGGTCTGGCCAATTCGTAAAGAAAAACCCACCAAAAAAATCTCTAAAATTAAATCTTTACCATCTAAAAAATAATATTTGTTAACAAAAAAAGATTATCATCGAGACATTATCTCAATTTTGACAAAATAAACGCAATAAGATTTTATAAATAAACAAATGTTCTTGGATATTATTTGTTTCATGATAACTGAACAAGATGCAGAACTAGTTCTTGATGTCAATGATTCTTGGAAAGGGTTTAGTCTCTCGATTAATCACTTGATGAATTGTTTTCTCTTTTTCTTGTCTCAGGCAAAAAGCCAAAGAGATGCAACCAATTCGATTGCATAATAGAGACGAAGAATTGTCCTGATTGAGATCTCAGTTAATTTGTTGAGCTCAATAAAAGACGAACAATTAATGGTAAATGTTACGTGATAATCATTATCGGCGCTTCGCTGGTTCAATGGATTCATTTTGTGTTAACTAATCAGGAAATTACCTTGATAGTAAAGTTAAATAACAATGATATCAAAAGGGAAAGTGTTGTTATTGTTAAATTATCATAATTAGCGGAAAATCATATGATTCAATTGAATTGACAGACAAAACAATCAATTATATTTGATCCTTTTTTGTCTCTATGTCATCACCTGTTCCGCGAGTTGTCATCTTACTATTGACCTACCAATCGATTAACGATTAGTCAAATAATTGGAAACTCGCAATTTTAACTTCGCCATATTTGATTACTAAGAATTAAAACAATTAATTATCTCGATATATTTGAATGAAACAGAAAATGATTTTTTCAAAATCTCGAAACTGTTGTTTCACTAGCGACATCTCGGGCCTAGAGAATAAACAATAATCAGTTTTACTTAATGACTTCGCCTTTTTAATCAACCTGAATCTATGAAATGATAACTTACTATAGCCCCTTGCGTAGCCCGCTCACTGGCAGGTATCTCCTACCTCTTCATTACTAATAAATTTCATTAACCAGAGCTTTTTTGATTAATTAGTTCGAAATTAAGGCTTTTCTACTAACATCTCAAGGTTTAAAGGTCATGGTCAAAGTCATTGGTATTTGATGACTTTTCGTAGGCAATACACCAAAGTTTTCTTTCGGGATTAAATTCATTTCCTTCTTCAGTCACACTCGAAAGAGAAATCAACAGACTCAGCTGAAAGTCGTGGACATGTTTCGGGACTAACGACCAAATAATCGGAAGCCAATCGTGCTATAAATAACTTGTACAATCTGTTCGGAGGCCATTTCGTGTCCAAATTAAGACCTTCGAACAGGTAAAATACTTACAACAATGTATCATACTTATCATTTGTATATAAATCAAAGCTTCAAATAAAACGACTAGACAAATATAATTTACAAAATATTGATTGTGATCATCAAATTGAAGTAATCAATTAATATATCGTTAAATCAGTTATTACAAATTGCATTTTAAATGATCATTTAATATAATCGTGCAACAATCAATCACCGCAAAGAAGTAATTTAAATGGATGAAAAAAAAATTACAATGTTGATCGAAAATTCAACTTTCATTTTCGACTAATTCAAACAACTTTGTAAAACTTTTGCATTCATAATCACTCATTCGATGATTTCGTTAAAGCGCCCGGAGGATTTTACAACAATGTTTCGTTACTATCAAATTGAGAATAGAACATTTTTTCTATACAAAGTATTTGCATTCGCAGTTGGACTACCCTACCATGATGATTACCATGTTGACTATACTCAGGCCTTGGATCGCTTTGAAAAGTTGTCCCTTAATATGCGAACCGTTCGTTATGGATTCTCATGCTTGGAACCCAATTTTCGGAGCCAAATTGATTCTAAAACTGACTATGTCAATATAGTCATTCGTATTTCTTGCATCACGACTTTCATTCGACTTCTTGTTTGGATTTTCTTTTCTGAGCCATTTCTCCACATCTATCTAGCTGACCCATGGGGCCACTACTCGCTTTCATGGGCAATCCATGCTTACGCAATGAGCTGTCTCTCTGTAATATTCTTTCTTCGTGAACTATTCATTGCAACCGAATCTCGAGGAGTAATCAATTTTTGGATGAACTTACTGAATGAATTGCGAAAAGATGAATATTCAGCCCAAAAGTACAATTTCTCAAAGAGATCACATATTAACTTTTTCTATGTCGTATCTACAGTGACCAGTAACTCAGCATATCGGCTAATGGTCTCACTGACCTTCATGCTGGTTATTTTTAATGGCTTCACATATTACCAATCACCTCTCCTTTTAACAAATAGATCATTTTTCTGGTCAACTATTTTCTGGTTCCCAACAATGACTATTACCTATGTTAGTTGTGGCACTTTTCTGATGTCCTACACTGGCTATTGCTTTCTTCTCATTTGGTCAGCTGTATTGAGACTCCATTCAATCAATTTCAAGCTGAAAACTTTACTAACTCATGTGCGAAATAATAAAAGTCGAGAATATCGTTTTCAAATTAGACAGATCATGATGTTTCTTAATCAACTTGAACAGCTTTCAGATGGTCACAAATGGTGTACATTTGTATTGGTCATATTTCTAAGTGGTATAAGTAACATGACCATTTATGCCGGACTAATTATCAGATCACATTCAGAATTCATAGCAGATTTAATTACGTTCTTTGGCTCATTACCTTTCATTTCACTTTGTTTTGCCATCTATCTCTGCGGTTGTGTTATGAGTATGGTGAGAAATCGAATAGTTATCAATATCAAAATATGAATAGATATCAAGTTAATCTACAATTAATCACATTTTTTTCAATCATCTAGTTAATGGAAATGACTTATCTATTACACATTAGCTGCAAAAAAGTCAATCAAACATTGGCAACCAAATTGAAGGTGAATCTTTTAATCTATTAATATTATCTAATAGTATTTTAATTTCTAATAGTTGCGCAAAGAGTACGTTTGATTTTACATTGTATCAACTTATTTACTTTAATCAGACTCATGAAACAATTGAGCGACTTGGTGGACCAACGGTGGGTGCTAAAGCGGGTGAAATGGCTGTGATTACTGTTGAGTTTTCACTGATTGTGAGTATTAATTGCAGCTAAATTTTATTTGATTTTAAATTTTTATAAACATTGATTGATTGATCATTTGATTTTGACAGTTCATACTTGAATTCATATCACAATTTATGTTACAATATTGCACCTTTCAATCGTATTTATAAATACTCCTCAAGTAATCATGTATTTTTGAAGTTATTGATGTGAATAAAAATGGCGAAACCGAAAAGAAAGATGTGAAAAAATTGCCTTGGACAGTGAAAACCCTTTACGAATTTCCAACTTTTGGATGAACCCTAATGCGGATACTTTGGTGCGGAGAAATTCATCGTGACCAAATTTTTCGAGCTGGACTACCAGCTAGAAGATTGAGCTTTTTGAACAATGAGCTAAAGTAGTAAATCACACGTTGGAACGTTGCAACCTAACGAGGTACCACCTCTGATTGAAGTTGGCAAAGTTGTTTTGAACAAGAGCTCGAACAATTAATTTGCTGAAGTTGAACAATCAGCCTAACAATCAGCTGAGGATTATGTGTAACATTGAATGTTTTGTTTCTGTTGAATATCAGCAACTAGTTATTAAGAACCAATTAGTTATTCAAATCTCAAATTAACTTGTATGATTTCCATCAAATTTTGACACTCTCATGATTTTGGCTCATCACCATTATTATTTAATTATTAATATTTTCATTCTATTTATAAGAAGACTAATAATCAAACATTTGCCAATCAATAATTATCGAAAAGTTTGTCCATAAAAGTTCAATCAATAAACAGGAAAACTTCATTTGCAAAAATATTATTTCCTAAAACTCATGGGAATTTTGATATTCTGATGAGAAAAAAACATGAATAACTAGTTGAGATAATTTGCGAATCAAACTTTGACACCTTAAAGAAGAATTAATCATCAAAAGGTGAGGAGCTTTTCTGCAAATGAATTTATTTTGATGATGAAAAAGCCTCAGGCAATTCATAGAAAAATCAAATCATATTCGTAGGAATAATCTACTGAAATATAATAGAATCATGAATTGAATAAACTACTCAAATGCACGTCTTAAATCACATAATCTCTAATTCAATGGATTCAGAATAATTCGAATCGCAATTTTGTCAATGCCCAAATCGAAAGTAAAACAAAAGAGATGAGAATTCGTTGAATCAGTTCAATAGCATTCGATGAATATCTTATTCACCTTATTGAAACAGTTAATTGAATACTAATGGAATGACTCAGATGATGCAGATATTATCTCATCAGATTATCATTACCATAATAATTTTTGCTTCTTATTCACATTATTTATTATTAAAGTTCCTTAAAGGTACAAAGAAACATGTTCACTGGGAAAGGAAAATAATTTCACTTTTTTCCTCTTTTATCTCCATGTAATCATGGCTGTTCTGAGGATTCTGATTCAGGTAATATTTCAGATCAACAAGTGCTGCCTCCATTTAGAAAGTTATTATTTTCTCATGCCAATTTTATTCATTTTCATTAATACATTTCATTTGTTCCAGAACAATTGTTGTGACAAAAAGTGTTGATAATTATCAGAATAGATTGAAATTAACTTTTTCATAGTAGAGACTTTCAAATCGATTCATTTGTTGTCCTGTCAACACCAATTCCACCAGTTTTAATTAACTTATCTCAGCGAAAATCATAAAACACTAATCAATCCGATGATGTCTGATGAACCTGCGAACATTGGCCCAATCGAAGCTCCTTCATCGCCTCCAGCTAAAAAGTGTGGGGTCTCAGGCGACAGTGTTACATCAACTGATACACTTCCTCTTCCTTTATTTGAAAAAGATGTAAAGTAAGTTAATTATTCTTGTTTTGATATTCATTTACATTGTCACCAATTAACTGGAACATTTTATTCAGTTATTAAACTTTGATTATTTCAATTTCAACTTTCATCCTTTCGCTTATCATTACAACTTTTTGTCAATTAAAAACCTCCGAGTCATTTCCGTTTCTGGGTGAGAAAATCACAAATCAAAAGACTAATTAACGGAAATAAGTGATTACTTGTCGAGTTAATCATTCTTGTAAAATAATCGATTTTCACCTTTTCTTTGATCGATAATTTATGTTGAATTTTTACAAAGTCAAACTTAATTAACTCCACTGATTTTTCAATTATTTACTTAGGAAAATGTTGCAAAGAAACAGTTTCATCTCGACTGTTGATTGGATTGAATGTTGTAGATTTTGTTACATTCATAACTCTCATTGATTTAATATATCGTTTCATATCAGTTAAGCGTTAATGTTTTAATTAGATGCTATCAATTAATTAAAACCATTTAATGATGAATTTGCTCATGATCATAAGGCTAATTAATTCCAAGCGTAATCACTCTTGCGAACTGATGTAAAATATATTAAATTAATTTGGAAATTGATCAATATACTGAGATAGAAAGTTGGTTCAAATTTACGATTGAGTGGTCATTATTTTCTGAAAAAGTTCATGTTGGAAGCCATTTAATAAATTCTTCAAGTTTCATTTGTTCCTATCGCGAAAAGTACAATACCTCATATGGAATAGATTCTCAGAAGTTCATGAAGCCATGAAAAGGTGTATTCTTCAATGAACAAAAGAAAACTACTCTTAGTTGATACGATTCTCGAATATCATGATACCTGTTACTCTGAATCGTGACTTGTTATTCATCTATTCATATTTCTTCATTCATTTCACATGAATTTTTTATGCATGAATATCAAACGACAGTCAACAGGGTGAGTCAAGAGACTCTGAGTAATGAAAAAATAAAGATAGCATTCATTGTGAATGACATTTTTACCAGAATTTTCTGAGTCTCCAGAACCAACATTTCTATTTGAATATTTATAAAATATTAATTAGGTAATTATAACTGATGAGACTCTAAAAACCCACAAAATAAATATTTGAGAATGAAAAACATAAAAAAATCACATCTGAAAAAAAGATTTTGACCTCAATCGCTCTTTTGGTTTTCTTTCAATCGCAAAGGTCACGACAATTGATCAAAGACGCTTTACTCAATAACAGTTTTTTACAAAATTCGCTGGATGGTTTTCAATTGAGCCTCATTGTCGATGCGATGTACGAGAAAAACTATGATGAGCTCGATTTACTTTGCGAACAAGGAGCTTTTGGTACACATCTTTTCGTCACTGCGAGTGGTACTTTTCAGGTTATCACGAATGGTCAACCAGTCAAAACACTAGGATCTGGCAAAGTTATCGGTGAATTGTCCATACTTTATAACTGCGTTCGAACAGCTTCTGTGCAAGGTAAGGAATAAGATTCGTGAATCGATCATTGAGCAGATTGAGACTGAATGTAAGGAAAGTTCAATTCGACTTAGAAAAAGATTGCATGATGGTTTTGGGTATAATTTGATTCCAAGAGATTATAATTTAATTGTCATTATTGATCGATAGTTTAATTGTTTTAATGGCAAACCATTGATTCAAATCGGTTCTCTGATTATTTTTATTTTCTACCTCATTGTTTGCTCATCAAATTCTAGTCAAAATGTTGAGTCTTTTTTATTTATTCTTGTTACATGTAATTTATATTCTCGCTACTCAATTCAATTTCTCTTTAGCGCTCACCAAAGTTCGTGTTTGGGTATTGGATCGGAAGATTTTCCAAGCGATCATGATCAATACGAGTAACAATAAGCGTCAAAGGTACAGAGCGTTTTTGAAAAGGTAAGTTTGTTTTCGAACTTTAATTAGATAAACAAATGGTAGATGGCAGCACAGATTTAAGAATCTGGAAAAGTTCTAATGATCTAAAGACTTAAATTTGTGTATGAAGGGGATAGAAAATTAGTATTGGGGTATCAATAAGTTCTGTCGTTTTTGACTCTTTAGTTTATTCAATTATTTTTCGAAATAGTGTTGAGATGTTAATTTAATTTTTCGGCCGAAAAGTTCAAAATTTAAATTGTGTCATTTTTTCGGAAAAAACTCAAGGAAACTTTCTTTTTACCATTGGGCCAATGATGATTTTTCTCTAGGATTCAAATTTTCTAAGCAAATGATCAAATTTAAATTTTGAATTTCCGATGGTCATTCAGCCAAAGACTTTGAGTTTGACACTTTTTAAAGACTTCACGCATTTGAATACAATCAATGAGAGATACAGTTAACCCAGAGATACGATAATAAGTAATGTCCACTCATTTAACTGATGTAGTCTTAAAATGGTCAACTAATTAGCTATCAAAAGTTATTGTTACTTGATTATCATTAACTGCGCGAATGATTGCGAAAGTGGTTGCAAACTCAAAGTCTTCTACTACTTAATTTTTGGTTTTTATTAACAACAATTGGAGAAAAGTTAACTAACAAGTAAGTTTACTCTCAGTTAATCTATAATAATACTCAAACATTGATGTGGATTTTTATCGGTTAAAAATTTGAACTCAAATCACTTACAATTTTCGAGCAACAGTCAGTAAAGCTGAGAAACGGCAGAACTTATCGATAGCCCTAATAATTAATGAGCTAATATAAATTCTAAAGCTGCTATCAGAGCAATCGAATTGCTGCCAATCAACTGAAACATTTTATTGTTAATCCAAGTCTTCCAATTCGATGGAAGTTTATCAATGAACGAAATTGTACCGATTCTTAAATCCCTGTGGTCAGACTGAGAATTTGGGGAAGGAAATTGAACAAATAAGAGTAAAAAAACAACATTTCTTCAATTTGTTTCTCTTGTTATTTACACTTTACTACAAAAGCAATAACTTGTCATCAAATAAGAATGATGAGTAAGACGCAATTGAAATCTCACGAAAGAGTTGAAATAAATGGAAGAACATCTTATTTAGAAGAAAAGAAAAATGTAGAAAGACAAAAGATAAGAGAATAAAAACGAAAAATATAAACTTAACAAGGAAAAGGAAATTCATATAAATGGAAAAGCTTCTCAAGAGTTGAGATAATTTCATCTCATAGATGAATGATTTTGGAGAAAGTTTAATGTGAACTTTGATTTGTAATAAGATGAAGTAACTTATTTACTCTTCGATTGATTACTGTAAGTATCGAAAGTACAATTCACGAAATAATATCAATGATAAATTTTTCATCATTTTATCAGAATAAGTAACAGGAAAAGTAGAAATATTTTCGATTTCATTGGAAAAAGTAACATGATAACACAATCGATCCATTTATCTGTTGTTTACATTTCTTATTATTGACCAAGTGATCACCTTGACACTTACATTTAAAGTTATCATAAAGATAATGAAATATCATATTTTTCACCAGCAATACTGATCGGATATCCAATATAACATCAAGTTCGGAATGTTTTCCTTTCAATAGTTAATTCGATACAAATTTTTATCTGATAGTGATATTGATATTGTGCTCTTCAATTCGAAAAATAATAGAAAGAAAGTAATCATTCCCCTTCCACTAACCTTACATGAAACATGACTTCTTACATCCCTATTATCTTATCAACATCGTTACGGTTATCAACAATATATCATTATTTATCCTTCTAACAACGATAATAATATCTTCGAGTTGGAAGTTATTTCACGAGAATGAGAAAAAGATTTAAACGAGCAAGAGATAAATGGCTAAGAAGATGAGAATCTTTTACTCGTATTGAGTTTTGTTTAGTCACAAATAGATTATCATGAAATGCTAGAGAAAAAAAACAAAACATCTAATGATTTTTTAATGATAAAACAATTTAAATACTTATCATTACACATAAAGAACAGAGAGAGAGAGAGAGAGAGAAACTTTTTGTTCTTAATTCATAATAAATATTTCACGGTCTTTCTCATAGTTTTCCATGCCAATCTGGCGACCGAAAAATTTTGAATTCTCTCTGTTTTTGAATAATTTAGAAGATCATTATTATTATTATGGTGAAAAGTTAATTAATTTTGTTTAGAACTCAATTTTTTCAGGTAAAATTTTGACAAGTTCACATGATTTATTGTTATCAGATTAGTTTTTTTCATATAACAATTTATTTGTTATGATGATCGTAATTATTAAAATGAATAGAATTTATTAAAATAACATTTATTCTACAACATCTATTTCACAGATTTTTGTTCACATGATTAGGTTTAATTCATGATGAATATCGATCGAAATAATATTAAAAAATCATGAGTAAAAAAATCATTGTAATTGGCAATTAATTTCAAAGGAGGATCTCCCATTTTTTAACTTTTTTATCCTTTTTAGTTAAGAACTAAACTTTTTTCAGTAACAGAGTTTTACATAGGCTATTCAAAATTATTTAGACATCGGTTTTTATTTTTGAACTCAAAAACGGGAGATATTTAAGGCCAAAAAGCGCAACTTCGCTATATTGTAGTGAACTGGGGATTTTTCAGATCACTACGATATTCCTGATATTCTAGATAAACCTGTATAAGGCCTATCGATCGATATACTTTAAATTAGTTTGTGATCAACAGTTTCGGTACTATTTATACCGTAAAAAAATCGGCCCGCGATCGTTGAAAACTGATCTCAGGCCAATGAAACATTTTATTTAACATACTCTAATATGGGTCTTCAAAAGTGATATGAAATATTTCCGATATCTATCATATTATAGAAAAAGTTTTTAAACGATCCAAGGCTCAAAATACATGTAAAATCCCATAGACAAATTCTAAACATGGACGAACTTTGCTTTTCGAATTCTGATAGATTACTTATGATATCAAAACACTATAAAAATGAGTTTTGAATTTTACTTTGCTCAAAATAATGATTTAAAAGCGTTTTTTCTGGAATATCTGTTAAATGAGCTACAGAAGTTGAAAAGATAAAGTTTCGATGATAGAACTAGTAGAAATGATATTCAACAATCAGGTTGTATGTTTTCATAATCTATATCATGTTTAATATTGAACAAACTTTCAAAAATGATTTAAATGGGGCTTTCAAGAGTTTTGCATATAAGGAAAGAGCTTCAGCCAGAAATTCACAGAAATAATTCCAATACGAAATTATCACTGAATATGAATTCCAATTAAACACTTCCTTGGAAATAATAACCAATCGATGCTGAAAAGGAATTAATTAATTAACTAAATTTAAACAAGCAATTTAATCTTTATTAATTACAAATTAAAACAAATTAAATTAATCATCAACATGATTATAATCAACCATCACCATCATTAACTAATCACCAACTGACTGTTGTTGTTGTTGTTGTTGTTGATTATCATCAACAATTCAATCATCATCATCATCAACAATTAATGTTGATCAACAAAATTAATTTTGTTAGCCTGTTGTTGTTGTGGTTGATCAACATCAACAATGACTATAAATGTTTGTCAACAATTAGCTAATTAGTTGTAGGTTGAGAGAGAGAGAAATTAAATCAAAAAAGAAAGAGGAAAGAAAGAGGAAAAGAAAGAGAAAAGAAAACAAGAGAAAGAGGAGAGAAAGAGAACTTAAAATCCCTTTTGTTTTCTTTCTCTAAAATGTAATTTACATTACATCCCCACCCTCATGATTAAACGAAGGGGTTTGGAATGATAATTCAGGTTATATTTCTGGATATTGGCAGCAAATGTTTGGAGTGAATTTGTTCAGACTGGAATGGTGATTCCGAAAAGCAATATCATAAATATTGGTAGCAATTTTCCTGATAATTCGGAAAGGTCCACAGCTATTTTGATCAAATTTCCTTTTATTGATCCCAGCTCGATTTTTGATATAAACCATTTCGTTTTCAGCAAATTTATAATCATCATGTTTGCGATTATAAATCTCAGCATTTGTTTTATGATTCTCGATAGAATTTTGGCAAGCTTGAGAACGGGCTTCAGCTAATTCGGGGAATTGAATATCAGCACAATTCCTAGGTTTACTTCCATTAAATAAATAAAATGGAGTAAACTGAGTAACAGCATGAGGAGTATGATTGTACTCGAAGATAGTACGTTGCAAATACTTTACCCATCCATATCGATAATTATTTGAGATCATTTTGATCCTTATCCGATCAATGAGTGTGTTACCAACACGTTCACAAAGTCCGTTGCATTGTGGTGATGATTTGGGAATGAAATTAATTTTAATTTCCATTCGGTCCAAATATTCAGCAAATTCATTGGATGTGATAGCGGTGAATTTATCAGCTAATATGGTTTCAGGTTTACCATCAGCGGTCACTTTGTTAATTAGTGCAACAAATTCAGCAGCAGTTTGGTGGTTTGAGGCAATAGCCCAAACAAACCGGGTGAAATGGTCAACAGCAAAGTGAATGTAGCGTTTCTTGGATCCATATCGATCCAATCCACAAATAGTATCAATAGCGATTATTTGGAATGGACGTTCAGCAGGACCAAAATGTCCCATTTCAGCAATTAGCTTTGATCTCCGTGTCTTACCCAATTGACATGGATTACAGTTCTTAACAAAATTAACTACATCCTCAGTTAATTTTGTCCATGTATATTTCCAGCTGATAATTGTGATCATTTTCCTTATATCAACATGACCAAATTGTGGGGAACAGCGTCCATTAGCTTGTACCTCAAGGTTTCAGGTAGAATCACCTTCCTGTTACCATTTTTATCAACCTTGTAATAGAGTCCAGCTTCATCAGCGAGTTGTAAATCAATATCATTGATTTTAGATTGTTCAGCTTTAATTTCATCAGCATTAATGAAATTTACCAGTTTAAATGGGTAAGCAACTGGATCAGCAGCAATAGGATCTCTTGAGAGATAATCAGCTTCGACATTTTCTTTACCAGGACGGTATTTAACCTCAAAGTCATATTGAGAGAGGAAGAAAGACCAGGTAAATAGTCGACTATTTGGCTCCTTAATTTTATGTATTGCTTTAAGAGCAATGTGATCAGTGATGACCGTGAATTTACGGTCATAGAGGTAGTGGTGCCAAAATTTTACAGCTTCGACAATTGCCAAACATTCGAGATGAGTAACGGGATAGTTGACTTGATGGACAGTTAACTTTTTGGAAAAATATCCAATCGGATGTAATTTGTTGTTCTCATCAGGTTGTTTTAGGACAGCACCTAGACCAATACGACTAGCATCAGTCTCCAGGATCAGCATAGCATTTGGGTTGAACATTTTCAGCACGGGATCGGAAGTGTACAAGGTTTTGATTTGATCAAATGACCCTTGGCATTCAGCAGTCCAATTGAACTTTGTATCCTTTTTTAACAGCTGATGGATTGGGTCCAGAATTTTGGTAATGTTCTTGATAAACTTTCTGTTATAATTTACTTTACCCAAGAATCGTCGAACCTCTGATACGTTTTTCGGTGGGTTGAGATTCAAAATTGAATCAATGTTTGAATGAAGAGGTTTGATTGAGTCATGGGATAAATTATGACCAAGATAATTTACATTCGTCTGGAACAGTTTGGACTTTTCAAAGTTCAATTTGATATTTTCAGCTTCAACAGCAGCGAAAAGAGAGATGATCAATGTGGGTTTGGAGAGATGGTGAAAAGATGATAATGTCATCAATGTAATTGTGACAAAAGTTTGTCAATCGATGTTTCTCCAAAATATTTCGGATTGACCTTTGAAAAATGGCTGGAGCATTTTTCAAACCGAACGGCATCACTAGCCATTCATAATGACCATGTTGAGTAATGAAGGCGGTCTTGTGGATGTCCTTCTCTCGAACCTTGATGTGCCAGAACCCAGATCTAATGTCGAAGACACTGAAGAATTTACTCCCATAGAGAGAATCGATAATGTCTTCAATCCGGGGCATCGGGTATTTATCAGCGAGCATCTTATCGTTAAGTTTCCGATAATCGATGCAGAATCGGGTCTTATCATTGTCTTCCCTTTTGAAGGCCAATGTAACAGGTGGAGCATAAGGTGAGTTAGATGGACGGATCAACTTTGCTTCCAGCAGAGATTTAACTTCAGCAACAATCTTGTCCTCACGCAAAGTGCGATAAGGTTTAGAGTTGATTGGAATTTCGGTATCCAATTCGACGATGCATTCGACCTCTTTTAACTGGCCCATGTCGAACTTACCTTCAGCAAATACCCCTTTATATTGGGTCAACAGCTTTAGCATAGCAGCATTGATACTATCAGCATTTACCTGATCAGCAGCAATTAATTTGGTCTTCAGATCCAAATAAAAATTGTCATTCAGCTTAATTGGGAGAGGCAGCAGCTTGATGGTTGTTGGTTCAACTGGAGTACCAGGAGTTTGGGTGATTTGGTAATTAGAATCACATTTGAGATTGAATTTCCAGATTAAATCCAATCCCAACAGCAGATCAACACAAAGTAAATTTGTGACATAAGCAAAGATGGAATGAGAAATCGATCCAATAGTTAAATTGAGTTTTGCGAGACTTGAAATTTCCCCTTCCCCAGTCATTGTTGAAAAACTTGAACCATTAAACTTAATTGATTTAAGGTTCAATTGATCAACAATTGATTTATTAATCAAAGAGATATTAGATCCTGGATCATAGAGGATGGAAACTGGATCGGTGTTTATTGAACCAGGAATAATGAGGTGAGAGGGTTTGACTTCAAGTCTCTCAATTAGTTTAAATGTTGGGAAGAATCAGCAGAATTGGAATCGGAATCTTCAGCTTGGACAAAGTTGACTTTGACCTGAATGCCCTTCTTAATTGGACAATCCTCAGACCAATGGTATTGATCTGGTTTCCCAATGTTGATGCAGGTCCAACAAGCACTTTTGGGTGGTCGTTTGACAAAAGGTTTGCCGTTGGCTTGGACTTGACCTCGTTGTTGAGCATTGAATGGTTTCTTATCATTGGTTCGAGGTTTACCCTGTTGATAGTTTCGTTGAGGACTCCCATGACCATTACCTTGTTGACTGGAGTGACCATGATTGCCTTGAGCGAGTTGACCTTCAGCAGTTTTGGCGGTGGTGAAGGATTGGTCAAATGTTTTCACTCGATGACCAAGGAAACAATCATGAAGTCTACCAGTGAGGCTGTCAATCATAATGGTAACAGCATGATCCTCAGATAGTCCAGCTTTATTGGCCAACCGTCGCTTGGATTCAAAGTAAGTTACCACATCCTTACATCGGTCAAACTTGAGATGGAGAAATTCGAGAATGGGCTCGACAGTTTTAATCCCGAAGCGATTGATTAGCTTCATCTTCATCTCTGGCCAAGTTGATGTGTCTCTTTCGCAGAGATAGAAATCCAATGGATCCTCATCAAGATATTCACCAAGAATATCGAGCATCACCTCTTCGGACCAGCCATATCGTTTACCAGCCGACTCAAAGAGCTTAATCCAATTTTCGATTGAGACATTTTTCTTAAGTCCGGTATAAATCTTCAGTCGGTGTGGTCGATTGATTCGAGGTTCCGGTTGATAAATTGATTCATCCTGAGGAAAAGATAGATCACCTTGATCAGATTGATCTTCAGCCATGGTATAAGTTGATTAACTTTAAAGGTTTGGATTGAAACAGTTCAGAGTTTGGCTTAGTGATTGGTTCAGCGATTGGTTCAGCAATTGGTTTGGTTGATTCCAATTGATTCCAATTGATTCCAATTGATAATCAATCAATTAATTGATTACCAATAAAAAGAAATTAATCCAATGGATTATCACCGACAGATGATAATCCTGTCGACTTATAAGGAAAGAGCTTCAGCCAGAAATTCACAGAAATAATTCCAATACGAAATTATCACTGAATATGAATTCCAATTAAACACTTCCTTGGAAATAATAACCAATCGATGCTGAAAAGGAATTAATTAATTAACTAAATTTAAACAAGCAATTTAATCTTTATTAATTACAAATTAAAACAAATTAAATTAATCATCAACATGATTATAATCAACCATCACCATCATTAACTAATCACCAACTGACTGTTGTTGTTGTTGTTGTTGTTGATTATCATCAACAATTCAATCATCATCATCATCAACAATTAATGTTGATCAACAAAATTAATTTTGTTAGCCTGTTGTTGTTGTGGTTGATCAACATCAACAATGACTATAAATGTTTGTCAACAATTAGCTAATTAGTTGTAGGTTGAGAGAGAGAGAAATTAAATCAAAAAAGAAAGAGGAAAGAAAGAGGAAAAGAAAGAGAAAAGAAAACAAGAGAAAGAGGAGAGAAAGAGAACTTAAAATCCCTTTTGTTTTCTTTCTCTAAAATGCTATTTACATTACATGCATTACAATGTATTTGAAAAGCGCGCTAAAAACTATTGACTCACGTGACTAGATTACAATGTTTACATACAGTGTGTTTCTAAAAAGCGTTGCGGACTTTGATTGATAATTACTCTTTTCCTGGAAACTGTATTGTTATGAAACAAACAGGAAATGACTATTGATGATCAAATTGCAATTAACAATCAAAATTTTTCATAATTTGTAAACACATCTTAAATTACAAGTTAATTAAAAATTAGAATAATTATTTCTCTAAGATAATTAACGTAATTACTAATTACATAATGAATCTTATCACACATCCATAGTCTCATTTTAAAGAGAATTTTTCAGTGATCAACATCAAGTGTTTACATCTTATTAAAAAGTTTTATCTTGACTGTGAATTTAAGTCTAATCAATGAGTGATTATCGTTATCCCATCGACCAAAGGGTTTTCATGGTTATTGAATACGCCAAGACAGAAAATTATTCTGAAGTTCAACGTCGTTTCAAACGTACGTTCAATATGAATGATTTGCCAAGTCGAATAACCATTAAAAGGCATTATGAAAATTTTCGTACCACTGGATCTGTTCTCGACCACCAAAAAGGCCACTCTGGCCGACCACCAACGGCTGTCACTGAAGATAAGATCGCAGAAGTGAGTGAATTTTATAGAGACAATCCTCGAACATCATTACGAGTAGTGGCAGCGAAATTCGAGGTAAGTCTATCGTCAATTCATCGAATTGTCTCGAATGTTCTCAAACTTCACCCTTACAAGATTTCAATGAACCAATTGTTGTCGGAAGCGGCAATAGAGAAACGAATCGAGTTCGCTAACTTTCTAATGGACAAGATCGACCAAAAGAAGTTGAATTATAACAAAATCTGGTTCTCTGACGAATGTCATTTCTGGTTGAACGGATTTGTCAATAAACAGAACTGGCGAATCTGGGGGTCAGAAAACCCGCATTTCATACTCGAAACGCCTCTTCATCCAAAGAGAGTGACTGTTTGGATGGCAATTTGTGCTAAAGGAACAACCCCAGTGGTTTTTATTGACGAAAACGTTACCTCATCCATTTACCTTGAAATGCTTAAAAACGATTTCGTCCCGTTTGCTAAGGAAAGAGCATCTATTGACAATTTTACTTTTATGCAAGATGGAGCCAGAGTTCATAGAAAAGAGGAGGTGTTTGAGTTTCTCAGAAAAACATTCGGAAGAAGAGTTATCTCATTGGATTATAAAAAAATCTATCCTGAAGCAATTGAGTGGCCACCATACTCACCTGATCTAAATCCGTGTGATTTTTACCTTTGGGGATATCTCAAGGACCAGGTGTATAAGAATCAACCAAAAACATTAATCAACTGAAGGTTGAGATAAAAAATGCCGCGGAAAAATTGACGAAAATACACTCACAAAAGTGATGGGTAACTTTTACCGCCGATTACAATTTATTGTAAATGCCGAAGATGGACATATTGAAAATGTAATCATTTGATAAATTAAACTTTGAATTTTCATAATCTGAAAAGATTTCGCAAATACCATGTTTCGTTGTAAAGTTATTTAGAATCAAAGTCCGTAACGCTTTTTAGAAACACACTGTATCATTATAGTATTGTTTTAACTGTATGAACAATAAAAAGTCAATCATCTCAATCAGCCATCATCTTCTATATTCCTCTCGTAATTTTTCCATTAAGATTAATGATTTGTTTAAATTCCTAAAACCTAAGCTCAATGTCTGCTTACCATTATACTGCAGAAGGGACTGGGTATGTACTCGAGGCTCACCAGTCCCCGCCAGAGACATATTCTCTACCAAGTAGGCGGCAATTGACCCTATGACTTTTGCGAGGCGTTCATTTAATCGTTCGCGTAGCTGAAGAATTAGCCGATAGACCTGTTAAGAGACAATGATCATGACTCAAGATTGTTATCTAGTTAAGTCATAAACGCAAATTTTTAAGGGGCTATTCCCTAATTGCTATCTGTAAGGGGCCGTTGCAAAATTAAAAAAAGTCTTTTCTTCTTACATGTTATTGTTTCGATTAAACTATATTTTTTCTATTATTATTATTTTTTATCTTCTACGTACCACAGCCTCATTTTTTATTTAATACTTGAAAATGTCATCAAAATGTGGTGTTTGTGATTCATTCATAAGTTCCAGACAGCGGTTGAATATACATTGAAGCGACTTGACTTGACACAATTCATGAGACTTCACGCTGAGCTGGCAAAAGATGCTTCCGTCCCTAGGACAACCTTTATTTGTTGAAGCTGTTTTGGCTAATTCAATAGTTGGTTCAAACAAAAGTATCAAAGTCAAGTTGTAGTCATTTGCCTCATCATATGCACAATCATCATCAAGCTCTACATCAGTAACAGAAAGGGATCACGAGCTTACGCCATCACCTTCAATAACTTCTTCTGGTTACTTCCGTCGGCGATCTAACTTACGCATTGTAATTAAACCAGCTCCATCACCTAGAAGATACATCAGCATTGGATCTATTTCAGAGTCTCAACAAGTACAAAAAAGTTGAATGTCTAAGACTTGCTTGTATTTTTGGATTTCGATGGCGGAATTATTGAATGCTCGTAATCACTTTATAACTGAAAGAATCTATTTTCTGAAGAAAAAAAGTATTTACATCCCAGAAAATTCTCGGCGGTGTAACCATCACGATTTTTTCACTGATATTAAGAACATCGATCAAATATATCTGACTGGTCAATTCACTGTTGAGGATATCGAGGATGTTTTTCTTTCCCTGGTAAGTTACAAAAACATTTTATCGAAATTTTCGATAGATCACTCGACCGTTCGGTCAAAGTTAACAACAACAACACTGGGATCATTTCTGTTTCCATCTTCTTGTTTTCGACCACAAAGTTTCTTCTTTGTTTATTTTGATTTTGCCTCTTGATTTTTGTTCTATTTTCTATTGTTTTGAACCAATTAACTTTTCTTTCTTTTTATCTTTGCTAATATTTTACACTAATAATTTGTACATCATGACTGCAAGGTTCTATTTCGATTTTTCCAAGGTAATTTCTGTTAAATGTTTTTTGAATTCTTTGGTTTTGGCCTCTATTTATTGATACTACAGCTTGGTTTTCTTATTTACCTTTTCAGTGCGTATCTGAAATTTCTTCGATATCAAGTGACTTGTCCAATCTGAAGGAATAAAATGTTATTTTTCTATTTGTCTTGACGATGAATCGAATCACGAATCTTCACGGATTAATGAGAATATATTGCCGGAATGATATTGGCAGAAGACAAGGCCGAGGAGGAAAATTATAACGAAGCAAAAGAAAATGATAAAAGGGTGAAAATGATGTTGATAATTTTCCTAATACGGTTATTTCTTTAAAAAGGATGAACGAGTAAGAAATTCGTTACATTTCCAGAGTTAGTCTATATTATTAATAAAAACCGACTAACCAGTAACCCTCATCCTTTCATTAATCGTTTACCACCAGAGCTGATTAACACTACTCACTATTGATTCTGGGTCAGGTTTTCAACCGTGCAAGACCATTTAAAAGGTCGGTTTTGTCCTTATTGTTGCAAGGTGAAAGAACCTAAACGATGGCAGAACTTTCCCCATTTTTCATTCTCACGCAAAGAGAATTTCGAATTGTAGAGGGATGATTCCTTCTCTTCAAAAAGTTTGGAATAAATTCAAATGATTAATTAATAAACTTTTACTTAGAACTTGGAACAATTAACATACGACTTTCTTAGATTTTCATCGGACTAACAATAATTACTCATGAAAGTAACTTAGAAACACTAGAATACTTGGACTAAATATAGTAAACTGTCGAGGAATACTTGTTAAGGTGAACTAACAATACTTAGACGATGTGGATAACTTGTAAATGATGACTGACGGTACTTAAGTACATGAGTGGCAAAGGTGGACTAATGGTATTTAGACGACGACGGTGACTATTCAGACAGAAAAAACTGGCGATGGACGGAAGAAAGTCGAATCTTGGGATGGATCTAATTAAACGTCAACGGGCTAATTGGATGGGATCTTTGGCGGATGGGTTGTTCGTTTAGACTCGCTTCTTCTTTTTGATACTAAAGATGATGATGAGGGTAATGAAGGATAAAATAGTGATGATGACAGTGATGGTAAATAACCAGAAGGGAACTATATTATGTTCATTGTACCCGAAGGTGATCACTTGGCAGGTTCGACCCAAGCTACAGAGTAGGGATCTAATTTTTACGGTGGTTAAATCAGTTCTATTTTTGAATAATTTTTCTATCCCTACATCTAATAAGAGTTGGTAACTTAATTCGGCGGACTCCCTTGCAGCGATTATTCTTCTCACCTTCTCTTTGATCAGTCTAGTTTGGATTAATGACATTTTTAGGTTTTCATTCGTGGTTCGGGTGGGCCAAGAATGGAAATCGAGTAACTTATATTCGGGGCTAAGGATAAAAACTGTCGCTAAGGGGACTAAAAAGGTTACTTCGAATTGTTGAAACCGACAAAGCTTTCTAGACCAAAGAAGGGAATAAATTATGGAAATATTTTAAAATATCACTTTGAATATCATCGCGCTATATGTAAATATTCATATACAAAAAACCGAAAAAACAACTACAAAAAATACAAAAAAATTGAATCACTATCATTGTAAAGCACCGAATTTATGCGCAAAATTCATTGCAAATATTCACTTTCCTAAATTTCCTTTATCACACTGTTGTGAGACATGGATATCTATAAGCCAAAACAAAAAACGAATGCTCTGACCCTACGCAATAAACCCTGGGTTCTTGAATGGTCGAAAAAAATTTACCGTGAAATACATTGTAAAACCAATGAAATCGTTGAAATAAAATGTATCACTTGTCCTGAAAAGCCATCGTTGAAATCTGATTTTATTGTCATATCTTTAAAAATACCAAACAAAACTTACACATTTTGTCCATCTATCGGCATATTTAGGTCAAAATATAGTTTACTGAATAGTTTTTGATAAGCTAGCTCGCAAGAGCGGAAACGGTTGCTTCTTACACCTTTACATCCTTACGTCCTATAATACTATCAACTTTGAAATTTGTTTCAAATAGTTGTTTGTTGCTCTGCAATACATCGTAACATGAAGTCAATTCATTAAGATTATAATCAGATATTGAATGTGCATTTTATACTAATACAGTCCTGGGCCAAAGTTTTAGGACAATGGTAGGTTGAATTAAATTGGATTTTCAGCTATTAATGGTTGTCAACCGGTAATTAATTGTTAGGGTTTAGATTCCATAAGCATGTTAGTTTTAAACAATAACAAAAACAAAAAAAAATCATTGTTATTAAAGAAGTGATTAAATAATTAATCCCTTAAGTTAAATTAATATTTTCTCGTCAAAAGTTTAAAGACGATTGAGATTTTCAGTGTATTTTTAATGGAAGGTTCAAATCAGAAAAATTGGCTGTAGTAGGCTGAAGTGAGTAGTATAAAACTGCTTGCTCGAGCTCATTTCCAGGTTAACTGAATCTGAATAAGAAATAAAATATTCAGTTTATGATGTTCTTATCAGTAATCTGTTCAGTTTATTGTTTTAAATCACGTAAGTGATACAAGATGTTTAATAATAATTATAAAGCAGAAAGATGTCTCATGTAGATAATTATTTGTGACTTGTAATTGTATGTATTTGTAATTATTATTAATTACATGCAAACCCAGCAACTCGTCTCTTGTAAGAGAGACGAGTTGTAAACAAATCTAAAAATGGTGAAGATGAAGATACAGATGAAGATGAAGATAATAATTATTTATAATACGAAGTAAACTAAATGTATCGATCAGTTGGGATGAATTTCCCCTTCTCTTGTCTTTGAAGTCAATAAAATCTAATCAAAAAAGTGATCTGATCTTTAATACTATTACTCATAAAAGTTCAACAATTGGTCCGTCGAGCCGGATACGGTGAAATTTACTTGAATTTGTGAAAAGTTTATCTTCTTCCTTATCAATTGAAATTGTTATACTTTTTTCTATTTAACTTAAATTTCGAAATTGGTGTATTTACTTGTTAGTTTTACCATTACTATTACCATTTGCCTCCTCCAAAGCCTTCTCTACTGTTTCTGGGCACTTCTCCTTATCATAAGGAGCAGTAGCCTCAGAAAACATTTTTATAGAGCCAGCAAACCTTCGTGTTGCCTGATTGGCAGCATTTCTGGCTCTCTTGGCAACTTTCTTTGCAATCTTAGGGTCAGGAAGACCCTTAGATTTTAATTCAGCAGCAACTGCAGCTGTTCTTGCTGCTGCACGTTTTCTGTTGTTTTTACGCCACTGTTTGGCCATAACTTTTGACGAAAAAAAAACCTAAGTAAGATATATGAGAAAAGAGTTAGAATGAAAGTGAGCGAATGAATGTGTGCTGGTTAGTATCTAAATCTCAAATGAAAGCTTAACAATTGATGACTTTGTGTTGTCAAGTTGAGGTGTATCGTTGTGAAGGGTGGGTGTATCGTTGTCAAGGGTGGGTGTATCGTTGTCAAGGGGGGGCGTGGTCAAGGTAATGCATGGGTCAAAACACGGAGATCGTGCTGCCACAAGCGCGAAATTCAAATTTTGATTTAATCAAACGGCAGGAAGCGAGTGGAAGTGTCTTGCATTGTAACACATCCCTAAAGAATTATATATTTAAAGAAAGGTTTTTATCAGAATAGCTACCAGTTACTATTTGTTTTCTTGTGGAGTAAAATATCAAAAATTTCCATATTAATTCTTGCTTTTACTAAATACAGTGTATGTACTTGTATACGAGTAACAAAAGTAAAGTGGATCTTTCTGTATAAAGAACAGTGGAATAGCACCCTGGTACTACTGGTTTACGATATTTTCTAATATTACACCGAATATTAATCATCTCTAACCTAACTCAATACAATGAATCTTTAAAAGTTATAAAAGTTACATCAAATTCGATCTAATAATCATCTAAATGAACTCAAAATGAACGTTATTCTGAATCAGTTCGATAATCTGAAAAAACGATAAGTAGAATTATTTCCTTAAGTGACAAAACCGCATAAATTATTACCTAATACATATTAAGTTTAAGTGTGATGTAACGTAAACATTTTACATGAAAATTATTAGGGGTTGAATTTAGTTTGAATAGAGTTCAATCGGACGATTATTTCACCTTCAATGGTTATCAGAATTAGTTAATTTAAAGCACAATTAGATTATTTTTAATAGTTAGCCTTCACTGGCTATTTTGATATTGGAAAAGGGGTAAAATTCAGTCTTCACTGACTAAATTATATTTCACTGAGTTAATTGATCAGTCTTCACTCACTAATCAATTAACGGCTAATTTTCGGTCTTCACTGACCTTTAGACTTTTTATTCACAATGAGATTTAACTTTGTTTAATCAATAGATTAATTTATTTTTATAATTCAATTTAGGGTCACAATAAAGTTAACAGGTAAATTTTACTTAGGTTGATCTTAACAATCAACCAAACACATTAGTTGAACTTCATTGATCAACTAATGGTTGTTAATAATGAAAACATTTCTCAGTATTTATTATAATTTTTATCTCTTGGTAAATCTTCATTAAGTGTTTTTTTTATTCTGGTTAGATTTTCTAATTAGATTTTTATCTTTGACCATTTTCAATACTTGAGAATATTACTCAATATTACTACATGTGAAAACAAAATCTAATCATGTTCAATTGATTAGATCACATCTTACTCAGTTAATTTTTTATCATTCATTTGCTTAAAAACATATCAAAATATCTTTTCTCTTTTTAAAAAAAATATTCACAGACATCTTAAATTAATAGATTCAAACCAAGCAATTTGCTATTATCTCTTCAATATAAAAAATCTCTTATTATAATTAACCAAATAATTAACAATAGTTCACCTTGATTAAACTAAATAACAATAATCAATACAAATCATATTTATAAAGTTATACAATGAATGCAAATATGAATTTCTTCACTTAGTGTTCATCAATTAATGTTTTATTTTCAAAGTAATTAGCGAATTCTCCATCATATAGCATTTAACCATTATCGATTGAGAAACAATAGCAAAGGAAACTCTCAAATCTCAAACACTTATAAAAACTCAAAATATTATAAAAAAATTATACAAGATTTTCAACTCAACAAAAACCAAATTTTATCGTATATCTTATCGCTCTCACCCTTCTCATTTTGTGTGAAGAAACTCCTTACTTTATCATTATAACCATAATTGGTTACCGATAAATTTAGAACATCTAATTATACTCATTATTTGCGTAAACATCTTGAAAACAAATTTACTGCCAATTGGCAATGCGAGTCAGTTTATTCAAACTACTGGAAGTAACCTCCGATGGGAAATTTTAATCTAATCGGTTTGTTACTGTGGTGAGTTAAAATTAGTTTGTTTCAATTTTTGGTTTTCATCCAATGGCTATAAAAGGAATATAACTATAACCCTAAATGTTTTCATCAAAACAATCCGAACAATTTACTAGTATGAATTACCCTATTCATATCCCATACTTTACTGGAAAAAATAATGATGATGTTATCAAATGGTTCGATGACTTGGAGATTGGTGCACAGAACAATGGATGGAATTCAGATCAAATGTTCATAAGCGTTACAACCTTACGTACCTTACGTACGTAAGACGTACAGCACGGAGTTGATTTAGCTTTATCAATGGTAAATTTACTCCTGAAGATGAACGACCTAAAAACTACAACAGTTTAAAAGAGTCGATGATACGAGATTTATGTCCATATGATTTTCGTTCTCAATTATCTCAACAACTCCATAACGCTACTCAACAACCAGGTCAATCAACATCGTCATTTATTTATGAAATCTTTGAGCTATGCCAACGAATAGATGAGAATATACCGGAGATGATTATTCTGAGCATCATTAAGGAAAAGTTACTTACACAAATAAAATATGGAATCGCTTTGCAAAACCCACAATCTCTACAACAACTATTGGAATCAGCAAGATTAGCTGAAAGAGCTATGCTCTCTTGTAACAATCCATTCGTCATGCAAAAGGAAAATGCAAATCCTAGCATAAACGATACGACATTGAATCTTCAAAAGTCCATCGAACAATTAGCAAAGAGAATTGAGAACTTATCTACGCATCAGATGATTTGTACTTATTGCAATAGATCAGATCATACCGAACTGAATTGTTGACGTAAACTACGATCCATATTAGGGCTTAATACTATTTATCCATCAACAGCTAATCAACCATACGCATTACCCATTCATTACGATCAACATAGTACTCAACACACAAACAATCAACAATGTGAAAGAGATTATTATGACGATGATCATTACATGGCTGATTCAACTCAGACTGATTATTCACTTCCACGGAGTGGAAGGTCCAGAACCCCGGAGACAGGAAATGATATCAATGAAGACAAACGTATAAAAAGTAAATCGATTCACCAATCAAAACAATCACCCACCCCAAATAGAAAATCAAAACAGGTAAAAATGGTAATCCAAACTTCTGCTCCTAGTGATACGGACGATAATGGACATTTCGCTGAAAATAATACTATATTTAGTTTTGCAATCATGAATGGCAATGACTCAACAGATGAAAGTTTAATCCTTGATGATGATCCACCCTAGGTGTTAATGCCAAAAATTCAATACACAATAACTGTCTTGTCTACCCAATAAACACAGATGATCGACCGTCGAATCAAACAATCATCTGATCAACAAAATAAATCTGAGAACGGAACGGAAAAGTTGGTCGACAAATTCAAGCTTCATGAATCTCAAACTCAATCGTATAAGAAGCAAGAAAAACAACCCGTGATGGAAAAACAGCCTTGCATTCGACGAACAATCAATCAATCGATTTATATCATCATGATCCTTATGATACAATTACTTCTCACCGTTTATCAAAAACACGGCACAGATCTAATATGGAAAAACGTCGACCACAATTTCTTCATTAAGAACATATTACGATTTATTAATCAAAATCCTCGAGATTTGGACTTGACCAGTGGAATGGTCACCATAAGACCGAGAAGATGTTGACAAATAAATGACGTAGCAACAACTCGTCTCTGGTAAAGAGACGAGTTGTAAACAAATCTAAAAATAAAGAAGATGAAGATGAAGATGAAGATGAAGATGAAGATAATAATTATTTATAATACGAAGTAAACTAAATGTATCAATCAGTTGGGATGAATTTCCCCTTCTCTTGTCTTTGAAGTCAATAAAATTATGTTCTAATAACAAAAGTGATCTGATCTTTAATACTATTACTGATAAAAGTTCAACAACATGAATGAATGATTGAAATTTAATCATTCAAGTTTAAAGTTTCAAACTTTAAACATTGTAGTGTAAGTTACAAACACTGTTTGGTTGATTTTGCTAATTATACAGCCAAAGACTTTGAGTTTGCATGCACTTTTTAAATCATTCACGCAGGTAAAGATAATCAATTAGAGATAAAGTTAACCCAGAGATATGATGTTAAGTTTGTCCACTAATTTAAGTGATTTAGTCTTAAAATGGTCAATTGATTAGATATCAAAAGTTATCTTTACTTGCTTATCATTAACTGCTTGAATGATTCAAAAAGTAGGTGCAAACGCAAAGTCTTTGGCTGTATAATTTTTGGTTTTTATTAACAACAATTGGAGAAAAGTTAACAAAGTTTACTCTCAGTTAACAAATGTAAATTTTTATCAAATGAACGTCGTTTAAAATATTTATTGAAAAAGTATTTGTCATAGATTTTATGAAAATAAAGGAGAGAGAAAAAAAGATCGACTGCTTGCTCTAGATCAATTCAGCTCAGGTTTTAGACTACTGAAGTCCCCCCAGGTTTCAATCAATTCAAAGAAGATAATTATCTAATTAATATTGGTTTTTTCTTGTATACGATAAGCAAACTATCAATATTTAATTTTATTTTGATGAAAGGAATTTGAGTTTAATTCGATCAGAAGCAATGCTACAATTATTTAATAATTGTCCTCAAACGTTTGCCGAGTACTGTAGTACGAGTTCATGTTGAAGAGATTCATTCAGATAATCATTGATTATGTGTACAAATCATTTAAGTTGATTGCATTGAGATAACTTGAGAATCTAAATGAAATATAATCTGAACTTTCTGAAGATTTGATGAATAAGATTTTATTGATTTGAATTCTTAACTTTTTCGCTCTAAAGTGTCCCCTTATTACAGAATTTGGATGAGGAATTTGTCTCAAGGATCGTGGATGTCATTGAGCTGGTATTGTAACTGATTTTTTCAATTATTAATAAATCTCATCTCAAATCATAATAATTATGCATGAAACTCAAAAGATTGATTTCATGAAATTCATAGTTATTTACTATTTCGGATTACTATGAATTTGAGCAAAAAAGAAATTCTGATTCAAAAGATTCCCTGATAATTAAATTGATTTCTTTTTTTCCCTCCCTTACTTCCACCACTGAACATAAAATATAAAGAGAGAATTTCCTGAAGGAAATTATATATGTCGTCAGGGTTACCATGGTGATTCGTTTTACATCATTGCGAATGGCTCCGTTCGGGTAACTCAGGAGATTCTGATGAATAATAATCTCGATTCGAAGGAGGAAAGGATCTTAAGAACACTTAAGAAGGGTGACTATTTTGGTGAACAGGCTCTTCTCTCAGGTAAGACAATAAAATTCATTGGTAAAGAAAAACGAGATTATCTGATTAAGATACAATTGATTATTTGTCCTTTAATTTTCTAATTTTTTTTATAAATTATATTCAGGAGGAAATCTACGAACTGCTAATGTCATTTCAGAAGAATGTGAATGTTTGGTTCTCGACCGTAATAGTTTCTTTTCACTTGTTGGCGATCTGAATGAACTCAGGTTAGTGTTTTGTTTATAAAGGTAATTCGATTAAATGAAATTGACTGGGAAAAAAGAGAAATGAGAGAAACTGAAACCGGAAGCGCACGTTTACCGGAAACCATAATATTCCCGCTGGTGATCATAGAATAACAATAAACTAATTCTAATAATATTCCAAAGGGAATCGACCGGAATTGATAATATTTTTGTCATAATAGTCGAATTTTTTTGTCCCTGATTCTGATTCTGACGTAAAGATAACATTATGACAATACAGTTAACTATTTTTTTTTGTTTCTTTTTTTTGTCGTATTTCATTTTTTCTGTTATAGAGACAAACGATATAATACAAATGATGATTTATCATCATCACTGAGAGAATCGTCATTATCGTCACCAGATCCTTCAACATCATCTTCATTCATTGAAGATGATGATAAAATCGGTTCATTAGGTACAATTCAATTGGATCATCTTGTAATTATATCTACTCTTGGTATTGGTGGTTTTGGTAAAGTTGATTTAGTGAGATTATCAGCTGATCCAGCAAAGGTATTCGCCCTTAAATCTTGCTCGAAAGCTTTTATTAAATCGACGCAACAACAAGATCACATCATTAATGAAAAAGTAGTAAGTCTATTTATCATTTTAATACGAAAACAATGATAATGAACCTAATTCAATATCTGTATCATTGTGATGCTGATGAACATGATGATTTACATGTATTTAGCTTTGAAAACAATAGAGAAACAAAATCATCGAGTTAAATTGAATTGACTGTTAGTTCTTGATGAAAGTGAAATGTGAATGATATCCGATGATGATGATGATGATGTTATCATCCCACTCTCACTGACATGAAATCAACTTCGAAATCCGTTTAAATGCTAATTAAATGTTTCTATTCATAGAAGTTCATTCGGAAATTGCTTTCACTGTTACTGTTTGTTTCTGAATAAATTATATCGACATGAGTCTTACATCATTTCTATCAACCAATTATTAATTTTAGAGAAAGTTTCAAATTTAATTTATGTTCTGTTATCTTATTGTGGTTTCATCTCAAAATGATTAAATATTCATTTAGGTTGGTCAAGGGCTTGTGGTCAATGGTTTTTAGGATGATTTATAGTGAGAACAATTTTTATATCATAAGATGAAGTAATTTACATTCGATCAGGAATAAATTATGGAAAATATCACCCTGATTCTTGACCGAGAATCCATTCTTTTCGTTTATCTTCTGAAATTTGAAACCTATTTATAGAAATACGATGCTAATGATCAATCTCATGATGATAATATTTGAACTAACACAGCATTTGAATATCGGAACACTGAAAGGTGGAAAGATGATTTAATCAAATTACTTTTATTAGTTGAATATGACAAAATCACTTTTACTTTCTAATTTTGCAATCAAACTTTTAATTGGTAAAAACAAAACTGCAATTAATTTTAAATTGAATTATTAATATAAGGATTTTATCATTAGCTGTTAATTATAATTGATTATAATCCTGATTGTGATATTAATATTTATAACTCTGATCTTGATCGAAATTATAACAATTATGTTAATCATAGTAGTTTTGATGAATTTATCCTGAGGACTAATTTCCAATATAAAATGAATGGATATTGATCCAAAGGTGGATTGATTCAATTTCCTTATAAATTTTGGTAATAAAAAGCCAATAAAATGAAATGAAAATTGATCAAGATGACAAGTGAAAATCTAATGAAGGGGTTACCATGAAATCACGAAGATTAATAATAATGATTGAACGGAGATAAAATGAAAAAGGAAAAAATTGACAAGTGATTTTTTTAAATGATTAGTTGATTAGATTCTGAGTGAAATTTGATTGTTATCAGGGAAGATTAAGGACAGTGGATAAAGATGAAGATGAAAAAGTAGAGAAGATAACAAAGGAAATGATGAAAAAATAAGCTGAAGATAATGATGATTCCATATACTGTTATTCAGTTGTCAGAATGTGACAACAACTCTGTCAACTGTTGATTAAAGATCAAAAGATGAGCGCAGATAATCAAAGACTTATCACCATTATCATGTTAAGAGATGAACAAGATAAAGATGACGATCATCATGATGATGGTGAAAGTAACGATTTAAAGTAAATCTCATCAAGTGAAAAGCATCTGATGATTTTCACCTTGATTTTTGGACTTTCGATGGAACTTGTCTTCGAGAAATTAGTCTTTCTTTCGTGATAACTGTTAGTCTTTTTTACTCTTTGATTCTCATCCTTCTTCCTTCTTTCGATGTCTCATCTTATATCTAACCTTTTGCTCTTATCACCTTATCACAAGGGACCGAGTTTCCAATCAACCAGATAATTGTTTTTGTCTATGTAGAGTGATAATATACTGAGAATGTAGTTTTCAGCTTCATGGAGCTGTGATAATCCCTGAGTAACTGAATATTCGTTGAACCATTTCCAGTTTCGATGCATCTCAAGTGTTACTGTTGATGTTGGTTTGTTTTCTCTTGTTCAATGTTGAAATTACCTCTCATGATGTTCAAAGCCCGAAATGTTATCGGTATTATTGTAAGAACCCATTAGTTTCAGGGCAATTGTTTTCATCTCTTGCTCTTATTATCGTCATTATCATTTACTACTTCCTACAATGTATATTGATGCTCTTCGGATTAAAGTCACAAGATTTAATCCAATGAACCTTATCAAACCTCTCACAAGATTAAATAACTTTATATCATTGAAATACTAATGATATCCATTATCATTATCATTGATTAAAATACTGGCATCTGATAAGTCATAATCATTAATTATCATTCAGATTACAATTTAGACTCTCGAGATGCTTGAAAAGTAACATGTAAATGATTGTGAATCAGAATACAAATTAGATACAATTTTCAAATGATCAACAGTTAATTGGTTGAATATTAATATGTTTTTTTTTGTAAACTGATTATCAATTGGATTATTAGTCTTCTTGATAAATTGTTTGTGAATTTATTTCATTGCCATGTGATCATTAATATTAAACATTCATCATGATCGTTTGCTTAATATTGAATGAAAACAAGAATTGATAATATAAATTAATCTGATTATCTTTTAATGGTTTTAAGAGATTGATATTCTTTTATAATATTTAAATGTTGACAAATGATTTTGATGATTATATTGGAGCATTTAAATCATTACCATGTTAATGATCATTTTTTTTTCTCTACCCTCATGGTTTTTGCTTCCAACAAATAGAACAAAATAATTGAAGCATAATCAATTATCTGAATGTTCAGTTTTCTTTTTTCCATGAGAATCATCAACTCATCTCACCATCATGATAACGATGATTATGTTGATGCTATTTTCATCATCTTCCAGTTTCTCTCTAATTCCCCTTCTATTATTATCGATAAATAGGTTCAGCAAATTGCTTCTCAACATCAATTTGTGGTTAAATTATATCGAACTTTCAAAGATGAACATTTTTTATATTTTCTCATGGAAGCAGCACTCGGAGGTGAACTTTGGACACTTCTTAAGAAAACGTAAGAAAGACAAGCCAATTTTCACTCGAACATGAAGTTAATACTTATGAACATTGACAGAGTTCTAACAATAGATTTCAACAGAATCACTTAAAAGTGATACGACTCATTGATCATGTGAAATTCATCTCAAAATTTATTGTTAATATTTGTCGAAAAAAAGTAAAATTTTGGTATGAAAATGATTAAAAATTCACTTGAATAATTATTTTTAGTCTATTGCCTGAGGAATCATGATCAATCTCTCGTTCAATTCAATTGTATCTGGTGTTCGATTCTGTTTGTAGACTTGATGACAAAAGAGCTTTTCATTCAATCGACATGAAGAGTAACAATTGATTCAATTATTTTTCTATTCCATTTTCAGGGGTCGTTTCAGCGAAATAACTTCACGATTTTACTTGGGATGTGTTATTGAGGCTCTTCAATTCCTTCATTCTCAGAAGATAATCTATCGTGACTTGAAACCAGAAAACTGTTTGTTAGATTCAACTGGTTACTTGAAAATAACAGATTTCGGTTTTTCGAAGGTGAGAAGTGGCCAGATGATTGAGTAAAAGAATCAGTTTATTAATAATAACAGGAAAAGATGAACAAAAAGTAATCATGATAAAATGAATCAATTATTGAAATTGTATCTTATTTATGTTCATCAATAATCCACGCGGAGGTCAAACAATATGATCAATGTTTTATTAATCAAAATCATTTCCATCATCTAGATATTGACTCCTGGTATAAAAACTTGGACATTCTGTGGGACACCAGAATATGCAGCTCCTGAGATTATATTGAATCGAGGTCATGATAAATCAGTTGATTTCTGGACAATTGGAATCCTTTTGTATGAACTTATAACAGGAGTGTAAGTAAAGAAACATAATAATAACAATAATAAGTTGAATCCAAGTGACATGTAATAAGCTTAATGATATTAACAACGATGAGAGATGATAAATATTTACATCAACTATTATAACCGTCAAAATGCCATTACCATGTAATCAGGATGGAAAATTATCACTTTAACTGAGTCGATCTGGGGAACAGACAAAATGATATAATAGTAATTTGTTGGTATGAGATTAAGATTATTAGAGTTCTCGTGGAAAAGGATTAATCTTCTAAGCTATTTATCATTGTTACGAATTTGGATCAAGAATTAAATTAATATGAAAACTATTTCTCTCCATGAATCAATTGATTCGATTCTTTTCTTATTCTTATCCTTAGACCTCCATTCCAATCATCTGATCCATTGAAAACTTATAACATTATCCTGAGAGGATTCGATGATTTCTATTTCGATAAAAAGTTATTCTCTACTAATTGTATCAACTTAATCCGCCGATTGTGTCGAGAAAGTCCTTGTGAAAGAATTGGTGTTCAAAAGAATGGAATTGCTGATCTCAAGGTAATTTAATCAACAGAATAAATTTCTTCTGATTAATTATTAATATGAATGTTGATTTCTTTCAAAATTTCTTTTAAATCTCATGGATCAAGTTATCACTTTATTCAGATAATCAGATGAAAATAGAATTTGAATAATCTGTTGACTTTCAGTTAAACGATAACAAGTGATTATTGTGTAGCAATAAATTTCGTCTTATGAATATTAATATTACCCAAGATGTTTCATTAATCCTTCACTATTAATTGTTCTAATTGCCTTCTATAAATAGAAACATAAATTTTTCGCTGGATTTGATTGGGATGCTCTGGTTAATCGAGCAATTAAACCTCCCATTGTACCAATTCTGTCTGGTCCGACGGATACACGATACTTTGACTTGAATCCAGTAAGTTACATCCAATTGAGATCAAATGATCAATTTGATTAATGATCATTATCCACACAATTATATCATTGATATTTTATCAATCGTGTTAATGACGTATTGCAATTAATGATTTGTTCACTTCTCATTAATTAGATTGATCTTTCAATGAGAGTCCAATTCGATGAGGATGTTCAACAATCAATGAAAAACTCCAAAGATGAGTCATTGGAAGATTGGGAGATTGCTTTTTGAATCAATTCTATTCCTTAAATCAATTTCCATGATTAACCAACAGAATAATAATTGATTGTCCTTTTATCTCAACGGTGTTACCTTATAACGAATAAACAATAATGTTAATTTGAACCAATAAGAAACAAGCATTTGTTATTGAATTAGATTAAAGCTGTAATTCTAACAAGTTGACACAATTTGTTGCCAGACAATCAATGAAACTATGCATGCATATCATGGTAATTACGAGTAACTGAAACTAAGAATCAACAAAAAAAATGAAGTTACCTGAATGATCACTAAAGTTATCAATTAAATTCACAACATGCTGTCATGGCAACTCGAATATGATAAAGTCTATTGAACTATGGCTCATTAAGTTCAATAGTTTCATGGTGTTTATAGTGATAATCATCATCATCTTTCAGTGTTAGTGTTGACCAAGAAGTGAATCGTTTAATCAAAAAATGGATTCAATGAGCGCAAAGTGTTGAAAGTAATTTTTTCACCTCCAAGGCAAAGTTAACAAAAAACTTTTCATGATGAAGTTGAAACGATAAAGATGAAAATTGAATGAATTTTGTTGATGGAGTAAAACAACAGGAAAAGATTAGGAAAGTACAAAGATAAATGATAACAAAGATGATAAGAGGAAAAAGGAAATTAATCAGCGAAGTAAAATTTCCCGTTAAACTGTAATACGATGATGATGATTACAAATCTTGATGATATTCACCTAAGAGCAATAAATTATCATGATGATAATAATAGTAATAACAGTCAGATTATAATAATAGTTGAGATGAATTGAATCAGTGGTTTTTTCATGAAAATAAAGGCGATGAATATTTGGTGAAAACCCTCTGAATATATTACGATCTACTATTTCAACTCATTCAGGTGATAATAGAACAGGATTTCGTAAATAAAAACTCAATATACCGCCGAGTTCACATTATTCTGAATGAAAATGGAGATAAAATTCTAGAGCCACCTGAATCTCTATTACCTTTCTTGACCCGAGTAATATCAATTCCTTGGTTTCTATTTTCTCTCTCGTTTTTCATCATCTTTCTGGTTCAAAACTCGTTCACTTCATTTCCGTTTCCTTTTCAGTCTCAAACTCTAAACTTTTCATCATCTTTCGTTGATTCTGTCATTAGTAATTTAAGTTACTCTGAGGTTCAAATTGTCATCACCATAATCAATTGAATAACATGGTGTTGATATTTTGTTCATTGTTCTTTTTGAATAAAATTGTCCAGATAAAAGTTTTGTCATGATTCATTTTCATGTTGAATAAACGGATAAGAATAACAATTATTATGGTTTTTAATGTTCAATCTATTTGACAATCAATTTTCCCAAACGAAATCAACTTAAAATCCTAAAGAAAACAGTGAAATCGAATCCGTTATGTTGATGTCACATAGAACATGTCAAAGTGAATTAGCAATGATAGAATCCAATTTTAAGTTAATTGTAACTGTAAGAAAAAAAAGTTATAATAAATTCTATCAAATCGATCATCTTTTTTTCACAATTTTCTGTGATTCTTTTTCTCATTTTTCTATCAACATCACCATGAGCTGAGTTATCACCGACTAGTTCAGTTCATTGAATTGTCACATTGTTCATGTCAAACAATAAACTGTAAATTTAATTGATTGTAATTCCCTCTCATGTTAGCTGATTAGGGTTTTCAAGTAATTTAATAGTAAATTAACCATAGTCGATTGATCAAATTAATCACAACTAATTACAATAATATTGTTCAGGAAAAGTCAGGAAATATTAATCATGTATAGTTACACAGAGTTAACTCTCAGGGTGAAAATATTAATAAAAGAATCTGATTTGATCAGAACTAAATTGTAGCTCAATGGGAATCGAGTAAATTATTTTCAACTGTTACATGATAAGATTATCTCAATCACGCAATGTAATCATTAACTAAACCACCTTGATGATATTTGATTGTTGAACAGATAGTTCAATCAATCAATCATCATTATCACTGATAATTACATAGATTATAGGAATTAATTTAATTAAATTGTTCAACTAGAATTAGAGTTAAAAGTGAGAGCACAGAGGTGATTAACTTTGCACGAGGGAATCATGTTAAGGTTTCATTTGTATAATTAACAAGATAATCAACTCATGGACAACATGTAATGATAATTAGCTTTGAAAATTACATAGACATTCAATCAGTTGAAAAAAGTTGATGAACCGTTTATGTCGTGATAATTTGAACCATGCTAACAAAAGATACTCATTGAATATCTATTGTGATACTAAATCAGGAATACTTTTCCATCTCTGATGAATGTAAGCACCAAATCCCAGGTAACTAGCGATTCAAATTCATCTACCATGTAAGGGTGTTGTTCATGATGATATTTTCTGTAGGAACTGAATGGTTCAAAAATTTAAGTTGTTCAATTAACTATTATTTCCATGCAAATATTAACAATTTAAATTGTAAATTGTAAACAGCTCATCAAGTTTTCATTATTAATACTATGATACTCATTCTGTTAGTAATTTTATTTTATAATTTAGCAAATTAACATTCATGGAGACTCAGTTTCATGAGATAATTTTGCAAGCTTGAATTTCACATGAAACAAGAGATTGAGATGCTGTTGGTTATATGGATCAATTCAAATGGAAATGACTCTCGATTTTAATATTAATACAAGTTTCATTATCCGGATATAATTTCGTCGAGAAACTAAAATGGTCACATATAAGCTCAATGAATTTCGAATGATATTTATTCGTTCTGAAGAAAACTCAGCCAATAGAGTGATGTCCATCTACTGATTCGAATCATTCTTCATTAATATTAATTGTTCAGCTCTAAATTTTTACTCTTTTACATGTTACTCAATGTAAAAGAATTTACATCATGATTGCACCTTCACCTTTATCACTTGATTAATTCCGGTTTTACATGGACTTTCCATTCTCATGAGGAATCGTATGTAAGGTTTGCAAAAAAGTTCCATGAGATAAATAAGGTTACATGGAGAAAAAAGAAAAGAAAAGTTTCATTCTCTTTCTTTATCCTCCAGCTTATTTCTTAAAAACGATGATTTTTCTAAATCAAATCTTGAGAATTACATGGAACTGGGAACATTTCTCTGAGTTATAATGAGATGGAAAGTTGAATGTGATTCAAGTTAATCCTCGAATCAAATAAAAAGATATCAACATCAGGGTAGAAATAAACGATTCTTTTGATATTAATAATGTCCACAGAGATTAATATTATCATCTATTGATGATAAGGTTATTTTTTCAGGTCGTTTCAATATAACAGTAAATTGTAACAAAGTAACAGAATAACAGTATACAAAAGTTATTACTGTTATCGAGTAAATAATAATAATCATCCAGAGATGATAAATAAAATGCGAAGAGAAATAAAAAATGAAAAATGGCTCATAAAGAAAATAGATTCTTCATTACTATTAGTTTCGTTTCCGTTTCCTTTTCATGTTGCTGTTAATCTCAACTGACCATGAGATATTATCTAATCACATTTCACTTTCTTTATTATCTTTCCCACTTTAACCATCATCATTTGTCTGTCTTTCTTTCATCCATTTTTCTTCATAGTTTCGGAACAATAACATTTCAAAATATCATCTGATATCTCACACAGTCTACATGATACAATTCAGTAGAAACCTCAGTTCTCCAGTATTAGATGTTCATGATTATAGTGATGAAAATGATGATAGTTTTCTTACCCTGAATTCCATTAGTTCAATGGGTCAACTTTTATTAAACCGAAAAACGAGATTCAAGTCAACTTTCCTTCCCTTTTGAGCTGAAATGTTATCAAATTATAACGATAATGATGATATTGATGATAAACTTACATTCCCTTCATGATAAATTATCCTAATCATTTTAACAGATCTTTCAAAGTTAAACTCGAAAACCGTATTGTTAATATTATGTTTTTTCATTTGCATTTAACGATTTTTCGGATTTTCATCAAATGTTGACTTTCGAGTGGGTCTATTAAAGAATCATGAACTCAAGCTACATTGGGATCGAAACTTTTTTCCAACATTCAGTATTCATTATTCCCTCAAGATTTTGATGATAACTTTGAGATGACCTCTCAGTCTCTTAAAATGAAATGACCATTGAACACAAATTTAGATTGACTAGAATAGTAGCGAAAATAAATCAATCGAATTAATCATTAAAAAATCGATCGAAGATTAAATATTACGATAGAAAATAGAGCAACAAGACCTGGAGAGAGATGTCGAAAGACTCTACGATTTATACTGAGTAAAAAATTCTTTTCCAATTTCCATCATCTACCTGATTAATATTATCGTGATGGTGCAAGAATTGTAATCATCTTTTTATACCCAATCACTTATTACTTGTTAACAATTATATTTTATTAACAGTGACGCAGAAAATTATCAAAGGAAACAATAAATATCATTAATATAAATTACACAGAATTCATGATTCAAATGTTTGCATCTATTAGTTTGAGGCGCATGAAATTCAGCTGAAAATTAATTCTCATGATAATCGAATGACAACAATTTACTCCATGTGACGACAAGAACATTGTTAAAATTCTGTCAACACTTTCATCTATTGTTCTTTTACTCAGGTGAATTATAAGAATTATTAACAGAGAGAAAGAAAGAAAGAAAGAAAGAAAGAAAGAAAGAAAGAAAGAAAGAAAGAAAGAAAGAAAGAAAGAAAGAAAGAAAGAAAGAAAGAAAGAAAGAAAGAGAGAGAGAGAGAGAGAGAGAGATTCACCATGTGATCAAGGGATAAATAACAATCTTTTCTGGGTTATTAGTCTGTTGTGTTTGACAATCAATAGATTCTGATTCATGTTGATAGAAAATGATTCATATCTGAATCTGTTGGAACAGTTTTGCATTCATCTCGTTGAGAAATGATTGAAGCTAATTAGCTTGATTCCAATGACACTGACACGCATTTTGAATTCCGATTTGTTTCTTAAAACTATTAATACTTGTGGTGATAGAAATGAATTTAACAAAATTGATACTTATTATTTATTAAGATGTTGATAATTGAAAATGAAACAATCAAATCAATTGAATTTCTGTTAACATGATCATAATTCTGGAACTGATGTTTACGAGAGCGAAAGTTGAATTGATATCAAATGGAAAATGAATGTACCTGGCATGAAGCCATTCCATAGATTAGTAAACAATGGAGTTTCCTCTTTTATATCAGTTCTCTTTCATCTTTTCACTTTTATCTTCATCATCTCGTGTGAGAAGTTAATTTAAATAGTCAAGTGTCATCGGAATGAGAAGCGAAAAGAATCAACATTGAAGAAAATGATAAAAGATGATAAGTGTTACTTGAAAAGAAAAAAGTTCCTAGTGATTAGCTTCCTATTCATCTGATTTAGTTTATTATTAGACGATTTTTCGTCATCTTTTTTATTACCATCAACATGTACTAGTACATTTTGCTCATCGGTTTGCAATTGAAATTGAGTATAACTTGCCTCTCACAAGAAAATGGATCCTAGATGATTATCGTTAATGTTGATTCTTAACTCTACTCTTTACCAATGTCAACCCTCGTAACAAGGTACAGACCTTAATCTTTGTTTACTTGTGTTATCAATAAGTAAAACCAATTATCTGAAGACTCATTAGTTTTTCATGAGCTATTATCTAACTATAATCATCTCATGAAATGCAGAGAATGCAGTTTCTTATTCCCATTTGTTACAATGTATTCGTTGGAGTTTTCAATTTGAAACAAACTGTTACCCTCAATTCTAGATGATAATTTGAGAGCTCATTCTAACCTAGATAATGATGATTATATGTGACATGATATCAAATTTTCGTCTACTGTTGTAAGAACATTGATTATATTGACATCACCTTAATTCGGTTTGGTGGGAATTCATCTCCATGTTACTAATAGTATTTCCACTTCTGTCTCATTTCACTTTTCGTTCCTCCCTTTCATCTTCATTCTCGCTCTCGTGTTACTGTTATTCTTTGCCTTCAAGTTATCGTTTTCTGTCTTCTTTCTATTGTCATTTTTTTCTGTCTTCAACTTTAGTGAGCTGAGAACTTGCATGGTTTGCTCACTCATCTTCCACCACGAGACAGAATAAGAGAAAGAGAAACTGTTCAGAATCTCGATGCAATCATTTTTCAATCAAATCAACCTTTAGCTCAACCCAATCAACTTCCAACAGACTGATCTTGAAATACTCAGAGTCATTTCCTGATTATCTCAATAAAGTTCAGATCCAAGAGTCACATGAAGTATGATGAAAGAGAAACCAAAGTGAAAAAATCTTTCACTTTTTTCTCTTCTTTCTCAGATGAAGATAAACTTTCTGAGGAAAGTGAACAATCGATATTTAAAGTTTATTAACTTTTGGTGTCGTTTTTATCCAAATATTAGAATCCAGATAGAAGTGAAATATGATCACGATATTGAGAATGAGAATCATCTTCAGAAGGAAAAACATGATTGATGCAAATGTTATTTGATACAGATAAGATTTCGCTCGATCAGCTTAGTTTGATAAGCTTATGTGCTTTTGTTCAGAGAAATTACCAAGGGGAATTCTGATGGATTCCATGAGTTTCATGAATAAATCGTTTTTGGTTTATCATATTATTCAATCAACACCACAACAAAGAATGTTTATTCCAGAAAAAAGAAAATAATACTCACCAAATCATGGAAAAACATCTTCGGGCCACGAATGATATTAGATCACTATTAGGTCAAAGACTATGAATCCAATGCTCGTTAAATTGGTCCCGATGCTGAAGATCCCAAAAACGATAACATCTGAGAAACACTTTGGACGATTCTCTCTGTCCTTCCGATTAAATTCCTTGCAGGTCATGTTCAGAATTGAACTTAAAGCGATTTCATCCATTACATTTTTAGGTCAGATTTGAACTGCACGACGAATGGACAATGGCATTAATGTAAAACGAGTACACAGGAAATAACAAACCTTCAAATTTCAAGGTTAAAAGGTTACAAAAAAAGGTCACCTGAACTTCTGGGCTCCACCAATCGATTTCTTAGTAGTTTTCGATCTAATTCGAATTCCATTTCAGTAGCTATTAATCTTTCAAGAAAACGAAGTTCATTAAGCGTATTTAATTTAGTCCTCACAACACAAAAGTTAAATTAATGAACATCAGCTGATAATTACATCGATTTATTTCGATATATTCATTGATTTCTAATGTGATTTACTCACTAGATGGTGACTGCTAGAGAGAGTGAGAGATTTGATTAGATTAAAATTTAATCATTAAATCATTTCCTTTGTAAAGTTAATCAACCCTTTCTACCTTTAAGACTCAAACGCTTCATTTGTTACCTCAAGTCCAGCAGAGTCCCAATCAACTCATAGAGCTTAAACTGACCACAAATTAGTATCCAAACGAACCTCAATTTGTCTCTTTCAACTTTCTAATTAATCACCAAAAGTTTCACTTCTATTGAGTTTTCCTTAATGGAGGGGATCCATCTCTTTGTCCTCGACAACCTTCAAGGTCAAAGGTAAGTGGAGACCTTTATTTATCCTCTTAACACTGGGTCAAGATGAGAGACTAACATTTATTGGAAAATTGTGATTTATTTGAATTTAAATTGAATTTTTTGAATCCTTTTTGATAAATTCAATTATTTTATGACAATTCATCTCAATGTGTAATTCAGACTTTTACTTTTGGCGCAATTGTCTTTTTCAAAGTGAATCTGTCACCCAGATTTTCATGGTTACTCATGCGAGATAATGTTTCAAGGTCACTGAGTGAATGCATTTCCATCCACACCAAATGTCTCTCAAAGTTATCATGACATTCAGTTAAATCGAGTCTGTCATATTTCATATTTGCTCATCACTGAACATCCATGGAACTGGTTATGTGTTGATAATGAAATGAACCTTTAATTAAACTTTAAAGGTCGAAGTGAGAAATTGAATAACAGGTAAACTCATGAATGTAAATTTTTGGTACCAAAAGAATAAAGAAAATTAAGATTATCAAATTTAATTGTGTAACTGTAAACGAGTAATTATTAATAGAATCACTTTTGATCATATTACCATTTGATTAAACGATAGCCAATTTTAAAAATTGAATATCAAGTCGAGTGCTGATTGATCAACACTAATTGGTAACAATTAATATTAATTACTAAATTAGTTTACATCTGTTTCATTTTGATAGTTAACGATGATAATTCAATTAACTGTTTCACATTGATGAGCTTCTACATTAAATTAATGGTTAATCATTTAAAGTAACATAAATTAATACAATTATCATCATGTCAACTGAATTTAATTGTGATCCTTGTGATCACATTGATACTGATTCAGTAGTAAAGAAATTAATTGCTGGTAAAAGTTTGTAATCACCGTTATAGCCTCATGTAATAATCATTATCATGATTAAGTATTGAAAGATTCTTGATTTTATTGATCAGAAATAGTAGAAAACATTAATTGTTGAACTAAATTAAAATCATTGAAATAGTTTAATTCAGATAAACTTTTCTTTCAAATGATTCCAATGAACCAACAACAATATAACAATTATCTTTACATGAATACACAGATAATCACTGTAATCATCTCAACTATTCATGTTTTTTTCTTAATCACAATCAGAATCTCAACTGTGAAGAGAAACTTTTCCCTGAATGAAAGTGAAGCTACAATGTAATTCAATCACATGGAATAGGAAAAGTTTCAAGATGAACAGTAATTATAATAATCAACTTATTCACTTTTTTAAACTTCAACTGAATTTCTAAAAAAACTAATGATCAAGTAAAGTACAAAATAATTGTATTAATAACCATGAATCGAATTAGAAAAAAAAGGAAACCATGATCATGATGAAGAGGGTGAAAAATACGTTAGGAAACTTTTACCAGAGATTGGAACTTTTGTTCGTCTAATATGAACAAAGATATTTCATATTCTTTTGAGTTCATTATTTGTTCAATTTTCTTTTAATTCATCATCAGAATTCACTTCACTTTGTCCTCTCTCATCTCCTGACACAGTTGATTGAGAAAATACTGTAAACATTGTCATCATTCAGAACTTTCTCTCTAATAACTGTGGTGTTCATTTTCAAATGAATACTTATCTTATTGATTTTCTCAGTACAATTGAATTTCTTATTCTGCTTGATATTATCGGTAAACTGATTATCAATTAATTATCAATGAGATTTTTTCTTATACATTATAATTAAAGTGTTGGGAGGATGATTAATATAATAGTAGCTTTCAAGTGGATGAGGTTAACTGAAGAGGACCAGAAAGTGAATTAACTTACAATGAATAACTGGTAACTGTGATTATACAATGTGACAAGTTGATTAATTTAGTTGGATCATTATCATGACTATGGTGACGATAATGATTCACATGATGTGGAATAACTGTTGAATTAGGATTAATAGTCAGAGCCAAATAAAAGGGTTCAATGGAAGGCTGAAATCTTCTGATTATTTATATAAAAACTATTATGTTGGTTTAAAGTTTTCTTACCTTTTCCTTACTTTTCAATGGGTTTTGCTGTACTTGAGATCAAAAGCAGAGAGAGAGAGAGAGAGAGAGAGAGAGAGAGAGAGAGAGCGATAGATGATCTTGTAATCTCATGAGCTATTACACTTTCATCATCATGTTGTCATGGACAATGAAGGGTCAGTTAGGGACAAAATATGCGATAAATAAGCCTGAATCAACTCAAGTTTTCCATGTTAATGATGACGATGATTATTTTGATTCCATTATTATCACTTCCCTTCATCAATCAAATCACAGATTTTTCCTTACTATTTATGACAGAAAAAGATTCTGAATAATAATGATCCAATTCATCACATTCCAATAACATAGTCAGTTTGTTATCCATCACTTACGAAAATTATTAAAAGATAAATCATCCAACTTGAACAAATTTCAATTAATATCACTAATATACAACCGATTACAAAGACAGCGATTCATTTTTATCATGTAAAATCAACCAGAACAAATTTTGCCGCCTTTCAGCTTTTGGATCATTTTCAAAGTAGTTGATCAGTTTGGATTAACAGTTTTCATAGGTGTCTGGCGAAAACTAGTCTCTTGATTCAATCGATTCAATCAATGAACAAAATTCCAAGTGATTGAATTAATTTACTCTAATTAGTGCTGACAAAATATGAGTGGGTGAAATGTTATTATCATTAGGAAGTACCATCATTATAAAAGTCACCGTCATAATTAATTCAATTAAATTTTCTATGTACTGAACTTTAGATTTAATTCATTTTCTATCATTCAGTTGTACATTGAAATAGATTGAAAATATTTTGAGAAAAGTTCTCATGTGATCCATTTGATTATCATGATAAATTGATTATTATTCACCTTAATATTATTAGTTGGAAACATCAGTTTAATAATTGGATTCTCAAACATTTCACAATTTCATTGAAATTGAATAACTAATAATAGAGTTTAATCTGGCTACTGGTTCAATGATTATTATGATTATTAATAATAACAACTTGATATTATCAACATGTTTCACCCTTTGGATTCATGGTGTTGATTCATTATGCTTATCGATAAAGCGAAAGAACCAAAAACTAATAACAAGTTACTTGAATCTTTCATGATTATGGTTGATCCTGAACTTTGATGCTGAACTGAAGGAAATTGTGAATCGAAATTATCAAATAACTAGGGAATGTGAATGAAGATAATGAAGAAAAGGATGAAAATGGATGAGTGAGCATAAAGTTATATTTGAAGAAAGATGCAAATAAGAAAACTCAGAATTCTGTAAAAAAGCAAAAGTCTGAAGAAAAAAAGTTTTGATTTATAATCTTCATAATAATAACATTAACAAGAAATGAATTGAAGTCAATGTTAACTTATACAGAAGTAATTGACTTGAATTTCAGGCTTGATCATGATGCTGAAGATCAGGGTGATGAAGATGTTAACCATGATGATTGAACTCGCAATTTAACCTTGAGAATGTGAAACAGATTGAATACTATTAATAAGATGAAGGGGATTGCGTTGGTTAAGAAGACAATCATCATGATAACTGTGATGAGATTGTTGAGAAAATAATGGTAACATAATTACATTTTTATCAAGTTTCATCTTCTTATTCATTGAAATTCATGAAAGATTCAAAAGTACATGAAAACTACTTGAAAGTTTCATCGACAAAATTAACATTCAACTTTAATGAATATTATAAACGAGGAGGATTTAACTTGATTGTCCTGATTCATTTCATTGTAATTTACTTCCTCATTCAAGAATCTCTCAACTCTTATTAGTCACAATTCTCTTCATGGATCAGAATTAATGTTCACAATTAACTATTCAACTCAACAATCCAATAAACAACAATTTAATTCACCTTGTATTTACGATTACAAGGTTAATACCATGTCAATTGAAATGATGGTAAATTTAATTTATTTTCAATAATATAATTTATTTTTTCATTCTTATTCATTTTTCTTAATCTTTGATGATTATATTTAAATAGCATGAGTTCAATACATGAATAAGTCAATTACATTGTTATTATTATTTGATTATTGTTCAACTTTTTTCATTAATCATGAACCATTAATTTACCTTTTTCCTGTTAATTCAAATCAACAAGCTACGATGTCCATTGATCAGAAGGAAAAAGATGAAGATGACAGAATGAAAAAAATATTCCCAGAGTTTTTTTCAGCTTAAACATGAGTTTCAATGATATCTCATGGAGATATTTGTGAGCCATGCTCAGGAGAGAGACTGGAAGCAAAGACAGAGAGGTAAGAAGAAAGAGAAAGAGAAAATGTTTCTTCCTTGATCAACTGAATTTCCAACTACCGCCATCGTCCCAACCCTGAAACTCACCATGTAAACTCCTCCTTCTCTCAAGAAAAGAAAGAAAGAGAGAGAGTGAGAATGAGAGAGAGAGAGCATGATGTTTATGATGAAAAAGTTTATGTTGCCAATATTTTCCATTCTCAAAGGTCTCAGTTTAGTTCAGTTCAATGAAGAGTGTGATTCAGTTTCATGTACATGAGGTTCAGTCTAATTCGTTATTCCAATTGCAAGCGTATTATGTTAACATTGCAATTGCCCTTTTCCAATAGAAACAATAACATCACAACCAAGTTTTCATCGCCATCATCTTGATTCTCATCATCAAATCCAACCTTTTATCCAATTGATTTCCATTACCATTGATATTGCACCAAATTGCAAAGGAAAATAAAATATTTCCAGTACACTTTTATGTAGAAGTGTTTGTTAGTCTAATATTGAAATTGAATTATTATTATTCAGTGAAAATCATGTTCGAAAATAATAATAATAGTATCATGAAATTATAAGGATCATAAGGAAAAGAAAATATTGCTTTCAGTTCAAGTATCAAATTCTGATCATTTTTGCTCCTTCTTATTTTATTGATGTGACAATAATAAAAAAACTTCTCTGTTTCCTTTTTCCTGTTTATTGACGTGATAAACATCATTACATCATCATCATTACAAGTAACCATCAGCATCAATATCACCACCACCGCATCATCATCATCATCATCCTGAGCTATTGTGCCTCAAGCACCAATTTCAATTCTTCACAATTTATTAGCAATCAGAGAAAATATTAGAAAGTGCTCATTGTTGTGTCTTCTTCATGTCAATTTCATTTCTCTCTTCTCACCCAATTCCATGATAACTCCGTCAGAATTTTTCTACATTATTCATCAACTCGGTGGTAATAACAGTTTCTAGAGAAAAAATTAAAATAAGAAAAACATTAAAGGTAAAAGTTTCCATTACGACAGTTGAACATCCACATCAACACATAATCAAGATGATGATTTATCCTTAATCATTAACCTTCACTAGATTAAGTTTTTTAATCTCAATACAAAGAAACGAAATGATTTCATCATTAATTCAGTTTCACTTTTAAAGTAAACAAAGTTAGATTATCACTGTGATTAAGAATTGATTAAATCCTAGATGATTATTAGTATAATTGTGATTGATTAATTATTAACTTGATTCTATTATCTCATTTGTGGTTCTGTTGGTTCATTGGTTTTCTCAATTTTCATGAGCAGCATCTTAATCATCAATATCCTCACAAATTGAACACAAAGCAAGAAAATAATGAAATCATCACATCCTTATACTGACCTCTCATCATCTTCCTCATCATTCACATCATCATCATTGTCAACGGATGATTATCATCCAATAGCTCAGTTTACCTCATTTCTTGCCTCCCAATTAACTTCGTCACTTTCAACTAACCTTTCAAGTGAAGGTTATCTTGGTGGTGAAACTTTTAACTTGACATCATATTTAACAAGTGAAGCTAATTTATCATCACAATCAACAACAACAACCTCGTCATCTTCATTGATTTCATCCGTGAATCCATCTTACATTGAGTTTCGTGATAGATCTCGTTTCTGGATACAGCGGATTCTTGTTCCATTGGTTATGATCATCGGTGTGATTGGAAATTCAATGACAATAGTTATCATGACTCGACGTCGCATGAGAAGCTCAACAAATTTTTATCTCGCTGCCTTAGCATCAATCGACATGATGTATCTTATATTTTTCTTCATCCTTTCCCTTAAACATTATCCTGATGCAGATCATTCAAACTTTTATTACTATTGGGTTTTCTATCCATTCAGTTTAATGATTGTTGATGGTTGTTCCAACATATCAGTCTGGTTAACGGTGACATTTACCTTTGAAAGGTTCATCGTTGTTACTCATCCGATTCGTGGTAAAGTCATTTGTACCGAGGCTCGAGCCAAGAAGGTCATTCTTGCCGTGTTCATTATCTGTTTTACTTATGTGTTACCAACACCCTTTGAATGGATTATTGTTGAAAAGTTGAGTACAGTGGATAATTCAACACGAATCGATGTTCTTTATTCCGATTTTGGTAAAAATAAAATGTACAAAACAGTGTATTATTGGACAACGTCAGTGCTGTTCACTTTCCTTCCATTAACATTATTGGCCTTTTTCAATGCTTTTCTCATCAGATCAGTTCAACTATCACGAAGAGCGCGCGCTGATATGACCCAGTCAAAGATCACAACTGCCTATTCAACAGTCGCCAAAACTGATCCTGATCCAAGTCCAAGGTTAGGTCGTAATGGTGTTACATCAACAGGCGGTGGTGGTGGGACATCAGGGGGCAAGATTGACCATTCAACTGCCCAAGAGACTAAAATAACGATAATGTTAATCTCAGTTGTGGTGCTTTTTTTGTGTTGCCAATCCCCAACAGCGATCATGTTGATCTATTCATCTGTTCGAGAATTCAAGAGAAACACCAATGAATATCATCTGCATATCGCTCTGAACAATATTTTCAACTTTTTAGTGGCCGTTAACGCCGCAGGAAACTTTGTCCTTTATTCACTGCTCAGTCAAAAGTATCGACGCACATTCGTTCAGCTTTTCTGTCCCTGTATCAAGGGTCGACTTTCTCGATTACAATCTTACCAACAAACACTTTATCCTTCAAATGCAACAACAATTGGGTATTCAACCTCATCAGATAAAAGGTTCAATGAATTTCTATCAGTATCAAGTGACTCAAAGTCTCGAGGATCAGCATCACCTCGAATCTCTCGAGTTGGATTACCTGGAAGTGGCTTTGATTTCGGTCGGCCAAACAGTAATTACAATCTTAACAACACACCGACAACAACAACTCCAGTTAATCATAACAACAATACATTGACAGTCAACAACAACTCTTTCAACAGTGTTAACAATGTAATAAATGTTAACGATATTGAAACAGATAATCCAGACAAAAGTAACACCAATTCTTTAGCACAAAACATGAGATCAGAATCAAATAGTTCAAATATGGTTGAAATTGACCAGAATACAAGGGAAATGAATAGTGTTCCTGGTTGAAATTGATCGATTAAATTTCATCAAACTTGATTGGATAACAATTAAAATTTAATCAAAAAGTGGCTTATGAACCAACAACCGATTAATTTATTATTATTTTATTAATTTATAATCAATGATTTAACTATGAATGGTGAACAAAATGGTTCGAATTGAATCAGCATTCAAACGTTAAGACAGATGATTGAAACTGTTCAATGGCGACTAATGAACGACGAACGGGTTAATCCTCGAATCCATTGAACATTGAAACGCTTTGATTACCAATTGAATCACGTTAATAACTAAATCCTTGTTTTTATTTTCTTCCTTTTCTGTATAATCCTTTTTTTTCATTGAGAAACATAAATAATAACAATTATAATTATAGTAATAATATAATAACGATGATGTGATTATCGATTCTGTTCATTTGTGGTCAATCTTGTTTTCCTTTGAAATACAATCTAATCCTTGTTTCTATTAATATCAAGTTATAATAATTTCGCCTTGAAGATGAAACAAATCACTGTAATAATGATAATTTACAATAATAACAATTAAATTACGATAATGATCATAACTCAATGATATTATGACTAATAAATAATAATGATATATCTTCAATAAGAAAATAATGAACAGAAAATTTGAGTTACTATTAACATTGAGAATCATTTTTGAAACTTTGATCATTTTCATCAACTGATAATCAAAGATTATGTTGATTGTTAAGATGGAACGTCAATCAATTTGGTTTCACTGATTAAATAATTAATTTGCCATAAACGATAATTGTAGTTATTACATGATAATTATTTGATAGTTTGTAGCAAAATTGATTACAATTTATTTGTTTCGTTTTGATTTCATTCATTTATTTGAATTTTTCATGATTTGGGTTATGATTTTAATTGTTTCAATGACAATCAAGAATCTCAATAAAGGTGACAAATTAAGTAAATCATTTTTTCCTGGTTTAAATGTAGACATGAAGTTCAAGCCAAGAAATGAATGTAACTATGAATACATCATGAATTTTTACGTAGGCAATTTAAAATTCACTTTTTTCTGGCATCATTTCAATTCAGTTATCATGAAAATGGCAGAAACAGCATCTTGAGTACGACTTGTGGCCCAGGTTATAATCATATTGTTTTTGCAAATGATTAAAAATCACTAAATATATCTGATTACTGAAGAGACGAGATAAATTTCATGAAGATTCTGAGTGTTTTGTCCTTCATGGGTAAAGTGAAGTCTTTGCTCAACTAATTTCAGTTCAAGGCGAACATCATATTATTCCGAATGTAAATTGACAGAGAAAAAAAAAGAAAAGCAGAAAATAACTGGAAAAGTCTAATAACATGATAGTTAAGATGGTGGGTGATATTCATGATGCTGAACATGCGAAAAGTAAGAATGATTAAGAATCCGTTAATTTTGGACTCATTATTTTCTTCGATATCAATCAAAGATTTTCACTTGATTGTGACCAAATGATATCGGCAAGATTATTATTCCGCTGTTTCTTTTGATATTTGAATCTTTGATCCGACGATTTAACGTCTAAGTGACCATGAAAAGTTAAGAGAAAAAAGAAATCTGAATCGAATCAAAAATGATTAATAAACAATCAATCATCAGGAAGACAATGGATATAAAACAAGACGAACATAAAACTTAACGGTAATCAAACTCGCGATTAATTTGATCGTTTGAATCTCGTGAGATTCATTTCTTTAGATATGAACCTTGAATCTCAATCAAAGTAAAACAAACCTGAGATCTACTGTAGACAAACAGTTTAAAAGGAAAAGGAAACAACAAGAAAAAGTGTATTTAAGATATTTCATGTTATGTACCAAAGAGATTTCCAAGTGATGATAAACAATCAGGAAGCTAAAGAGCAAATATCTCACATTGCAAACATGATGGAATAGAACAATCGAAGTAATGAATTCGAAAGTTCGAAAAGTTCTTTTCTTTTCTTCAACTTTTCCTTCAGTTACAGAATAAATATTGTCTCTTTTTCTTTGTCTTTAACAATTAGTCCATTCTTTTTAAATCGTCGACATTAATCACAAACTCATTGAACATAATATTAATAAGATAATCAACCTCCAACTATGAATTTACTTAATTCACAAAAGATCATAGGTCTTAATCCATTAACCGTTTTCCTTGAGATCATGTTGACATTTTTAACTCTTCTTAAACGGCTCATCAACTTTTCCGACTGGAAACTTTTTTTGCAGAAAATTAAACTCGTCACAATTAAGTTTTTTCTCTTGGAAATCAACGATTATCGTTAATTTCACTCATTAATCGTCAACTTAATGAATCTCAGTTAACTTTAAATCTGCTGTCAAAATAAACCGGGGAATTATCTCGATTACCTGGATATTAAATTGAAAGAAATTCAAATTCTAAGAAGAAATTTTCATTTCTATTCATACCTCTGAACATAGACCATGAAACGTATTACATGCACAGTCTCTTTCCATTAATAAGATCAAAAGTTGCGATTAATCCAATCAGTTCCACCTAATGTACAAATAAGTTCGTATTAGTAACCGAGGCTTATTCACCAGAAACTTTGTTTTGCTTACGCTATCAAGTGTAAATATGTAATATAGATTATTCATCAAGTTAATCAATTATTTCATATTTTGATGACTTAAGTGATTAATCTAATAATAACAATCGTAATTTAGAAAACCGCAAATATAATTGGTTCTGCTGATTGAATTTTCTGCTTCAATTTTGTTGTGATTCTTTCAACAAATATTAATATTTTCAATCACTTTTATAACTAGAGAATTCCCATAAAAACATTCATAATGTCCAATATCTACTATATGGTGTTTATCTTATTCGGGTGAAACGAATATTTAATCACTTATAGTGTTCTGAGTATTCATCTGAAATTGAATTATAAGTAAGATCTCCTTGTGTCTGAAATTCAATGGAAATGAAAACAAAAATAGCAATAAATGAATTTGATTGTCAATCAATTCGTGAATACATTAAATGAAATCGATGATTAGTTTGTAATTATCTTAATTATGAAAAATAATTGGTGAAAAATTCAATAAGTAAATTGAATTATTTTGTAAAAATCGATATAAATACAAATGAGTATTGAAGTTTCGTGTTTTTGTTTAGTTTTTCAGGATCATGGGAATGAAATTATCGCCATAATAGTCAAAGGCTCTCATTTATCATTAATTTTTTGTGTCTTCATCAACATTATTGCACCGGTGCAATAATGATTATTATAATAACCATAATGGCCATTATAGTTATTATAATATCACAATTGTTTTATCACGATAAAATTCATCAAACAATTAACCTTCATTGTTACTACATAACATTCACAGTATCTATTTGAGTAAACCAATAAATTATCATTAGTTGAATTCAATTCTTGACAAGTTATCTTGTTAATATGATCAAGATTATGATCAATTTTCTGACATTACTAATCGATTAACAGTAAAAGTGAATCTGTATTCACAAAAAAAATGAATCAACTTTAATTTTGGATGCAATTAACTCATTTGATGTTCATTAAGATGATTACCTGGTTAATATACAAATGAGTTGTCATTTATTAGATACAATTTAGCATGAGAAGTATCATTTTCAATGCTAATCTATGTAAATATTTAACTTTGTTGTATTATTATTCTGGAAGAACTCAGGTAGGAGCTGCCACAGCACAACAGTTATATTCATGGCGAAAATGAATCATGAAAACATTAACCCAAAGTTCTAGTAATCAACTTGAAACACTTAACTTGACAGTTGATTACAATAAGAAGACAATATGAGAAATAATAAGATGAGGTTTTCTCTCCTTATCAAACTAGAGGAAACTTTTCACATCAACATTATTCATCCAAAGACTGAATAAAAAAAGGATAATCATTAAACACTCTGATGATTTATGCTTATTTTTTACTATCAATACACCGAGAAGTAAACATGGAAATGTTGAGAAAAAAATGATTCCATTGGTGTGTGACTTTACCGGGAAGGAAACTCTGAATACTCAGAAACAATTGGTTGACATTTTGTTGAATAAAAAATTATGGTGATAAAAAAGGAAATAAAAGAAAAGATAAATGAAATGAGTTAACAGAAGATAACAAATTGAAGGAAAAGAAAAAATTGAAAATTCAAGATTAATAATCTTTAAGTGTCATTATAATCACTTGGAGATTAATCCAGTTCTAAGCTTGATCTTATTGAGAATTTGCTGGAACAACTAAATCATTGCGAATATTATAACTGGGAAATATTGATAAAATAAACAAGAATTTTGAATATCATTATCTTCCGTAAATGATTAGATGTTCATCAGAATCTACACGATTTTCCCTGAAACTTTTTCAGAATTCTGTTTTTTTATCCTGTCATGACATAGATAATAATATCTTGCAACCACACCTTATGAATTGATTTCACCTTCGTGGTGTATGAGGTTACATCATTAGTGAATAAAGTGATGAACATTGATGAAACTTTTCCGATTGAATCATAATGTTGTTTTCTGGTAACTGTTTTTTACTCAGTTTTTATCCACCTTTTCATTTATACCTTCAGGGAGTTACTCATGTTTCATATCACCATTATAATAATTATCATCTTTTATCATCATCATTATCATGCTCAAATTGATGCTTTTCAAAGTGTAAAACTGCACGTTAACGGTTGAGATTATCGTCTCTGTTAATAAGTCGATAAATAGATTTTTGTTTAGATGTTGATTAACAGTTAATCAATCATTTCTAACTCGTTTCATTCTAATCGTTATCACGATAGCAAATTAAATCATAGATTAAAATCAAGATCAAAAATAGATTAAGTAGACCAAATCTAATCTATGAGACCATAGATTTCTACTTCCTCAACTGTTACCGTAAAGGTGACGTATCGATGAGCAAATTGATTAATATATTAACTTTATCGATACTAAAATAGTCTCGAATTAAAGTTTGATAAAAAGTTCGATCAAATATCTTAAATCCATCGTTACATAAATAAGAGATTATAATATTGTTGACAAAGTTCAGCTTGTCTACCTTATTATAAGAAAGTAAATAATAAACAGAATGATGTATTTACTTAACTGAGAAACAAAAAGACAACTTCTAACAAGGGGAGACTTCACCTGGAGGGCTTTGTTTTCCAATAGAAATCCTATCTCATAGCCTGAAGATTTTACATAATAAAGATGAATATCTGTAAATGAATGAACAGACGAAGTGAAAATGTTTCCACAATTTTCAGCATTTTTCTGAGTTCTCATGAAACCAATGGTTCGACTTTAGTCTTTCAGCTTTTAAAAATTTATCATTTGAAAACCTGAAAATCAACAATCACCTAAAGAAATTAAATTTAATAAATTGGTAAAGTTTAGTTCAATGTCTAAATATTTGTATTGATCTTTAGGTTAGAACGATTTTTCCATGATACTTATCATGAAAAACTGTTCAGCTTCTTCGATTCAACTTCTTCATTTAAGTAATTTAATGGATGAATCATTAAATCTCGTATACTCATGTAATCAAATATCTAAAAATAAGTATTGACCATGAATTGAATTTCATCATTATTAGGTGAGCACAATATCCACACCACTAGGAAAGTATTCAGAGTCTTCCTGAAATAAAACTGAGAAGAACCATGAAAGTCAAAGGATAAAGGAATATGAAGAATTATTATCTTCCATGGTTAGAAAAATGTCATTATGTAAGTTAAGATGATAAGAATGATAATTTAGAAGGAAATTTTGATGAAATGAATGAAGAAAAAGATTAAATGATGAACAAGAGAATGAGAAGTTTCAGATGAAATGATTACGGTGAAAAGGTTGGTAAGAAATGATGATCACCATGAGAACATTTTCAATTAAAAGTTCTGTTCGCTTCTCTTTTCATGATGAACAACAATTCGTTTCCAGTCTTAAGAATCTTCATCTTTGTGTCCAAACCATAAGAAATCATCTCAAGTTAAGGGTCATCGTAAAGTCCAAATCCAATGAATTGAGTGATCATTCCATCATCTTCATGATCAGTTTATCATGAGATGAATAATATATGAAAATGATTCTGATGAAACAAGCAAACGATTAAATTCAAATGGGAATACAAACCGATCATCATAATTATAAAGTCTATCAACGTAATCATTTTGTATAACAATCAAATTGGTGACGAGTTAAGCCAATTTTTCACTGAAAATTCACTTGGTAACAATATTATTATCGTTGATTGTAAAGTGTTTTTAATTACAATCAAGTCTTCATGCTGTTTTTCCAGCCATTGTCATACTTGTATTAATTTTCAATCATTTTAATTGCTGCAGATAATTAATGATCCAAATTCACTTTGGTTATTCAATCTATTAACAAGTTTTTAGTTTTATTTTACAGATACATTAATTCAAGCTCATTGATTTAGATTCAGTTTCATTCTGAATTTATTAATATTTAGAAATGCAAAACGATTTGAATTACAATTTGTTGTTTTTACAAGATTATTTCAATATTAGATTTTGTTACTCAACTAACTCTTGAGGTTTTCTTAACTATGGTTAAGATAGACAGAGTTAACGATGATGGTGATGATGAAGATGAAGATGAGGATGATAATGAATGAAAAGAGAGATAGTTTTTTGCTTATTTTATCTTACGGGTGCAGCATCTTCCAACTTCATCTTCTCAATGATATACGAGGTATGTTGAGAGAGATGATTTTTTCTCATGAAACTTTTTCATTTTCTTCTCACATATCAGAGTTCCAACTATTCAGTGACATCGTACAATTACCAAGGACTTATTCCCCTGATTCTTTCTCATTTTCTTATTTCGTCATCTTCTTTTTTCATCTATGAAATTTTGCTTCTCTTCTTTCGTTTGTCAACCGACAGAGAGAAAAAAAGGTTTGCAATCAAATTCCTTAAAAACATTAGACACAAACATTGAGATGGAACAGAGAATATCATCTACATCATCTTCTGTCATCCTTATCCCTCGATTTCTATTCTCTTCCTCTTCCTAATCTTCATCTCGATTTTCATTTCCTATTCGTAAGACTCAACTTTTGATACATCAAATAGCTTTTATTTTATTTTTATCCTTTTTTGTTTTATTCTGATTAACATTGAACAGCCTGGAAATCACAACATTCACCATGAAATTGGTCAGAAAAATGCTTATCCAATCATGATAATCTCTTTTATCTTCCAAATCATCACTCTTGTCATTTCTTCTTGTAATTACTTTCCATCCTAATTCAACATTTAACATAAAAACATCGCAACAACAGTCCATCTACCTGAACAATGTGTTACTTGGTTTCGAAAGTTATTCTCATTTTCATTGACTTGATAGTATTCCAAGAACTCAATCCTGAGCTCTACTAATTACAAATTCATCTCATTGACGGTTAGATTTTATCACAGAGAAATCAACATTAACTCCTATGTAACTTTGCTGTCATATTATTTCATTTCTGATGTTTTGCTCCAAATTAGTAGAAAAAGCAAAATTTACAAGTTGATTTCGATTCAAATGATAGAAAAATAAACAGAAAAAAAGAAGAGAAATTTTAATTCTGGATGAAAAAAACCGTAATTATGTTATTGTTATTCTGATAAAGAGTATCTGAAAATTCATATTAATATTTCATTATTTCAAGTTAATCTCTTGAGTCTGAAAATGTGTTGAATGAGTTATTTTGTTGGCATTGTGATTGGTTCATAAAGATTCATTATCATTCAAACTCATAAAAATCCGCAATTGTTATCATGAAAACATGATAACAAATTATTATGAGAAACCAAAGTAATAATCTTATCAAGATAACTATTTGTTTTCCATTTGAGTCTTAAGGTAATTCAAGTCAAAATACAACAATTAAATAGATTAACAGCTTCTCATGTTCCATTCCAGTGAATTTGTTTTGGTTAACAATTAATTAATTTTAAATTGTTGCTCATCACCATTATAATGGTGATTTTGTGATTACTTTCAGTTGATTAATCCTTTTGGATGTTCAATGTCCCAGTCCAACCATTTCAACTTACGAAGCAAAATAATAATTATCATTGTAATCTCACTTCCATTGATTATTAATTCAAGTAAATTGACCAATGGTCAAAACAAGTTAATCACTCGCAAAATGGAAGCAATTTGATCTTGATGAAGGTTAAAACCTTTTTTTGTTCATTGTATATTGATTATGATGATAAAGTATCTTAATTGTTTTGCCTCAACAATTTTCAATTCACTTTTCATTGTTTCCATTAACAGGTCACCAGTTTACAGGGAAAATTAATTGATGATAATTAACCTTAACTAATTGGCCTCTCATTAATACATAGATGCGAAATATTATCCTGTCAGTAACAGGAGTTTAATCAACATCTCAATTGCATAAAGGATATTAGACAACCGGTAAGTAAATTAGTTAATTCGTTACAATTTATATAAGTGACATAAATAATTAGTCAAATGTTTAAACATCTTCAAATCTCATTATAAAATCCAAGGATAATTTAATAATCTCCCAGTAGGTCAAATCATTGATTTATTATCAATAGTTGTGTGAGTTATTGATTAAACTTCAAGATATTAATCGTGAGCATGTTGATCATTCAAGTTCCGGATCAATTGAATAACTTTTTATAATAAATTTCATTTCTATTTCATTACATAAAAGAGAAAACGGTTTCGTAAAATTTTCATTTACTTATTTTATACTTCGACAATGGTTCCTACCAAAAGCCTTATTACCTCAAGTCGTATTTCTGACCATCGTCGTGGTCGTTGTCGAGAGGTTGGCTCTGTTTCTGTTGAAAATTCTCTGACCGTGGAAGATCAATCAATCGTTGAAGTTGAACCAGTCAAAGATCAGCCGATTATTTCATCATTTCCATAATGGAAGACTCGTACTCGTACTCGAAGAAGTGACCATCATTATAACTCGTAATAAACGAAAACGAACTGAATTGGACTCATAGAGCTCATCGCCAAGTGGTTCAATTGGATCAGAATCGATCATTAACTTCAATAGATCCGACCCAATTCGAATCATTTAACGATTTCTTCCAAGCTTGTTCGAAGATTGGAGGGACGGATCTTTTAAAGTTCTGTTGTTATCTCGTTGGTAATTATGCCTTGAAGATTAAGGAAATGGATGTCGCCAAGTTTACACCAGAATTCAGTGACCGAAATAAGATCAACATAAAGGATGCTGCAAAAGGTTCCACTGTGAAAGGTAAAAGGAAAGGAAAAGAGAAATGGTCGAAACATTTTTTTTAAGACCTTGAAATGAAACGAAGCTCTTACGAATTACGAGGAAAAAGCTGAACTCTATCGATTTTTAAAAAGAGACCCGAAGAAATCTTCGATCGGCTCTTAGGATCAAATTGCGCTGTGCTTGTTGTGCATATGAAACACGAAACAATCAGTTGTTGGAAAATCACTTTATAAGCTCTCGTTGGAATTGACTTCATTGTTTCAATTATCACCCAATTCGTTTAATCCTAAAGTTATCATATTAGTTAATTTAATCCGATTTATTTACCATATGAAATTGATAATAGTCGTTTTCTAGTATTTATTCTTCCAATGTCCATTCCTTTTGTCCAATGGTCTAATTAAGTTCATAAATGCTCATCTGTTTTCGTTGATTCTTATTGATTTTCTAATTTCTTCTCACCGATACTTGAATCACCCACGATCATGTCAGTTGAGGCTTCACTTTGAGCTCCCTGACGAATGTTACATTTCATATAGTGAATGAGTATCTGATCTATTTGTATTCCTTGAGACATGATGGTTATATCTTCACATGGTGCATGATGATTCTTATTTTCAAGTTTCTGTCACAATAAAGAGAATGTAAAAAAAAACAAATCGGAATTGTAAGAAATAATGAAAATTTCGAGAATGAAAAATGATTGACATACCAATTAAATTGATCAGCTCGTTGAAAAGTTTCAATTGATATCTTATCTTATCAAATATGATTCTAGGAAAAGGAGCAACCGATCTGTCACAAATTTCGTGCAAAATTAATGAATGAACCATTCGATTTCACTACTTACGAGCTTTTCTGTTCCACCTGATTTTGTGGTTAACGAGTTCGTTCATGTTTACATTTAAATTCTTATTTTTTATTAATTTCAGCCAAAACGATTGTATAAAGTGATTTCATGTGTCAATATGTCATTTAGTGTTAATTATTGGTACTTTCGAATTGCAAAAAAATATTTGAACACAAAAGAATTTCGATTATTAGACAATTTCAATTCTCCCGCTTCAAAAAAACAGAATTCAAATTAAGATCGTATCGCCATCTAGTGTTCACTTAATTGATGAATTCGCGCACATTTGCAGCCGAACAAGAGATGGCGCTTTTCTCCTCGTGATTTATTTATTAATTGTTAATTGTTAATCTCGATAATGATAATTACAAGTTAATTGTTTACATTTATATTACTCAACATCTGCCTTATGCTATTATCTCATCACCATCAGCATCAACTTAATTTCTCAACCTCTTCTTACTTTTAAAAGGCTTCTTTCCATCTTTAAACTAATCATTATCTCCTTTCAGACTTAATCTTGATCTTGTCTATCATCATCATCGATGCCAATAGCATGATGAGGATGCAAATGATGATTAAAACCTTAATTGTAACCCTAATCAATTACAGTAGTTGAAATAAAAATGTGTTATTATCTAACATCAATATTATTATTTAGTGGCCTTAAAAATATAATAATTATTGTTTCATTATAATAATCAGAAAGCAGCTGAAAACACCTTATATTATGTATCTTGTGATGATAATTATAACGACAATGACGATAATAATATTATTATTTATGATTAACCAGATTTCCGGTTGGATGAGTAGTAATTTGAATTGTGCATCTTCACAATTAGTGCTGAAGACGATCAAGATGAAGATGAAGATGAAGATGAAGATGATAATTAATTGAATCCAGTGACAGGTAATAGTAAATGTCTCTTAGAATCCATTGAATGTCTCCAATCAAATGATTGAATGAATTGTAAGGGAAGCAGATGAATTAATGTTTACATCTGATTATGGATCAGATACTTTTCTTACCTCAATTAGTTTCCGAGGTAATTTCAATTTCCTCTCATTAATTTTAATCAAAGTTGCGTTAAATGTGTGAATAGCTTTTAATTACAGAGACCAAAAAGAGAGACAAATTTAAATTGTGTAAATTGTCAAAAGATAATTGCTATTAACTTTTTCTAAACTTATTTAAGTTTCACTTTCGGACAAAATGTTACCTGACAATTAACTAACAACCTCAACCATTTAGTTTGCTCTGAGTGTGTGACCATTAAACTCTTAATTGTGTCTGCTAATTTTAATAATCTTTTACATAGACTTTTAATCAAGATAATGATACTTTGTCCACTTAAAGATGATTACCAACTAGTAAATTTAATTATTTCTAATTGTAAACAATTAACTTGACCATCAACTTTTTCTCGTCTCGTTTATTTCATTAATTAGCTAAATTGTAAACAGAAAACAATGTTATTTGATTTGGACAATCAACACAACAAAATCAACTATGCATAAGTTAAATTAGATACAAAAAATTTTCTTAATTGTGATTATCTAATCAACATGAATAAAGTTAATTTACTTGAAAAGTCATTGATTTAATTTGAAAGGTTTCCTTGTATTCATTTCATATGATAAATTGTATTTAAGATGAAGTTTTTTTCTCACTAATTGTTATCATTAGTATCATTTATTATTGTTAATTGTAGTTGGCTTCATAATATCAGCATCAACAACGATAGACAAGAACAATTAGAAAACAACAAAGATAATTAACCAATAATGATTAAAATAAACGCAAGAGAAACTGAAAACAATTAATCAGCATTAAGTAAATAACAATGATCATGATAAGCAATTTGATTAACAATGCAAAGATTTCAGTGTTTGTTAATCAATTGATGGCTCATCACAAATGAATATCAACTAATTGTTGGTTTTCATTGTAATTTGATCATCAATTAGAAAATGATTAACTCTGATATTTCATCTTCTCTTCCAGATCATCTTATCAGTTCATCCGCCATTTTCATGTCATTTGCAAACAGAGACTCAGGAAGAGATGAAATGAATGGAAAGAAAGGGAAACAGAAAGAGCAAGATGATGATGATGATTCCAAGGGATGAAGATGAAAAGATGAGGATGAAAATGATGAGGTAAAAGCAACTTTCCTATAAGAAGTTAGGAAATGCGCCGTTCAAGTCTCATCTCTTTTAGCCTTAATCTCTTATTGGTGTTTCCATATTTTTTATGTGCGATTTTATTTCTTACCTATAAATTGTTATTCTCACCAAATCGATCAAATTTCAATCTTATCTAATTGTTGATTCTGTTGTTCAACTACTGGAAACATTGTAACTTCCATTTCTCTTGTTAATCATTTTCCTCTGATTAGATAATTTCAATTTCCTTTTGCATCCTCATCATCGTCCTTATTATTATCTCCATGTTCATCACCATGTAATTCATCATGTTATTTATATAATTTAGATGTTTGTTGTTGTGCTTCTGGTTAATTGTTTGTTAAATATTATCAAGTGTTGATTGATTGTTTCTCTCGTATTGTTTATGTTATCATCGTGATTAGTTTACAACTAATCAACTTTTATTATTTAAACTTTTTGTTTATGTAACTTTTTTTTCTGGTAAGTTTATCAACAGAAACAAAAAAAAATCTGGTAACTTTTTCTGGCTTCAATTATCTTTGATTAGTGACAATCAACCAGAATTGAAGTTAATCAAAGTGAGAAAAGTTTATCATCTATTTACATTGATTACAATCAAATTGTGATTATTTAACCACAGAAATTCAATCAAAGGAATTAAATGATTACGATTGAAAAGCTCACGAATAAAAGTTCTGAAAGTTTTCGTTCATTCCTACTTTTAATCGGCTATTGGCCTCGAACTCTGGTCATTCAGTTATTCAGATCAAAAGATATTTTTAAGAAGTTAATTGTTTTTTCTCTCATCCTTTTCGGTTAATTATCTGATTAATTTGGTTTCGCACTTTGATGTATTTAATTTGCAATTACAATGTACTTTCATTTTGTGAATTCAATTTCATTTCTTCCTCTTCTCTGATTCATTCTCATGCATCTCTGTTAATTATTATCACAATTAATTATTTCTATTATCATAATCATTCAACAGCTTTGATCCATGCAAATGATAATTATCATGATAACTCTCAACTTTATCATATGAAACTCATTAATCTTTTTTTCATCTATTCCATTTCCATTTCCATCTTTTATCTTTGTTTTTATCATAATTTTTCCAGGTAATCATAGTAATTAACTAATGCAAGTATCATATGAATTCATTGATGATAGTAAATAAGGCGTTACCTCAGCAATCATCAGATAATTACAATTAACTAGTTTTTCAATTGAATTCAGTGACTATCATGATAATATAATGATAACTTTTCAGAAATGATTGATGATTAGGTTAAAATTTATTGATTAGAGCAACGAGAAGTCATTGGAGTATTTAAATTAGATTAAATTAAATCAACAGCTATTAATTAATACGAAACTCACTCTGTGTTAAATATCAATTGGTTAATCAAATATGTAAACTAAATTGATTAAATTAATCACCCAAAATTTAGGTGTGTGACCCATTGTTTCAACACAATCACTTATTAGATTGATAATTTTCATTAATCACAATCAATTTTCATTTCCTTGTTTACGATTCATAAATTGTAGAAGTGCAATCAACTTTAATGAAAGTAATCAACATATTGTAACCAATTCAATTACCTGAAACTAATCAAATTACCGATTTGTTTTACAAAATCAATTGCAATGAAGCTAAAGATGAGGGATTATAATTAAAAACAGAAACTGATTAGCTAATTATTTCCAGAAACAAACTGAATTGTGCTCATCCTTTGGCTCATTTGTTTGATAACAAGTTTTAATCAGTCGATTAATATAATTGCAACTCAAGACGATACCATAAATCAATTGAACAATTGATGATTTGTGCAATAAACCGGGAATACAATCAACAGACAATCAATTTCAAACATCAACAATCAACAAGAACCATTGGAACAGCTTTCGAGTTGATTTATAGTAAAAAAAACTTATTACATTTTATAGGTTAGATTATCGAAGAAGGTAAAAAATGGAAGATAAAAATTCTATTCAAGGTTGAATTCAATCGAACGTAACATCTTTTTCTCATCATCATTATCATCTTTCTGTTAACATGACCATTTGTATGTTACCTGAGTTCGCAATAAGCAAAAGACAGAAACACATTGAACCAAACCCTTTACCTGGCAAAGGTTCACATGAGTGATTAGTAAACGATTGAAGAATCAACAAGATGAAAAAACATGAGGCTTAACCAGTTTGCTTTTTCTCGTCATCATCGTCGTTATTTTTCATCATTTCCTTTTCCATCTCCTGTGAAAGTGAAGGCAACAATTGTTTCAATCAAGGATAATGTTAATTCCTGTCGATGACTAACCAGAAATTCGTAAACATGTAACTTCCGGAAGAAAAGGAGTAACCCTTTAGCTCTGGTATAACCTTGGATCTCACGGTTCTCATTAAAAGATAATGATTATTACATAAAAAATTAATAATATGCACAAACACAATCGATTAAGGTGAATGCGTATAATTTTACTTTCAATTTTTTTTACCCTTTGATAGAATCGGAAAACTCACCTTAACAATGATAATAATGAATTAGATTGATCAAGGTAAAGGGAAACGACATTTTCTATGTGTAAATATAATTAGAAGTATAAATAGTGATAACAATGAGTTCTAATTGTAAGAAAGAGGGCAGATGGAATTGACAATATCTTTCTCACCTATGGAAGATACTGAGGATGATGATGCGATGCCCTTGGGAGACAATGAAGACGAAGATGCAACTCGCAAGAGAGTAAAACCTTTAAGACGTTTTTTTACCTGTACCTTTATTTGTCCTTGAAATAATTTGTATAACCCGAAACCATAACAATGAAGGTGTTAACCGAGGATATATGCTTATTTTATGCTTATCAAGCCCTGGGAATAAAAGGGAATCCATTTTTTACCTTTAGGCAACTTCCTTCTTATCATCATTCTTATCGATGATATTGATGTTTGATGATCAAGGATGATAATGGGCAAGGGTTGTAAAGAGCTGCGAGATAGTCGTTCATTTTTACCGTTACCTTATGTTTCCTTGACTCTTTTGTCAATTCGATGGAGAATAGAAAATGAAAGGAAAGGGCTAACAATGTTTTCACATAACAAGTTGTCAAGATGTAGAAAATTATCATCTCGAGATGAGAAAGTAAAAGAAGAAGATGATGATGATGATGATGATACTTTATGATGGTCCTTGGATGATGGGGCTACAGTGAATCCTGAATTTGATGCGATAACCTTGATGAGGATGATACAACAATGATATTGAGCTGATAAAGATACAGAAAAAAAGTTACTCCTTATATTTGTTTATCTCTTTAACTCTTTGCTCAAATACTTATGAGTTGCGCTTTTGCATCATTACAATTGATGGATAATATTTTATTTATCAGAATGAGAAGCGATAAAAGATACCAGAAGAAGAGGCGATTAACAGAAATGCCAAGAAAAACATTGGAATAAAATTACCAGAGGATTTTGCGCATTCTTTTCCTGGTTCATCAGGAATTATCTTCATCTTGAGCTTCTGAAGAAGCAAAAACTCATCTTCATTCTCACCTTTGCTCTCCAAACCCATTTATCATCCTCATCTCATCCAATTTTCTTCATGTACCAAAAGATGAAAATGATGTTTCATCATCTTTCTTATAATTAACAACTAAAAGTAGATAATGAATGTTTTTTGGGAGAAATAAAATTTCCAGGCAAACTTATCGATTAGAACTTTTTTTGTTCATGTTATTATTTTTCGAAAATTTTAAAATGTAAATGATGGAAAACTTTAATCACGCTAATGATGATCCAACTGAACCCAATCAACTATTAATAAATTATTCCTTTTAATTGTTATAATATTAACACGCACTCGCTGAATAACAATTTTCCAACCCCAAATCTTAATACAACTAAACCGAAATACATTAATTCGAGAGATAAGCCATTAATCTGAAGGGATGAAGAATATTTAATAACATTCAACTTATAGGAGCTCGAAAAGTGAAACAAGACAAAAAAGATTTTCCAAAGTTTATCGATCCAAGATGAAGATAATATTTTGTGTTAATTTTTTTCTTCATCTTCTTTTAGCTCTTTACTCTCCAATCCCCTTATCATCATTTCGTCTTCCCTTGTGAATAAAATTGAACGGAAATGTCGCTTTTCTTCATCATGCATCTCCCTCCCTTCTCTTTCTCCCTCATCATTTTTTGTTTTTTCGCTACCACCACCCTGTAGATCCTATAGGTCTCTCTCTCTCTCTCCCTCTCCCTCCCTTACTCTCTGTGTGTCAGTAAAGTGTTAAATTTATTCAAACCTCCAAACAAACAACCAATGGGTTTTAACAAGCGGATTGACAAAAGTGAGAGAGATGATAAAGTTAAGATGATGATGAAAACATTGGATAAGGATAAGGATGTGGAAGTTATCATCTCGTTCCTCTTGCTTTCCTTTCTCCTGGTTCTGATAGAGATCATGATAACAATAATGGGTAAAAGTGATGATGAAAGTAAAGGATAAACTTTGACAGGAAGATGGAGTTGATTATTCATCTTATTGATTATAATCCATCAATCAAAACAATAAATCCATCAAATTAAATCTCCTCAGGTTTCGTTTATCTTAATCATTTACAGTACAAAAGTTAATCTGTTATCCTAGTGACCGATAAAAAAGTATCACAATCAATTTGAATGTTCATCTATTAGTTGGATTAAATTGAGAATCAAGATGAAAAAAAAGGTGAAGGAGGATAAAGAGTAAGTCAAGTCTATTCAATTTTTTATTCTTTGTCATCATCATCATCACATTATTTTCATCTTTTTGTCAACCTTTGTCATCTTAAGATCACTAATGATGAGACTGAATTCATGTTCACGATTTCTCATCATTCTTTTTGTAGATTATCATTGATTGTATTTTGATTAATGGATAATCGAGTATCGGGTAAACCTCATAGATTAAAATGAATCTTTTTAATCATCATTTGGGTTAATATGATTCCTGGTTTGTTGTTGACAAATTGACAGAGAAAAAGATGATCAAGATTCTTACTGTAAATTAGATGGGAATGAATCAACTGATGATAATGGAAGAGACTAATTCAAGCTCTCTGGCAATAGTTGATCATCAATTGATTAGTGATCAACAAACTGACATCCATCATCTTTGATATCAATTGATAATCACTGATGATGTTAATGATAATGATTAAAATGATAATCATCATGTTCAACTGAATGAAAGAGTAACAATTTAACAGTTATACTTACCTTGAGTTACTCCCCTTGAACCACCTTCGATCAACTTACTTCCCGTGATGATGCATAATCTAAATCTAATATTATCTTCTTAAAGATGGAGATAAAAGGTAAAAGGTCTTACGGTTATTTGGGCATCATCATTATCATCATCATCTCAATCGAGTTCCGTTAGAAAAGATCATCTCCGTGATTATCATTATTATTAGAATTGCGTCAAAAGAGATAAGATGAAGATGATGATGATCGAAGAGAGAGAAGATCCTTTATTTACTTTTTCTTCCTTAATCGTCCTTCAATCTTCCTACTCTTCTCTTTCTCTCTGTCTCTCTATTTTTGCTCTTTCGCACCTATGACCTACTTACCTTTTCTTTGCCTCATCTTCATCTTATGGAAAAAGTGTGACCTTGCGTAATCAAAGTAACGTTATCTCGACAATAAACATCATGGGAATTTACTATTTACATGGGAAGTGTCAATCTAAGATGATCGATCAGTCTCACGATCGCCCTCTTATCTTCATCTCCATCATCTTACTTCCCCTTTAATCTCTTACTTTCACTTCTCTTTCTTTTCATCGTCATCTTCAATTCGCCTTCAACTTTTTCTTCTTCACAGCTATTCTTAGCTCTTTCACTCTTTCCTTTCACTTTTCTTTTCATCTTCCTTCTTATTCATTCACTATGGTCTTCCTCTTTTTCTTCCTCAGACCATCATCATCTTCTTCTTCTTCATCATCATCGACAAGATGAAAATTAATTGTTCAATTTGAAGGACAATAAATGAGAACACGAGAAAAAAACATGAATCCCTTTACTCTTTTGTCTGAACTTTTTAAACTTTCGATTTCCCTCCTTGACTTATCATCTTCTTAATCCTCATCACTTTAGTCATCAGGAGCTTCTGTTTTCCTCCTTTCATCATCTTCCATTGAGGGATAATACATGAGAAACATTTTCTCTTCATGTTAATCTCATCTGGTGGATCAGTGTTGACTTTTTGTTGATTTTAACTCACAAATAGTTTTAAGTGTTATTGTTTTTATTTCATATTCCAGAAAGTTAGTCAACATTTTCATGGTTTGGTGAAGATGAAAATTAACTTTACTCATCATCTTAATCTTAACAAACTTTAGTTTTCTCTTGTGCAAGTTATTGACTCTCTCATAAACATTATCTCCATCACCATCATTATCCGTAAATTCATAATGATTGTTAATCATTTGCAATGAACAATTAACTAAACTTGACAGAGTGAAAAGATTAAGATTCAGATTTCGCTTGTTTCTGTTATTACTTTTGGAATCACGTTCTCAACTAAGATGATGGGATTGTCTTAATCATCCTTTAAGATGCTTCAAATGTTCAAATAATTTCATGTTACATAAAATTATCATCAACATCTCTTACTTTTAGTCATCCAATTGATTGCAATGAATTAAATAACAAGGAAGATGAAGACGAAAAGGATGAGGATGAAGAAGAAAAAGTTATCACTTGATTAACCAGATGAATTATACGCATGTACTCCGATCATGATAACTTTTTTGTTCGAGATGAACATTTGAAGATAATGATGATGATGATAGAGAAAAAAACGAGAACTCATTGGATCCTCATCTCATTAGTAATTGATTGAACCCAAGCACAATAATTTGATTGGAATGAAAGAAAAGGATAAAATTAAATAATGAATAACATGGCAAAAGAATCATGAGAAAAGATGAGTAAAGAAATCGAGCCATCGGTGGATTCTAAGTTATGGGCGGAGGTTCTAGAGATTCTGGTGATTGAAGATGAGGATGAGGATGATCAGGATAGAGATTGAGGATGGAAATGATCACAGAAGCAACAAAGATGATGATAATGAGAGAGCCAAGAAAGTAAAACATTTCTGGTTACTGTGAGATTAAGGATGAAGAAGCTGAAAATCATGACGATAATAATAATTAGGATGAGATGGTCAAGATAATATAATGATAACAATATAAACAATGTAAGATAAATAGTTAATCATGATAATATATTAAAAGGCGGGAACAAAGTAGCAATTAAAACAAGTTTAGAAAAGAAAACTGGTCCCAAAGTATCTTAACAAGGTAAATTAAGGCGATTCTTTTTCTTCATAGAAAATTACTTTTCTCTCCTCATCTTTTTTTCTGCATCCTTCATCATCTTCATCATCAGTTTCCTCTTGATTAGCACTTTTCTTCTTAACACTAATCATCATCTTGTACTTTCTGATAATTATCGATGCTAATGATATCATTTTCATTGATAAACATTGGTGATGGTGAAGAAAGAAAAAAACGAAAGCGGAAATGAGCCTCGTCTGCAAGTTCCTCTTTATCTTCAGCTGCTTATTGAATGTTTCATGAAGATAAACACATAAAATTATAAACTAAACAGGAAGTAGATGATAATTTATTGATTATCAGGAGAAGGAGAAAAAAACAAATTAATTCGTTAAAATAAAGGTTAAATATTTTATCTTCTAAAATTGAGAAAACGCTCATTTCTTATGAAGTAAGAAGATGAAAGATGAAGGATGATAATCGGGATGAGGATAAAGAGATAACCTTTAACCTTGGGATAAAAGGAAAAGTTTTACTCTTGATCATTTTCTAGTTATTTCTCCATCTTCATCTTACAACTGTTTCCATCCAATGTAATCATCATAAATCTTTAATCTTCAAGGTTAAATTGCAATTAAAATTATTCTTCCAACTTGATTAGATTGGTGAACATTAATTGTTGTTTAAAACATTGTAACTTTCAAATAACGGTCAAGGTTGGGATAAAATGGAAAGTAGATTAAATTTGATTTAATCGCTTTTGTTTTGTTTTAAATTTAGTTAAGTTACTCATTGGCTGTTGTTGTGATTAAGAGTCACGATTTTTGTTATCATTTATAATTAATAATTGTACGATTATCATTATTAGCCATTGATTAAAATTTAATTTGCATGTTTTTTTATTAAATTGATCACAAAGACTAACCACTAATCATGATCATCAGTTAATTGTTTCTTGATCCGGTTCGATATCATTGGTATTCATTTTTCTTTAATTGTTTCAGCGATTAAACTTCTCAATCAATTTGATTAATTGTTCATTTCGTTGAAGGAATCAATTATTGTTCAGTGGATAAGTTGATTGTCTTGAGATTTAATCTGATCCGAAATGAACAATTTCATGGGAATAAACTCAATTGAATATTAAATTAACGGTTTAACTCTTGATTACTATTCCGTAGAAGTGATTCAATTAGCTTAATTCACTACTCAAGATAAAATTGGATCAAACTATGAGTTGATTAATCGTAACAATTAACCGAAACAATTGTGGAAAATATCAAATGAGGTTCACCCTTTGTCTGAATACAAATCAATTTGAATGAAAGGTGAATAGGAAACGGATTAAGTATTTTCAGATTATCGTGAGATTAAACAATTTGCTTACCTGTTGTTTAATTATGATGATTCGGAGTTGATGTTGTTGATTAAGAGTTCGTAAACGATAGCATGGTATGAAGTTCCTACCTCTGGTTCAAAAATACAGTAAGAAACTCAATACCAAGCTTGCGATACCAACACAATGATTTTAACACCAACACCGGAGGGGAAAATGGATCGGGAATCAATAGAGGTGATGATAGAGAAAATTATTCAATTCGATGATAGGAAATAATTAGAGAAACAAAAGAGATCACTGGAAACAAGAAGATGATGAATGATGATTACTGAAGTTCTGAGTAAAGAAAATGGTGGATGAATAAAGGATTTAATTTGATGAAAAGAAAACGTTAAATCAAGAGGAGAGTTAATGTTTAAATGAGAGAGAAGAGAAGAGACAAAAAATAAAAGAGATGATGAGGATGATGAAGAAGAGTGAGAGTGAATATGTAAGAAGAAAGAATGAGCCAGTGAGGGAGGAGGGAAGAGAAGACGAAGAGAGAGAGAGAGAGAGAGAGAGAGATGAAGATGATGATGATGAGGGGAGAGGATTGGGAAACACTTACGATTTGAGCTTAGTTTTGGGTGGGGTTTTTGTCTCTTGTGAATGAGGGGTGACACACCGAAGAAAGAGAAATAGAAAGAGAGAGATGATGAAAATGATGAAAGGGATGAGAAATAAGTTAACGTTTCTATGGAGATATAATTCATTCACAAAGAGGCTCCACCTCCGAATATTTCTCAATATTATTATCATTTTATACTTTTGATTGTGATAACATTTGTATCGCCCTCTGTTAATTGCGATTGTTACTTTTGCGTCTATCAAATTGTTAATGATTTTATAATTAACGAAAAGATGAGTTAATATTAGTCATAGTTAAGGTTATTCTAATATTTAAATCATCCAATTACTGTCAATGAATGAATATTAGACTTACATTTGCATGAATTAACTCGTGGGTCCGAATCACTGGAAGACATTTGAATCTATTAAGATTTAAATTAAACTGAGGATCAAGAATTAGTTCATTTCCGTTTCAACATGTTAATCAATTACAGGAAGCAGAAAAATCACTTAACAGGTAAAATCTAGCAAAGACACAAGGATAAAGGAAATACGATGGAAATTGAATTAACACGATGCTCATTTCGACCATGGATCAGGACAAAGTGATGGTGATTAAAGCGAAGTTACTTTGAGACTGAACTTGTCTTCAAATGAGTTGAACCATTTTAAAGTTATTCGGGTAACCGAAAGTTTCAAAAACTTTCAACCAGTTTGTTGAAACTCGTTTTAATTGCTACTCACTCTTCATCATAATAAACTATCAGACTTACGTTGTTTTTATTGTCATCGTCCTCATCCTCATTATCATCATCAGCTCATCTTCTTGAATGAAAAAAAAACTTTAAAATGATAGTATTATTATCATAATAATCAGAAAGCAGCTGAAAACACCTTATATTATGTATCTTGTGATGATAATTATAACGACAATGACGATAATAATATTATTATTTATGATTAACCAGATTTCCGGTTGGATGAGTAGTAATTTGAATTGTGCATCTTCACAATTAGTGCTGAAGACGATCAAGATGAAGATGAAGATGAAGATGATAATTAATTGAATCCAGTGACAGGTAATAGTAAATGTCTCTTAGAATCCATTGAATGTCTCCAATCAAATGATTGAATGAATTGTAAGGGAAGCAGATGAATTAATGTTTACATCTGATTATGGATCAGATACTTTTCTTACCTCAATTAGTTTCCGAGGTAATTTCAATTTCCTCTCATTAATTTTAATCAAAGTTGCGTTAAATGTGTGAATAGCTTTTAATTACAGAGACCAAAAAGAGAGACAAATTTAAATTGTGTAAATTGTCAAAAGATAATTGCTATTAACTCATTTAAGCTCAACTAAATGCTAACAACAATTAACTCACAACCTCAACCATTAATTTGTTAAAATATCTATTCCTCATTAACTCAATGATCTTTAATATATTGTCATCATGCAACTACCCTGTTTAGAATGACGGTCATGAACAAATCATTACTTGTTCTTAATACTAATCATGAATTCAAATGATTTTCTCAGTCGAATTAACAATTTTCCATTTTTCTTTTTGTAACATTCATGCAACTTCATCACTTTGATGTTTCTTTCGTTTGCCACTGTCGCCATCTAGTAGATTGATAACTCGAATTTTTCACTTCGATGCAACTGTAGATCTCTGCTCGACTGTAGCTGGTGTGATCTTGTGTCGAAATAGTGAACAAAGTCCATATCAAAATGGTTAGAGAACCAACAATAACCTCTAACCTAAATGGCGGCAACTGAACCGTTCGAACTTTTTATCGCTCCTGATAAATTGTCATTTCATTAGTTTTCCCTGGAAATTCAAGTTTCAGGTCATTTTTTTCAAGGATCAAGTCGATATCAAAATTATGATCAAAGATCACTTTAAGTGATTTTCGACACTCGAAATTGAGATTATTATGCTCGTAACAACTTGCCAAATTTCAGCTAAAACTCTGCGAAAGCAGAATAAAAACAAATTGTTTGGTTGATGGTCAACTCGAAGGAGCCTTGATGGTTGTAAAAAGACAAAATCAGTTAAATGAAAACAATTTGAAGCAAATTCAGTAGAAACTGTAATGGGAAAAAATGAATTGGGTCAACGCTGACCAGACAGAATCTAATCCAAGCCCTTCCATATCTCACAATTAAAATGAGTAGACAAATAATTTCAATTAGACTTTGGTTTTGTAATTTATCCAGAGTGAAGTTAATTGATGGAGCAAGAGATGGCGCTAGTTCTCTGCTTGTATTTCTGTTCTCAATCTTCAAAATCAACTGTGAGTTTTGAAGTATTATTGATGTACACTCACCACAAATAGTCCTAGTTATCAGCTATTCCATGAAGTTTATGGAAATATAAAGATAATTCATTTACAATTGCTTATTGTTGGATTGGATTCACTTCTCATACAAAAATGAATTTTATATTTTTCTTTTTCGAATAATAGATGGCGCCAGTAGAATAGATTAATAAACAATCAATTTAATCTTTAATTGGAAAAAGTTAATTAATTAGCATTTCTTTCCTTTCATCCACATTCAATGGGAATTTAAGAAAAATTCTTATATTTTCTCGCACAACCTGTTGGATTAATTTTATCGGTCATTTCATGGTTGATATTTATTTCATCTGGATGATCATTTGGCTGAATTTCGTCCAGCATAAAAGTAATTTAACTTAATTTGTTAATCAAAGTAGCATGAAGATGATTGAACCACTGAAAGTTGATAATATGATTGAGACGAAAGAATAAAGAAAATAAGTGAATTAACATTCATTCTATTGGCAGAATTTAATAGTTTCCATGTTCAACAAAGATCTTCTTCCTTCTAGTTGATTATCGAGCATGATGATGATCATTATTATGCAAAAATTTCACCCTCACATCATCATTTCCGTTTCCTTTTTCTCATGTAAATCCTATCATCCAATCATGATTAGTTTCCATTCGGTGAAATATCTTATACACAACAAATAGTAATCAGAGCGATAATAAACTTAAACCAGAAAGCTATTAACCCGAAAACCCAAAAGCAAATGAACATGAATGGATTTGGTCCCAAGAACCTCGACTCTTTTTCGACATAGAATCGAATCAAACCCTTTTCGATAAGCATCACAATATCTTTCTCTCTATTTTCCAAAATCGAAATTTAATGTCTTCTATATAATGACTTCCGTCTCACTCCCAATGAAAAAGATGCAAGGTCACAGTTTTTATCGAATTTGTTTGTCTAAGCTTAGTCATAGATCGATGTTTGTTTGGTATTGAATCAATTTAATCGAAATGATTATAACCTTAACCCTCTCCACTACCCAACAATAAGGACCCTGACTAACCCAATATCTTGGGTCAAGGACATTCAAGGTTAATCATGAATCTCTCACAATTTTAATAAAACTGCTTTGAAATAAAATAACAACAAACTTTTGGAAGAACTGATTTTGTTTCATTTCTATTGAATTTCCACTCAATTCATCTAAATATATTCTCCATGAATGAGCTGAATGAAACCTTATCCCTTATGATGAAAAGTTATTGTTTTTGGAAAGATAATTTTAGGTTTCCCTTTATTCATATATTATTCATGAACATTTCTCAATCCCTGTCATCAACAATCAGCCATCATAATGATCAGTGTTTATTTCTTGCAACTTTCATGGAAGATTAAACATCATGTTCAATGTTGATGTTTCATCAATTTGATATTTTCATACTTGCACCAAGATTACAATCATAAATATAATGATCATCATCATGGTAATAACAGATAACTCATGAAAATATCACTGAACATATTTAACTGTAAATGTAATATTACATTTTGAATGAACTTTCAATTGATTCTAATGGTTGTGTAGCTTAAATGGTAACATATTAAACTAAGTATCATAATCAAACCATAATCATGAAATTGTCTTGATTTCAATCTGATTGTTCAGATTATTAACCAAACAAATTTGATTTCAACTTGTTTTCAATCTTTCACATCATCTGATTGGTTTTCTCAGAATTTTCAATTTCTGTTTTATATCAGTGATTTTTTTCTTCATCATTAACATTATCATGACTCTGGTATTGTTACTTTATTATCATTATATTTCATCTTCATCTTCATCTTCATCTTCATCTCCATTTATCATTTTTCTCTTCATCTTCTCTCTGTCAAAATTGTACAGATCATATTGGTGAAGGTGAAACATCCTCATCTCTTTACTCTTTCTCATCTTCATCTCTATCATCAGTCATTTTGATGTTTCTCTCTGTCACATTTATCTTTCTCATTGCTTCTTCTTTTTCCATCATTATCATCCTCATCTTCTTCATCATCTATACTTAAAAAATGCATTTAAACTGAACAAGCAAAATATTCATCTTTAATCTTTGGAAAATAAAATTCACTCTCTGATGCTTCTTAATGATATTGATGATGTTACAAGGTAACAGAGCATCTTTCAGTCTTCCCTCATCTTCATCCTCATCATTATCTCTCTCTCTCTCTCTACTGTATTGCTCATTGGAGCCTCTCATGTTTAAGATCAAAATATTTTCAAGTTTCAAAATGTTCTACATGATATAGAGAAGATAATTTAGAATCAATTTTAATTTTACCTGATGTCTTTTTCCATCCTCATTCTTTTCTCTCTCATTTAATATCTGCTTCTTATGAGACAAATATGAAGACGAAAGTTCCTTTAGATCAATTTAAATATTTTAATATTGAATTTAATTTACCTCTAAATCACTTCAGGTTATAATTATATTAAAAATGGAGAGCATATCAAAAGATAAATTAATTTTGATACTGACAATTATTGACATAATATCATTATTAGCATCATATTAACTTTAATATTGGCCCGAAATTAGCGACACATTATTTCAATTTTATATCAAATGAATATTTGATTAAATTAATTACCATTTACATCAAGTTTTCATCAATTTCAATCCAATCTCATAATTTATTAACTAATCTGATTCTTGCTGCTGTTATTTTAATTTACTTAAACTTAATCAATTGAACAATTCGATATCGCCTGAGGGTTAAAACTGATACGAATCCATGGAATGAGTAAAAATGATGAGAATTCTAGAATCTAAGTAACCAGAAGATAACATGAAATGTCTACATTAACAATGAGAATTAACATTCACTTTATCCAATTTTTTTCTTCTTTCTGGTGAAGAATAACAACTAAAGAAAATGTTCCTCTGAAGATAATGATAGAAAAATAGAGAAAAGAGTTAAATCCGATGAAGAAAGAAAATAGAAGAGAAAAAAGGATGAAGAAAATGAGAATTCGCTTTAAGCAATCAAACCATAAAATTCAATTTTCTCTTTGACTCTTCTATCAAAACAGTTCCCATTTTCTTCTGTTATTGAATTTCTAATCATCATCATCTCCCTCCTTCTCTTCTCATCTCCTCCCACCGTCTCTTCCACCATCATGCAAAATAAACGATTCTCTGGGTTCGAGTAAAAAAGTGAACTAATATATTGGCTTGAAGCGATTTCTTTACCTTGTTTATATTATTCTCAAGTAGATTTATTATTTTTTCTTTTCTATTTCTTCACCATCATTCTTTTCAATCTTCCTCATCTTCTCTTCTCGATTTTATGCAAAATTTTCCATCAACATCAACATCTTCTTCCTCATCTTCTCTTGGCATCTTTCTTATCCCAACCAATCAGAAAATCCAATAAACTGTAACTTTCCAAATCGATATTGAAGATTACTCTTTCTCTCTTTGCTCTTATTACCGATCTCTAAGTAAACATATTGAGACTTAACTACCAAAAGCCTATACCCGGTGTGAGGGAGGAGGAAGAGGAAAAGGAGGTGGAAGAGAAAAGTAATGTCTTTGTATAGGTCATCGGTATTGGAAGAAAAAAGGAAAAGAAAAGAATAACTTTTTCCTCGAAAAGATTATCCCATTTTTATCCGTTTAAACGTCGAAGGAACATTTCGATTGGTGATCCATTTTTGTTCCGTCGGAAAAAGTCAACATCTCGTCGCTTTTTCCCATTGATCCATATTGAAGTAATTTAACCTCAACATTTTGATTGATTGTCGACAATTAAGTGTATTAACCACTTTCTCTTCACACTTTGATTAATCATCTTGAAATTATTTATTCAACTTGTGATTATCTCGATTGATTATCAACATCAATTAATGAACGAGAAAAAAAATTATTAATAAACTTTGGTTAATCCTGATTCTTACCTTTGGTTAATTAATTGTTGACAGTTGATGAGCTTTATTACAATTAATTGAGCTTTAATAATGCATTCTGATGATAATGATGATTACTATTAACAGGAAATTATGTTAATCTTTGTATTATCATTATTATTAATTCCACTCATGGTAATAGTATAATAATGATGATAATCAACCTGCAAGGAAAAAAAGATGAACAAGTTATTATTAGTAAATTAATAAAGAGGAAGATGATGATGAAAGGGGTGGGGAAGGTGGGATGAGGATGAGGATGATATGTTGAGTGGGAGTTATGATGAGCAACCAGGAATTTTAAAGTAACTCATCATGATGATAATTCAAATGAGTGTTGAGTGTTTTTCAGAGTAAATTAGTAACTTATTTGCATATTAAATCCTTGAGGTTTTATGATTATCATTTATCAAGTTAAACTAATTTGAAACTGTTGATCAACATTAACAATATCAATTTTTTAGTGAGTTAATTGTTGCAATTAATCAACCAATTAGTTGGAAACCGCAAAAGCTTTCAACTTGAATTAAAATTGATTACTATTGAGTTGATTGTTCTGTTGATTAATGTTAATTAAATAGTTTGATTCATTTACGAGACAATTAAGTTAATCAATCAAAGTGTTACAACAACAACAATAGTGAAACATTAAATCTTAAATTAACTCAAGTTGATTAAATTAATTCATTCATGAACATTTGAATCAAATTGATTAACAATAACAACAAAATGATTAAGCAAATTGTATCTTCATGAACCGTAAACTGATTTGAAACAATAATCATTAACACAATTGCTTTGAATAAATTAAATGTTTCAATTTTAATCAATAACAAATTAAATTAGTTAACTGATCACATCTCGAGTGTAATTAATTTGATAAACAGTTTTGTCTATTGATGAAACAATTGAAATCAACGATGAAAAGATGAATATGAATATTGAACATCATGAAAACGGAAATAAATTTAATTTCTTGAGTAAATATGATGAATTTTATAGGATCTTGACTGAATAATAATCCCATGTAATCATGATAATAAGAGATATTTATTAGATCAGTTGATGCATTATCAAGATGAAGATGAGGATGAAAAAGATGAAGAAACATAATAAAGGTGATTTATTGATTTTCATCATCTCTTTTACTTTTCATCATTAAATTGAATAAAAATTCATCATTTTATAGGATTGGAAAAAATTCTTATTAGTTTATTTAATTTCCCCTGAATATCATGTAAATGAATATTTCCAAGACTGAGCCATGATCATTAAACATGGATTTTAAATTACATTTCAATCAACTTGTGTAACTTTTTTTATTACTATCATTAAATTGCTTCCAAATTACTGTTAATCATTGTTATCATTAATCTGAATGTTACTCGATTCAAGTAAATGAACAGTTTCATGAGAGAAACTGAATCATCTAAACTTTTTGTTCTGAACTTTTCGCTTTATTTTAACTCATTCCTAACAGTATTACTTTCCCTTTCATCTGCACCAATGATGTTTAGGTTTTAATGCTCGATATGTACAAAACCGAGTAAATAATATTATATAAGGTCACCCATTGGGTTTACAGTTTATTTTTTACAGTTATACCATTTGCTTTGCATCATCATCATCCCTTTCATCCTCATCCTCATCATCTTTATCATTTCCCTTTAGCACTTCGAATCCTTTTATCACAAAAACATCTTATCCCAGGAACTAGAACCAAACCCATTTCTTACCATTTCCTTATTCTCATAACATATAACCTTTATTCAAATTTACTCCTAGTCAAAGAAAAGAAGAAGATGAAAGGATGATGATGCAAGGAAGAGAAAAATATTCTCCCATATTTTACTCGAATCATCTTCCACTTTTCTTCTTATTCCATCTCTCCCTCTTTTCTTCTTCTCCTCTTTCTTCATCAATTTATCTTTATCTTCTTCACCTTCTCTCTGTAAGTTTCTTTCTCTTCCAAATTCCTTCAATCAGTTATTCTCTTTACTTTTCTTTTCTCCATCTTCTCCTACATCTTCTTTACTCCTTCATCTTCATCTTTATTTTCATCCATTTCCATTTCATCTTCTTTCTTCTCTTCTTTTATTTATTCTCCTTCTCTGTCGATAGAAAATGACTTTTCCCATTTCTATCTGTTCTTTTCCATTCACTATCATCATTATTTTCTTTTCATCCTCATCTCTCCTTCTCCACCCTTTTCATCTTCTATCTTCAGAGTTTTCATCCTTCTAGTTACATGAATATTTAGTTTTTCTTCAAACCTAATCCTTTATTTCCTCTCTTTGATTATTCAACTTCCATCTTAATCCTTTTCCAATTCCCGATCCAATGTTAATCTTTTGTGAGAAATCAACATCCAATGTAAACATAATGAAGAAAAAAACAAAAAAAAAACAAATGAAAGAGAAGCAAAAAATTTAATAACATTTAAGAAACAATAATCATCATGGTAATAGCATTGGAAATGCTCAGTTAAATGACTGAATTAACTGAGCACAATCAAAGATGAAATTTATTAATTTGCATTATTAAAGTTTAGTGACAAGAATCTGATAATAATGATAAAGCATTAAGAGTAAATGACAAGTTAAACATTGTTTCAAATTATGTTAATCATCACAATGAAAATGATGAGGATGATTATTATTAAACAATTCAATTACAAATGTATTATGTAAATTAAATTATCATTATGATTATTAGTTAACATGGTTAATAAACACTCAACCTCATTTTTCAATCCAATGAACACCAATTTTAAATATTTAACAACAATCAAAACATCAACTGCAATTAAACAGATTGTGCAATATAAATGATCATCAGGTATCCAGGTAACTATCCAACTATTGATGACACTTTCTCATTGTCAAATCAAATGTATCCCAAACCTTTTCCTTCCCATTGCTTGTCATTCACTTTCCATTCATAATAATCCATTCGTAACATTCAACTCTTTTTCTTGCTAAGATTTTCCATAAGATTGTCTATTACAATCATCGAGAAACCGGAAACAGTTTGACATACATAAAGTCAAGGAGAAGATGATAGAAAGATAGATGATAGAGAAAAGGAACCGCTAACCCATATCTCTCTCTCATCTCTTCTCGTCTCCCAAATCTTCAAGATCTCCCAGGTACTAAGGTACCTTTCATATTTTACTCTTTCTCCCCTTACCTGTCTTCTTCTTCTTCTTCTTCTTCATCATCATCTCTCCATCTTCATCTTTTTATGTTCCCTTGAAAGTGAAAATTAGGTCACCTTATGTTGAACACTCTTTTCCTGTTATACCTTCACCCCTTACCTTTGATGATGATTGTAGTTGGTGTTGTTGTTTGGCTTTAAGTCATAAATGAACAGTTATACCTTTTGATTGATTCTTTGCCATAGGAAATTGAAAGGTAACGTTAATACATTTTCCCCATTCAAGGAAACGTAATATTGTAATAGAGTTGATCCTTTCTATGGTTTAAATCAAATTGTGATTTAGTCCATTACCATGAAATAATATTATCTAATCTAATTTAAATTGGTTACCTCATAATGGAAATGCAAGATATTTATCACTGAGGATCATTGATATGCTTTTGCTGTTGATTATCATCAAATTGTTTAGGCTTAAATTGTTATCAAAATGATAATCAAAAAGTGTAACCAATCGATACTTTGATTTTTTCAACTTTTCATTCAATCTTTTCCCTTATCATTTTTACCTGATTCAAATTGTTAATCTAATCCCGTCTAATCTCAACTAAATTAAATTATTATCATATTTATCACCAAGGTAATTCTTATTCTTTAGATTGTCAACTATTAACACTAATCATTTAATTATCTGTCACAATGTTATCATTTTTTCATTCTCTTTGTAATAAGTTAATTCGGATCACTTGTACTGAGCATGATCTCTCATCATTTTACCAGAATTTTCAATAAACCAGATTAACTAAATCATATTGGATTAGGTTTTCAGATTTAATCAACAGGATTCAAAATGGTTAACCTATCATTAAATATCAAATCAATCAATGAGTAAATTAATAAAATAATAGATCACGAATGTCAGAGTATCTTGTAATCTTTTTTTTTCATTATAACCGATTGATTATAATTCAGTCAGAACTTTTTTCCCATATTCATCATTTAGGCGAGTATTCTGATGAACACTTAAAAAAAGATTCTCTCGATTCAATTAAATTGAAATGACGAATTAAACGAATGGTAGATTTAAATTGCGAATCAAATTGATGAGAATGAAGAAAAGGGTGAGCTGCTTATCCTTCATCATTTTATCTTCTTCTTATTTTGATTCTCTAACCAAATCAATTCTTCTTATCCTTCATTCAATTATTATCATAAAACATAATAAATGTAATATATTCAATGGAAAGAGTTAAGGGTTAGGCATTAAAACGGTTTTCTCATCTTCTCTTTCTTATTTCAACATAAGCACAGACGAGAGAGAGAGAGAGAGAGAGAGTATCGTAGACAGGTAAGGAGAGGTAAGAGAGGAGAAGAAGAGGAAAGTAAGGAAATAGGGAAAAGAAAGAGAAGACGAGAAAGAAGATGAAGACGAATATACACCTTAGTCTATTTGAATACCTTCTTTTACCTTTGCCAATGGATGGAAAGTTTTTCCTTGAAGAGAGAAAGGAAAAAAAGAGAGAGAGAGAGAGAGAGAGAGAGAGAGAGAGAGTGAGATGGGTTAGCGGTTCCTTTCCTCTTTCTCTCCTCATCTTCTTCTCATCATCTCCTTGACTCTTATGTGTGTCAAACTGTATCCGGTGTAATAAATGAATAGTAGACTCAATGGTCTTTGTAAAAATAGATGACATTAGTTTCCTTGAAAGAGTAATGGTTTTTTACTATTGGGTTAAGGCGACGGGAAAATGAAAAAAAAAGAGTTGAATTTGATTTCGATTTGATGTAAAGGTGAAGAAGGAAATTGAAAGTTGCATTTTCTATTCTCGAACAATTAAAAAGGTGAGTTTTTCATGCTACATCATTACATTTGATTGATTGTTGTTAAGAAACTGATTTTACTTGATTCTCATGTGGTTCCTTTTGCCTTTTCATCAATGTAAATCTAGTTTTCCATATAACATGTTGAGTGGTTTTCAAGTTTTATCATTTTTTTGTATGAAAAAATTGACATAATTTTGATGCACAATTAACACACCAAACGCAATTAAAACTAATACAACTTCAATCACCTGGACATCGCAATTAACTTTTGTATTTACTATTAATCCACTCATATTGATAGTAAACAAATGATTGTACAGTTAATTGCTTAACAACTGTTATTGGTTCAATTTAAATTAATTTCCTGATAAAATTTTGAAGGTCACACACAGTTGAAGGGTTAAGTAACGGTGTTTCTGGATTAACCAATTGAACAGATAAAGCAATGGGAAAGTTGGTGATTAAGCAAATGGTTTGTACTAATCCAACAACAATTGAATACTTAAACCATTGTATCTATAAGATTATTGTAAATGGATAGTTTTCAATCCAACGCAAGCGCATTTTCAATGGTTCCTCAAAATCTATATTTTTGGTAACACTTTTTGTCCCCATTGATGTTTACATTGATTCTAATTGCCTCGAGCTAAAATCTAATCGCAAATTAATCAACATCTTTCAATTGTTTACAAGCAACATGATTAATCAACTCGCAACTTTACTGTGCTCATCTGTGAGAGTTTGTCAATTGTTGTCATCAAATTATTCGGATCACAATCAACATTTCAATCAACAGTTGGATCTTTTTTTACTTGAATATCAACACAATTAATTATGTGAGTAAATTTAACTTTTGTAAGAAATTAACAGTTGTAATCATTATAAATTTGATTAATTACTCAAGTTTGCAGAACAATCAATTGAATCGGTAAAGTTTATCTTGAATAAATGTCACTTACCTGTTAATTAGTACCAACATTGATTAGATATTGATGAGATGATCAAGTTTGAGTTTAAATTGTGATAAAATTGTCGAGTTTCCTTGATTAGAAATTAAAACAACTAAAATACGATTAAATTAGCTCTGATTTCACAACAATTGTAATCATGAAACATTAACAAAAACCAAAGTAGAAAATGTAACTGATTATGATGATGATGAAATAGATGATTAACTAAAATCAGCTGATGATTAGGTTGGTGAAAATGATGAACTAACATGAGAAACAGAAAACTTTGCCATGGGTAATGTTTGAATGAGAGAAATGAACAGAATTTTTTTCTCTAAATTTGATGAATATATAAGACATGGAATGATGATGAAATTACTCTCTCAGAGGATAAACAGAACTCACTCTCACTTTTTATCATCTTCATCTTCATCTTCATCATTCTCGTAGTAATAATATGTAACCGGTTTTGGTTTCTTTGGATTTCAGTTTGTTTTCTGGTTAAACAAAAAGCCCAACCCTTTTTGGGATCTTGCTCATAACCCTTTTGGTTAATACAAATGCTGCCGATGAGCTGACAAGAGGTCGCTAGTAGTCAGGGAGTCGAACTCAATATTAGATAACATAATATATAATATATGATAATGATAATATCGATTGATGGTGAGATGTTGATGATGAGAATGATGAAGAGGAAGAAAATTATATTTTAAAAAGAAAAGAAGAAAAAAAGGAAGAGAAAATCAAGTAAAGAATATAAAATGGATATTAAAAATTTCTGATTATATTATTTTTGTGAGAAAATTTATTCGAAGGAAAGAAAAATTCTCTGAAATTTTATTCACATTTCAGTCTGAAACTCAATCATAATCATGGAGATGATGATGAGAGTAATGATAATGTAACATTTCAAGTAAAATGTGAATACCCTTTACTTATATTAACAGATTTGGCTTTCCAACTCTACTGTTTATTTGTGATCATCATTATTATTATTGTTGTTGTTTAGATTATCAAAACCATTTATTTTTGTATTATCATCTTTTTTTCATCTTCTTTCATCATCATCATATAAATTGCTTTTCAGTCTATCATCATTATAGAGTAACTCACGATTCTCGTTCTTATCTTCATCTTCTGAGTAAATAACATGACAACTCTTATTATGAAAACTGTAACATGTCATTTTTATCTTCTATATTATCATCATTCTCATGGATGATAATAAGTTTGTCTCTTGATCAATAGTTTTCCAAATATTGATTTGGTTTATTTGTTATCAGAAAAGGAGAAAGAAAAAAGCTCGAACTGAACTTTTTCTGTCTCTTATTAGAAGCAAATTATATAGTTTAAGTTTATCATAATAAAAGAAACTAGAAAATTATAATATTGTAATATTATCATGTTATAAGAAATAAAATAAATCCTTTCAATTTATTTCCAGGTTCTTGTTATCATCATCATTATGATGATTATTATTGTTATCATTTTTATTTTGCTCTGGATGCTAACTAATAATATACTTGATGAGGTTGAACATCAAATAATCAGAATTGAATCTTGTAATAATAACAATTGATTGAAGATGTTAGAGGAAAATAGAAAGAGGAAAAGAAAGAGGAATAACGATGATTACATGATGTTGAATGATGAGAATGAAAATATGGATGTTACCATGAACAAGAATCAATGATCCTGAACTTAATTTTCTTTCCCCTTCGGTAGTTATCATGTTTCATCTGAAGGCTATTTTACTATCAGTAATGATAATATTTTCTCTCGTTCAACATTCCCATTGATGGATTCTTAATATTATCTTCATGTTCGAATCCTCCTCGAACTTTTCAATCCTTCTCTTTCCTTGCCCTTCCTTTTTATTTATTACATTTTCCAATGATGTAGATGATGATTCTCATGTTTAGGATTATGATGATGCTTTCATCTGTTTAGAGAGTGAAACATGTTGATGATGATGGAGATGAAGAAGCGAATGTGAAAACATCCGTTATCAAGATGAATAATCATCCAATGGTTTCCTACAGAGAAAAATCTTCTTTTTCCTTCATCTTCCTTTTTCATCCTCATTTTGATCTTCAGTTTATATCGATGTCTCTTCATCTTCTTCTTGCCCATATTTATGTATATTGATGCTGATTTTCTTTTTCTAAAATTTCATTCAATCCTTTTTTCTTCTTCCTCTTCTTCCTGATTCTCATGAGATCAAACCGATGGATGAGGATGAAACTGATGCTTTGGATCTTTCTCTTCGTCTTTAGAATCATTTTTACTTCAATCTTCATCTCCTTTATCAACAGTTATAAATATATAGAGTCAAGATCTTTTTGTGATGAGGATGAAAATAGAATCTCATCATTCTCATTCTCATCTCTTTCCTTTTTGCTTTCTTTCTTCAGATTGTCTGTGGGAATGTTGATGTTAATGATGAGAATGATGAAGAAGATATGAAGATGAGGAGAAAAAGGTTACAACAAAATTCAATCAAAATGGCGACAGAGTTTTTACTTTGTTTCGATTTGATATAACATTAGGTGAAGAGGATGTGATAAAAGTAGAGAAAATATCATAAGGTTGACAGTTTTACTTATCATCTTCATCATTATTAATATAAATTAAAGTAATAAATTGAAATAGTTGAGAGAGAGAGAGAGAGTAATAATGAGTGGCAACGAAATTAATGAGACAATGTTCACCATTTTGATGATTATCACCAACGTGTTTCCAAGTCATTAGATTGACTTGTTAATTAACACGATAATTTGCTCAATCAAACAACAATTACAATTGTCACCAAAGTAAATTAACTTTTACCAGGTTAACATGACTCGAAACAAAAACTGTTCAAATGAACAGGTTACATGATGATAATGATTGTGGTTAGTGTAATGTTTAAATTATGATGATTATTATTATTAAATATGATGAGAAAGGAGGAGGAAGATGATGAGGATGATTATGTATTTTGATTGCCATGTAATTGGGTGTTGAGAGGCAAAGAGAATGGGTTAAGAATAAATAATTATGACAATCATATTTAATGTTAGAAAATTCAGTCAAGAATGAAATCTCTAGGCTCTAATATATTAGTAGTAAAAAAGATGATGATGAGGGAGAGAAAGAGAAAGAGAAAGAGCTGTTATTATGAATGAGATGATGAGGATGATAAACTTTTTGCTTTGTCTTCGTTTATTATGAATGAAAATTAGTTACGAGTAAAAGAGAGGCTCAAGTTAAATTAATCGACCTTTTTTTAAGTTAATTCATGTTAACAACTTTTTACACATTCATTGAGATGATAATGATGATGAGGAAGAGAGGGAGTAGGAGGGATGATGATGATAGTAGTGGTTTTGATGAAGATGCGTTGATTGATTAACTTAATTTCTCATTAAGTCAAGTACATTATTTGGATTAACTGTTATTAAATAGTTTAGTTAATAAAAGAAAAGGAAACAAATTGATTACAATGTAATCAAGAAAAAGAATAATCTTCTCTTATCATCTTCATCATCCTAATCATCTCTTTCTAACCAATTAAAATAATAATGTTTATCCTCTTTTCTTCCTCATTATCATCATCTTCATCTTCATTACTCAATGAAAGTAAATGATGATTGCTTTTCTCTTCCTTCATCATCTTCATTCATTATTATCATCAGTTAATTTGCTTAAGGTAACATCCATTTAATGGCCAATTAAGTTTCTACAACTAAACTAAAATTTTCTTGGTTAAATTAAAGTTAATTTAATTTAGCTTATTTACCAATCAAGACCTCAAGGGAATCATTAGTTAACATGTTAACTACTCTATTGTTTAATTTAATTGTTAACATATTATTAATAGTTAATTTTTCTTTCCAATCAAACTCAATTATCCAATGTTGATACTAATTAGATAAACAAATGCTAATTTGATGATAATGATAATTGATTGAATTAGTTAGAAACATGATTAACAGAAATGGTTTGCAAATTATTTAACTCTAATCGATGATTAATCAATAGCTTTTAATGCTAATCCAGATTATCCCAAACTCTGTTATGATCAAGATTATCATTGAATTGATTTAGTCTGACTCATTGGTGGGAGTGATGAGGATGCTAAGGATAATATTGGATTCCTATATTTTTATTGCTTTTAAGTTATAGGCTTAGAATGCTGATTTTTATCATTTCGTGATTACTGAATTTTATCATGATGATTCTGCTTTTCTGTTCGGTTGACTGTAATCTCTCCTATTCTCTCTCAGTATCTTATCTTTTCCAATTTAAAATTGAAATAATGATGAGAAATAATAATTCATATGAAAGATATTTCGTTTATTATACTTTGATGATTGGGAGTGAAAAATGTTCGAGTGAGCAGGAAGACGAGGGAGTTATTAGTTTCTTTTTGAGGAATCTCGCCTTCCCCATATTCATCTTCATCTTTTTTTACTCTATCAAAATGTAATATTTGATAACTGAAATTAAATAATAATAAAATGAAGACATTAAGAGAATCTGATAAAATATTTGAAATTAAATTTTTCATTCTTTCATGTTCATTATCTTTATCATGGTTTGATTGCTTTCAGCCTTCTGCTTATTTTGTTTTACTTCCGTTTCCATCATCCTAATGTTCATGGTGATGGTTCATGGTAGAAATGATGAGATATTAAAAAATCAGGACCTGAATTTTTCATCACTGTTCAACCTTAGGGTTTTCTTTAATGGTGCTTTTTGTTTTTCGTTTCATTGTTTCATTGATTAGTTGATTTTACTCATTGTTTCGTTGTTCATCTTAAGCTCATGGTATTCATTCAAATTCTGCCGATATAATTGCCATGAAATCATTTTCTCGCTTTTATTCAGTTGAACATCAAAGTAAATTGTTGTTCTTGGTTTTCAGGTTTGCCTTCAGGAAAAAGATGATGTTACATGATGAGATTGAAAACAAGAATAAGAGCAAAGTAATGAGAAGATGAAAGTAAAGGGTTGCAATGAACTCTCTCTCTCTCTCTCTCTCTCTCTCTCTCTCTCTCTCTCTCTCTCTCGATGGAGTTCGAAGTGAATAGGAAGATAGGGAAGATGATAATGTTAGTGGGATTCAATTTTCTTTCATCTTCTTTTCATTTTAAATTTTCCTGAGATCATTCATCAGACTTTCAGATCATTTTAATGTCAATTCCAGTAGAACTTTTTTCTATCTTCTTTCACATCATCTTCTTGTATCTGGTGAATCCAATGGAGAATGAAGATGATGATGAGAATAGAGAAGAATAAAAATAAGAATAAGAATGAAGGAAATAAAATGAAAATTCACTGAAAAGAAACTGAATTTTCTTTTTTTTTCATCACAAAAATTCTGAGCTGAATGTGAATCAGCAAATTCAATTCATGAAATAATCTTTTCCTTTTATTCTTACTCATCATTTGTATCTTCATCTTTTCATCTTCTTTTCCTTTCCAATGATTAAAATATTATAATAATATTTACAGTTAATCTTATAGGTTATTGAATTTGTTAATTTACTTTATTTAGATTGTAACAATTATTTCTCTCACAGAAATTTCGATCAATTTAACTCTAATTTAGTTTCAATTAGTTCTAAATAATCAGTCAATTGTTTCACAATCAACTCGATCCCCATTTCTTTTTATGTACAAGCTTCAAATTACCAGTTTCTCAACTCAAATCTTAATTGTTAACGAATTTAGTAAATGTAGGTCTCAATTTAATTAATAATAAATCTCAACGATAAATGTTCATGATCAAATGAATAATTGGATAAAAGATCCAAATCAAGTATCATCATCTCACTAATTAACCACAACAATCAATTGTATTTCTAGAGGTTCTCTTGATTATCTAAACAGCTAATAAGTGGTAGTGTCAAAAATCAAAAAAATTAATTGTGATTAAGTTAATCAAAGTCTAAACGTTATCAGTGTTGCTGATAATCAAGATGAAACTAAATTATTTTTCTCTTCTTCGTTTGCTGAAGATAAATGATTAGATTACCATTTATTTTGCTTTTATTTTTGGATAAAATTAAGATTAACATTTAATGATTAGTTTAATTTGAAGGAAATAACGACAAATGAAATATGACAATTTGATAGATTTAAGATAATTTCAATAATGATATTAGATAAAAGGGAAATTTTGAACAAAATCAGGTCAATTTGAACAGATTAGTTGATCTTTGTAATGAGTCAAACTAAATCACTTGAATTGATTATTGTTTAATAAAAGCTCTGAAAGCTAAAAATCTTCCACGTAAACCGGATAAAGAATAATTTAATCCTGGTGGTAGAAAATAAACTCTACTCTTTTTAAGTGCAGTTGAGTTAATTGAACCAGATTCACATTCAATAACAATTAATAAAGATGCACTATGGAGTCTGTGTAATGGAAATTGTGATCCAGAAGATTTTCCTTTGGGTATTTCGATCTTTTCAATAGCAAATTCATCAACTGGAGGCGAATATAACCAAGTGAAGTCGTTATTGCGAATCGGTTCCAATAGGAACTTTTCCATTCGTTTGGGCTTATAAGTCATCGTTTCACAGAGAAGCTCAACATCCTTGAATTTGGGTGTTAATCCAGCTCTGATTACGTTGTCTGAACAAGCCATGATTTCAATACAGTCTGAAGGAAGAAATGAAAAGAAAATCGATTAATTTAACAAGGAAAACATTTCATTTACAATCAACTAACCTCCTGATAAATAACAATGGGGTTGATTGACATCGATGAAAAAAGCTTGACCAGGTTTCAGTTGAATGTGATTAAGAAAAAAACAAGCAAAGGTTCCGACATCATCAGGATAATGATCAGCGATTTGCTTGAATAGTCTCAAGGTTTCATCGCCAGTATCGACATTGGCTTGATTAACCAAATCTTTAATTGTCGCAATGATATTCTCGGGCTTTTTAGTTAACAAAGAGGCGAAACATTTCTTCAGCCAGTTCTGTCGATTAGGTTTGTCACTATTCTCATAACCATTAAGCAATTCACTTCCAAGTAATTGACCAAATTTTTTGTATTTCTTGGCGAAACCAATGATTTGATCGTGGGGACGAAAGTAAGCCAGTGCTGAGAATGCAGTTAAGGCAATCGATAATTCTGGTTTATGATTAGGGTCTGGATAATGTTCCGGTCGAGATGAGAATAATTGACCAGCCAATGTTTTGTCAGGATGAACTTGAATGGACAAAGGCTTTCCAACCGATAGAACTTTGAACAAGAATGGTAAATGATGACCATATTTCTTAAAGATATTCATGTCCCCGATGAATTCAGGGAAAGCAATGAACAAATCACTGAGTGAGTGTCCATCTAAACCAGGACTCAGTCCACAAATACAAGATGAACCAGATTTATGAGTTCCCATCCAAAGCTGGAAAACAGACAAATTAAATATTCAATTAGTTTCTCAATTTCAGTGAGATTGGAATTACATTTAATCTAATTTTACCTCAGCATAGGGTTTATCTTCATCGATAGTTGTTCCTTGGTCTTTCAGGATCTGACCAACAAATGAACTGCTTCCCTTTTTACCCCATTCATAGTGTTTAGCTTGACATTTAAGTGAGATCACTGAAAGATAAACAAACAGATTAGTGATAAACAAAAGAGATTGACTGGAATTAAATTATAACAATTTACCAGAAAAATCAGGGGATTGAATGGATTTTGACTTGTGAGCATCATTATCAAGTTTAATTAATATTCTCTTCTTTTTTCGATCCTCTCTCATCATTGATCTAAGTCAACACTCGATGAGATTTAGGATTTAGACTTATGGATTAACCAAAATGAAAAATAATATTTACAAATCAACAATCGTATCGATATAAGAAAAACGATACTATCGATATTTGAATTTCAGCTTTTAACTGATGAACGATTATTAATCGATTCACAAAGAATAAATCGAAGTAAATTTATCGATTTCTTCTCTTTCTTTTTCAGTGTCTACATTTTTTTCTTTCTTTTATTCTCTGTCTTTTTATTAGAAATCGATTAGACTCTCACAGTAGAGATGAGCGATATTTGAAAAAAATATCATCGAACAATATCGATACTTAGATTTCAAATATCGATTTGATCGATATTTAAGCGACAGAGACAAAGACATGGAAAAAAGTAAGAGAAAGAGATAAATTTTAAAAAATCGGTAAAAAGATCAGCGAAAATCACATGTCATTAAAAGTAAGAGTAAAAAGAAAGAGAACTATTAATCGATATTCTTTTTCTTGTATCGATAAAAAAGACGCCAAAATATCGATATCATTTATCGATATCGATATTATCGCCCATCATAGCAAACACGTTGAGAGGTTTTGATGGTCATTTTTAATGATTTTATTGGTTATTGTTTATTTTAATTATTACCTTAAGTGTTAATTTCTTTATAATTCCAACAACATCATTCAAATCTCTTTGTGATGCCTAAAACAAATGCTACAGAGATTAAAACAAAGGAAACCAGAGGCAGAAAAGCTGCGACCAAAGCCTCATCTCCTCCACCAACTGAACGACCCACCAGAGCTACAAGATCCAGCACCAGAGTAACCAGGAAAAGTGTCATTGAAGAGGTACCCGAGGAAAAACCAAGTAAGCCTGAAGTTAAAGCTACTCGCGGTCGAAGAGGTAGACCAGTTGCATCAAAACAAACAGAAAACTCAGAATCAGAAACCGAAAAACAACCTGAACCACCAAAAAGAGGTAGGATTTTACTCTAGTTATTTTATTGCGTCTTTGTGTTTAACACTTAAGTGATTGACCATTTTCATCTTTTATTCTCTTTTCAAATTGAAGGCTCTCGTAGAAAAGCCCCTGAGCCTGTCATTGAAAAGCCTGCTAAAGAAACAAAGGCTGAAAAAGCTAAGCCGGTAAAGCCCGCTACTGCGACTGCTGTTACAATTGAAGCCACAACCACTACTACTAATGCTACTAACTCTACAAATACAACCACAACTACTACTACCACTGGTAGAACAACTAGAGGCCGAGGTACAAAACGTTCTGCTGCTGCTATTACCGCCGCTGTTGTTGATCAATCAGATGAAGAAGAAGCTCCAAAACCAAAAAGAGCCACACGCGCTCGCACAACTTCAACTCCTAAAGAAAAACCTGCCTCGAAACCTGCACGCGCCGGAACCCGAACAAGTACCAGAGGAAGGAAAAAAGAAGCTACGCCTGAACCCGAGCCTGAAACTGCTCCAGTAGTCGAAGAAAAAGGTAAAACAGAGTAATTAATCAATCGCAATTAGATTAGTCAACATTATTTGCTTATTATTTTCAGAGTCAGAACAAGTTCCAGATGAACCGAAAGAAGAACCGGTGAAAAGTCAACCAGCTCTTGATAAGGTTTGTTTCAAAATCTTCATTTCCCTCTTTTTATAGTAATAGTTTTTCTGATCATTTGTTTTGCTTTTTCATGTTTAGATTGAAGAAGAAACCGATTCTATGGTCGCAAGTGAAAAGACAACTCGAGAACCTGAAATTTTACCCACTGTAGTCGATGTGATCGAAGGGATCAAGGAACAAGTCGAACGGACAATTGAAGAAATTAAGGAAGCGGAATTGAATGATACAGTTGCTGATACTGTTGAAGAGAAAGAGAGTGCTGCAGATGATGCATCTAGTGTTGCCGAAACACGTGATAGCTTAGATGTAAATTTGGATAATAATTCAATTCGAGATATACCCGATGACGATTTGAAGTCAATCGATGAAAAGTCTAACGATGATAAGTCCAGTGACAAATCTGTCGATGAAAAACCTTCAGATGAAAACTTAGCCAATGATATTAGTGATACCGAGAATGAAAAGACAAGAGAAATTATTGAAGCTTCTAAAGAAGATCAAATTGTCCCAAATGCTTCCGTAGAAAATGGAGAAATCTGCAAATCTTCTGGAGACACGAAAGACATTTCTAATAAAAGTATGAACGACACTGAGGATGATATTGGCCTTGATGAAACATTACCAATGGAAACATTGAATGACAAAAATGGAGATATTACTAAAAGAAAAACTGACGACCTGGATGAAGACGAAGAAACCGATGATAAAGTAACAATTGCCAAACAGAAGCAAATGAAAAGAGCGAGAACACATTTACTGGACATACCCGATATTCCCAGTTTTTCTGGAAAAGTGATGACTTTCGGTGACGATGTGTGTGGCGAACTTGGCCTGAAAGAAATTGGGGTCAATAAAAAGCGACCTGTTTTCGTGAAAGATGTCGATGAACCAGTGGTTTTCATCGCATCCGGAGGTATGCATAATGTTTGTTTAACATCAAACGGTCAAATATACACTTGGGGCTGTAATGATGAAGGCGCCCTTGGGAGGAAGACTGAAGATGTCGATGATCGAGATTTGTCCGCTGAACCCGCTAAAGTGCCTTTACCTTATAAGATCGTGAAAGTGAGTGCTGGTGACTCGCATTCGGCCGCTCTTACATCAACCGGTTCTATTTACATTTGGGGCAATTTCAAGGTAATCATTGTTTTGGTCGTAATTGTTGGTTTCTTTTTGTGCACATACTCTGTTCTTGTGTCCTCGTGATCTTATCCTTCTCATTCCTTAGAGATTAACTTTGTTATCAATTCTTTATGTTACTAATTATCTTCTCTATTTAATCTACACAATGTTACTTTTGAATGGATCAATTTGATTGTTCCGATCCATGTTTTCTTTAATCTTTGATGATGATCGTTCTTATAGAACGTGTAGTTAATTTTATTGCTACGACTTTTATGTCAAGGCTTATACTTGATGTAAAACTATTGTTCCACTCTGACAAAATTATAATATTGATGTTAAAAATTAACTTATAATTTTTTATTTCTCATTTCTTATAAAATTTCTCTTCTTAGGACTCAAACGGAAAAATCGGACTAACATGTGATTCTAAAGAAGGGCAAATAGAACCCGTTCAAATTGAGATTTCTAATACAACTTTTGTGGACTTAGCCTCTGGAAATGATCATCTTTTATTACTAACCGATACTGGAGAAATTTATTCCCTTGGAGTCGGGGAACAGGGACAATTGGGTAGAATATCAGCTGATGAAATGAAAGAAATCAAAGAGAAAAAAGAACTTTTCCTCAACCCTTCACTCGTTAAATTTGATGAAAGTACAACATTCGATCGAATCTGGGCTGGACAATATTCATCCTATGCTAGAACAAAAAGTGGAGATATTTTCGCTTGGGGATTAAACAATTATTCCCAACTAGGAATCCCTCAATCAACCCTTCAAAATGATGATAAATTAGACTTAACGGTTCCTTTCCCCACGCCCGTTCCTTCATTCAAAAAATGTGATGGTCTCGTTGAACAAATTTGTTCTGGTCAGCACTTTATGTTAGCAAGAGATTCCAAAGGTAAAGTTTACTCTTGTGGTCGACATGAATATGGCCGATTAGGACATGGGCTACTAAAAAACTCATATGAAGAGCCTAAACTAATTGAAAGCTTTGACAAAGAGTTGATTAAACATATCGCCGTGGGCTCAGTTACTTCATTTGCCGTCTCTGAAAAAGGTAAGTCTTGTTTGTTTTGATCTCTATTTAGTTGCCACAATTCAAATCTAACTTAATTTTAATTTCTTGCTAAGGTGATCTTTATGCTTGGGGAATGGAAGGAAATGCATTAGGATTAGGAAATACTGATGCTTGGACTCCAACTCAAGTGATAGCTAAGAATTTGGAAACTCACAAAGTTATCTGGGTGGCCGCTGGTTCCCAACACACTGCCATCATTGTCCAACCTAAGAATGAATAATCTAATCAACTCTTTAATTTGAGAAAATAAGTTTAAAGTTACATCTTGGCTAACTTAAGTCTCACCATCAATCATGACTCTGAGTTAAAGGCCAAACCAATGAGCTTCATTTAAACAACCATGTTAACCAACATGCACATTAAATCATTACATGAATTTATTCAAATACACTTACAAACACAAGCACCACCCGACATCTTCATTGGATCAACATATTAAACATCTCATGAAATTCACCTTCCTTTTTCCTTTTCCTCTTTTCTATCCCTTCTCATCTATTTATAGGAGGATTTTTGGTCAGCAGTATCTTTTCATTTGATACATTATATCGCAAACACCATAGCATCATAATTATCAAACGATTAAAATCAGAATCATTTAATCAACTCTCAAATCACCAAAAATTACGAACGTATCTTTAATAATCCTCTCGATGTTTTTCATGATTGATTGTTTTCTCATCCTTTCCTTATTTCAATCTATTCTTTTTCATACCAAATCAAACACAAATCACATTTAATTGTCAACTTTTTGTTCCAATTCTCTTACATCTTAAATGAATATATCTTCATATATTCATAGAATCTTTAAATAATTCATTCCGATTTAGCCCTTTAAACAGTTGATTTGATCGCAAACTAAACAATTTATATTCATTATTGATGGCCAGAGAATGAGAAGAATAAGTTTCATTGAAATGGAAACTAATATACTAATAATATTTGATTACTTTAAGTTTGTTGATCAACTTTTTCTTTCTCTTAATGATATTAGTTTAATTTTCAATTATCAGTTGATAGTTATTTCTGTTCAATTTTAGATCAACTTGAAAGTGTATCAACACTTAATTACCAAGCTAAACCAACCTCTCTATTGATTGTATTAATATCATTATTTTGCACCAAAAACAAACAATTCAAAAGAAAATCAATAATTTATAAGTCTAATTAATTGTAAATTATTGATATTTTATTATTATAATTCTATACAAGTGAAACATTTTATCTTCTATTGTCATAATTTCCTCTCGAGTTTACTTGTTGATTGTCATTTTATCTAAATCGTTAATTCAACAAACTGTTATCACTTGATTGTTGAAAGAAAACAACAATCAATTCGACCTTCGGAGATTAATTTATCTAAACAATTTAATCTGCTAATTTAAATGTTTCAGGAAAGATTAATTTAAGCGATGTTACTCTCCACTAGTGATTATACTTGAAGTGACCCAGATCATTAATCAATTGTAAGTCGAATCAAAACTTCAGGTTTGGTTGGTCAGATTGACCCCTAGTGACTCTGGTTGATTATCTAATGATAAGTTCAACTCTTGGTTCTTTTGGTGAAGGAGATTCAGCAAAATACTACTGAAAATCATTACAAATCAAGAGACTTTAGCAGTTCGATTTATGTAATAGCACATCTAGAGGACATTTGAAGGTCTTTTTGTCTTTTATTCTGAGCTAATTAGTTTTAAACACTTATTCAGATTTTGGAATATCTCGAATCAGAAATTGTTTTCTATTAATAATTAATCGTAACTCTGACTTGAATTTAAGAACTTGTCCATTATTAGATTGGCTTTTTCTCGAAAGATATTAAAATTCTATTCGCTATTACAAAGATTAACCTCGATGACCTTGAAACTCGAAATTTATCATTTCTTTTTCTTTACTCTCCATTTACCCTTTCTTATCATGTAGCTGAATTAATAATTAATTCGTTATGACTAAAGATGAAAACTTTTCTCAGAAATAGTCTCTCATTAAATCAATAGATTTCCAAGATTAGGAATAACCGGTCTTAATTCTCACAATTTTTGTTAATCACAAAATTAATATTAAGTAGAAACACTAATCCAGTTTCGATCATTGACATCTAAAGCAATTAATTCTGACAGTTTTCATTTACTAATTGAATTCAATTTTAATGATTGCAAGAAATTGATTATCAAGTGAAAAGTTTGAGCAATTAGTTTGTTGAGAATGGACAAAAAATAGATTATCGTTCATCTCTATTGACTTGAACGCTTGAAGTGGATAAGGATTTTATCGTTTTCCTTTCGTGAAGCCAAAAATCGCCAAAATTAAGTAGCCTCGCAACTGAAATGAATGGAGATGAATTCGATTAGCGATTGGTCAAGCTAATTACAAATGGAACTTACTTGCAAGTGTCATGACTAAAGACTGTTCCTGATGGACAATGTTTCACTTCCCTGCATTTGCATTTGCATTCACTGTTCTCCCATGTCTTCAGTGGAGCCATGTTGCGACAGGCAGCGAACTCTTGTTCGTTTTTACAGGCACATTTACAGAGATCTTTTTGGTAAACATGAATACTCGAATTGCAATGTTCTTCTTTTACTTTACCTGAAACAAAAGGAAGTGAATGGAAAACGAGGACATGAATCAGAGAGAACAGGAAATGAGTTTGAATGAGAATCGAAAGAATGAAACTTACACATGCATCGACATTCCTCATGAACTTCGATTGGAATCGATTGCGATGTAGCTGAAGGTGTAGCTGATCGTCGAATCCGAATCTTGGCTCTTTTCACTTCTCGATAAGATATTTTGGTGGGTGTACAGGCCATTCGATCGCTAATATCACAACAACCTCCACATCTCAAGACTCGAACACATTTTGGAAAGAAAATCTCACCAGCCTCAACGCCCTGATCACCGACTTCCACTGTTCTCAATTCCGGCTCACAAACCGCTTGTTCGGCGATGTTGTTCTTCCTTCGACCTAAAATAGCATCATCATTATCTTCACTAAAACCACTAATACCAAGAGCTGCAAAAACCTCACTTGCGTTTCTTAAACCAGCAGTTCGAATTAAAGCTGAATCGAATGAATTCTGTGCCTGAAAAGAAAAGAAAACCAATTAATTATCGAGTAATTAATTACTTTGAACAATTTCACTTTGAATTTTGTTCGAACCTTGAAATTTGATGAACAGAAAAACATGGATTAAACTAACATCAGGTAATCACCAAACTCTTACGAACACAACCATGAGTTTTCATTAAAAGTAAACACCCTGAGGCATTTTCTTACAATTAGAAAACACATTATGATGCTTTGGGTTAATCTGAACATGATGCCTATCGAAGGTGCTAATAAAAGATAATTGATCTTAAATGATCAATTAAATCATTCCAATTTTCTCAATTATCTATAATTAACTTGATTAATTGAAATTTGACTCGGGGTTTCCCGGGGAACGATATTCCTACGTAAGTGACTTTGGTTATGACACAATTTCCACTCCTGATCAGAAAAATTTCAAATACAAAGACTAATTTGAGTCGCGATTTTAATTGTTCAATCAACTATTCAACGATTTTCGAATGTTTAAATTTCTATTATTCAGTTAATGAGTTGAAAATTAGATTAATTAAAGACAACTTACATTTGGATGTCTCTGTGAATTCGGGAAAACGATTGGAGATGAACCAATAGATCCTGATATTAATCCACTTCTTCGAGCCGTCAAAACATTTGGAACAATTAAAAACACGATAAATAAATTAAATATTTTTTCCATTGAGAAAACCAAAAGGATGGACACAGTATAACAATAGAAAAAGTTATCGATAGAGAGTAAGAGTAATTAAAATAGAAACTTTGATCGAAAATGATGTTAACTCAATTCTGATTTCTGTTCAACTGAAACTAAATCAGAAAATCATCTCCTTTTTCTTGGAAATAATCAAATGATTATAAACATGGAAAACAAGTTTCAATTGGATAAGACATTGAATTGAACTTGTTCCGTCAGATTGACGGAAGATTCAGTGATGATGAGAGAGGAGGATAAATGGGTGGGTTTAATCAATTAGAATCATTGATTAATCAAATTGCATAAACAAGAATCAATTTGAAGGTTTCATAATTTGAGTAAAAATCAAATGGAAACGTTAATGATTCTGTCTGTTTGTTATTCTCTGAAAAGTGATGAAGATGCTCATTTACCTTCATTTTTTGTTTTCTCTTGTTACTCAAAATGATCTTGAAATAAACTTTTGAGGAAGTTCAAATATTATGTTAAAAATATTGATTCCTGTAAGTAAGTCAAGATTAGTTCATGAAAAATCAGAAACAGTTGATTAATCAACGACTAATTAAATCCAGTTAAATGATATTTTTATCGTCTTTTAAATTATGTAAGTTACAAGTCAATTTGTCAACTCGGTTTGAGCTTGTGATTTGGTCCATGTGACTGGTGGACAGTCAATGGTCATCTCAATGGCCTTTCGATGGACTAACTGAATCACAATCATAACTAATTGTTTAGTTTTGATTGAAACATTAATCAAATTGACTGAATAATTAAGATGAATGAGTTGCCATCTATTGTGGAAAATAAGTATCAATTGTATTGATCGATTCGACCTTCGAGATTTTTAATTTTTAATCGAAACAATTTAATCTTTAATTGTCTCATTCCTCGAGGAAGCATTTATTAATAATTGGTGACGAAAAGATTTCACAATAACAATTGAATTAAAAATCTTTTGCAAATCTCTTGACCGGATGTTGATTGTTTCAATTATCTTTTCATCAATTTCCGTCTCCACCTTTTCCTGTTAATCTTTGATTATTTAATCTCTTTTGTTTTTTAATTATAATCCCACCCGAATGTTTATTTTCCTACTGATCTTTATACTGAAACTCAAACCTAAATGAAAGATTCATTTCAACTCATTATGATGATGATACAATTTAAACAATCAATTAGTCCTGGAAGCAATTAAACATATCTAATTACAGTCTTTTGATGATCAAATTGCCAAATTAGACATGGAAATTAGTGTGAGATGAATTTAATTAGTCTCTTATTGCACAGAGTATTAAAGTTAACTGTAAAAAATTGATTCTTTTACCTCAAAATGTCGTTGGAAGTTTTTGTATTTATTGTTGAATCTTTTTCCATGATATCATGAATTTGATTGTTTCTGAATAAAAGTAGAAAATTGTTCAATTGAATAAATAATATCATAGATAATAAACACCATGACTATTGATCATTTCCATATCATGGAAGGCTGAATACAAACAATTAATGAACCATTGAAACGACAAAACGTTAAACGATCAAGTTAATGGTGATGATCATTGGAATAGATTAAAGTCCCAAAGTTATCAACGGAAATGTCATCAAATGATATTCAACAATTAAGAGTAACAAATTCGTTTAGATTTGAAATTGTTGAACCAGGAAAAAGAAAACAAATGAATTGAAAAGTTTGAATATTCAAATTAATCTGAATGGTGATTTAATCAAGAGGAAAGATTCACAATCATCTATAAATCAAGAAAAAAAAGTGAAAATACCATGAAAACAATTAACCAAATGATAACGATAATGATGAAAAATCAATCAACGATTTCCAATTAATGATATTAAATCATCATGAAACCCTGGAGGTTAATTGTTGGATTGTAATCGACAAATTAGAGTTCAATTAATCAACAAATGAATCATTTATTACATGCATCTAAAAGAAGAGATGAAAATAATTGAGTGATTACGATTTTCTAATCAATCGAATTGCAATTATTCAATTAACGGATCACGTTTTTAACTAATTACCAGCTGTTTAACCACCTAATGAGTCACGATATTTACCTTTACCTGAAAATGGAAAATTAATAAATCAAACTTCATGATTGATTATAATCTTAAATAGATCATAACTGATCATAAATAAACAACAAGAATTAACTATCAACCATAAGGTTATCATATGGATCTGATTTGTTTGTAAATCTACAAACAAATGGATGCTAACAATTGGGTTGGCACTTCCTTTTCCCACTTGTATCACTTTCTAAATAATAGGACAGAAACAATTACATTTGTCAATTGATGGTAACAATTAACAAAACAACAAAATGGTTAATCTGATCATTGACAATCACTCAAGTGTTTACTTTGGTTCACCCAAAAAAATAGTGACCAAACTTTCATCATTACTCTTGATAAATTCAGTTGTCAAGAGATTTGGGCAATCCCTTGGTCAATGTTTTCCAAAGAAATCAGTTAATTGCTCAGTTAAATGTTAAATTTAATCCTCGATGACAAGCTCGTGTTTCAGAACCATAATTAATGCGAATTGAATGAAAGTTGGAAAGAAAAGAAAACGACCACATGACCCACTAGATGGCGACACTTATGTTTCTTTCTTTTCTTTCCTCAGCGACACCTACGGTTTTCCTTTTGTTGTTTCGCTCATTTTGTAACCATTTTTGAACTTGAAGCTTTCATGAGCCTTTTGGTTTCTTGTTTATTTTGATTTTGTTTTATTTTCGTCGTTGATTATGTTTATCATTTAATTGGAAAAGAGTTGATTCAATTACCTCCAAATGTCTTTAACTAATCATCTTCATCTTAATCAGGTTGGTTATTTTTCTGTTTCGCACTGAAAGTTAACAGTGAACATTTGTTTTCTCTTTTTCTCTATTTTCCTCTCTCCCTCCTTTTCTTTTTCTACTTCTACACTTATCTCCATCTCTCTTTCTCTTTCTCTTTCCTTATTTTTTGTTGTTTTCGTTTTTTATTTTCTCTCCCAAAATTGAAATTCGAAAATTGAATTTGTTTTCCACATATCGAAAAATAAGTGAATGTGTTATCGCCAATCCCTTAAATTTCCATTTGTTACATTCTTTGCCCATCAACTTGAGAATTACATTTTCGAATACCGTGTGTCTTTTTTTTCGTTTAAATGTTTCCATCTCAGAATATCATTCAACTCGTACGTTACTTCAACTATTCCATCAATTCTTCATCTCTTTTTACCTTACTCACTCTCTGTTTATCCTTTTTTCTTTCCATCCGATTCAACTCTCTTTCCTTTTTTCTCTAAACTAATTCTCTTTTCTGTTCTTCTATTCATCACTTGAACGAACTGTTTGTATGTGTGCTTGCTGATGCCTGAAGTGCGCTTGTTTTACTGCTCTCACACACTTAATATCTTTGTGTGTAAATCTATTTACTCGTCTGGAATCTCTACTTTTTGGCTTATCCCAAGGTAACTTTCACATTCTAGTGTTGTGTGAATGTTTCCTTCCATTTTCACTTCTCTACTTTCACTCTAATTAAATTCATTTTAAATTGATTAACTACGATGAGCATCTTTCTCTTCTCTCAACCATTTTTCTTCTTTTTCGTTTTCTAGTTGATAATTGGTGATTGATTTCTCTTCTCAAACCAACGAAATGTTCATGTAAATAATGTTACCATTCAACCACAGTTATCCAGTAACGTTATCCATTGAAGATTTGTGATCATCTTACTATTATCATCTTATCCATGTCTATTTACCTGTTAATTAATTGATCCAAATTATGTTTACTATTAATCATCTTCCTGTTTTACACCAAAATTGTGATTTATTGTTCAACAAAATTATTTCTCTACTCTCATCTGTATAAACTGTTAATCTTTTACCTTTTACCTGCCCTTTTATCCGGGTGTTTCACCGGATCATATGGTAGGTGTTCATCTTCAACGAAGCTGTTAATTCAATCTGATCATCTATTGTCAACCATAGTTGATCTTCCTTCAAGGCATCTTCATGATGGATCTTGAAGATCCAACAAGAATGGAATATGAAATTGTTGTACCGGTCAAACCATTACCTTCATCTGACAAACCATTAAAAGGTCTATTGAAAAGGAATAAATGTGATTCTAATTCGTCGTCATCATCATCTAGTTCATCAGAGAAAGATGGGAAAGCAAAGAGAAGAGTCAAATTTGCTGAAACCATGATGGTTTTTTGTGACGATTGGCCTCAGGAAGTGATGCCTCAAATTATTGCTCTCAAATCACCCACAGATTTCAATCTGATTGAAATAGTCGCCTCTGGTTTTATGTTTGACCCTCCCGTCGAGTATCAAGATCTGTTACCATTTGATCCTCCACCCGATTACCAGGATTGTGTATCTTCCAATAAACATCCTTCCATTATTCCAATGTCTTCTTATGAGAAAGATTCATCGATTAGTTTCATCGATGATGACGATCAATGTGAGTCAGATGAGTTTGTCAACGATTATCATAATCAGCTCAACTCATCTCTTCATTGGGAGAATATTTTAAATGAAAGTGAGATACTCGAAGAAGATATTATCGGTGTTCTCAAAGAGGATGAAATACTTCAGGCTATTGGCTCCCAAACGGCTGATATTGACACTGTCTTCCATCCGATGGAATCGGAAGAAAATTTCAGTGAGACTGATTTTCCTGTACATTATCAAAATGGTCAATTCATTCAACAGAGTCAAGGGTTCAATTCAAATGTCAATTCCATTGGTCATTCAAGTTCAGATGAAGGATATCATGTTGTTGATGGTTATTGTGACAGAATAAATCAAGCTACTGAAACATCTGAAACATATTCAGAAGCGGAAGAGCTTTCGTCTGATCTTGCAAGTGATTCTAGTTTTACCTCTCAAGATACAATCATCTTGACCACACCATTGGCCAGTGATCCTAACTCGTTATGTCGTAACGATTTTCACCCCTCTTCATCATCAGCCGATAGTCTTTTATCACCAGGTAAAACTGTTGTTACTTATGTTGATCAATATTCCGATTACACACAGCTTGATGTTAACCTAGAATTTGAATCGAAATTGAACAAACCTGTTTTGGAAACAATTAACGACGAAGAAGAAGAAGTTCGAAGTGAAGCTGATATTGGAAGTATCAGTGAAGATCGAAGTTCTCTCAACGAATCTACCCTGGAAGATGTAAATAAGGTTAATAGTGATAATTATCGCTCAAAAAGTTCGAATGAAACATCTGGAAAAGATGATTGTACAACATCAATTGAAGGAGATGATGGAGATGATGATATTGTTTCTGAAGCTGATAATAGTTTGAATCAAGGTGAAGGTTCTTGTAATATTAATGAAGTAAATACTGTAATTAGGAAAGAGGATAAAGAAGGTGATTTCAATGCTGATGATGAATCAAACCAATCAACCGGAAACAATGAAAATTACATGAGTGATATTCATGGAGCAATAAGAAATGATTCCATCGGTTCAAAAATCCTTAACACTAATAATAATGAGCCGGTTAATCAGTTAAATGAAGTCAGTGAAAGTATGAATACAAGACCGTTAGCAAGAACTGGTCCGGTGAATGAATGCCCTGAGGGTTCAGTTAAATCAGTGTCACTGGCGAAACCACTACCTGCTCCCTCATCATTAACATCATCACCTTCATCATTAAATGCATCTTCAACAACAATGAGTTCATCATCATCACCTATTCAATCATCCATTATTGGACCTACAACAGTCGTTTCATCGTCCACCTTTATACCAACTCAATCAGCTTCAGTTGTCAATACCTGTGGATCTAATGTTGTTGTTATCGGTCTAGTTGATTGTGAGGGAATTAATAAGTCAACCAATCACCCACAGCAACTATTAACTGCCGTACCAGTGAACGCAACCTCAGTCTCTGTTTCAGCGATTCGTAAAGCCTTCGAGGTAAAACACGAATCTGAAGCTCCTCTTTATGAAAATATAACTGAGATGAGAAATAAGACTAAAAATACTTCCCAACCAGGTAAGATATTAGTTTTTATTTCCTCTTCCTTAATCTTATCATCTGATGTTATCTCATTTGTAGATTTACTTTTGTCTATTTGCCATTTACCCTTTTTACTTTCACCATCACCTTAACCTTTAATTGAACACTAACTGACTGCTCATTCTTACATGAGAGAGGCAGAATTACCGAAGCAAAAGAAAATTTCAGAACTTTTATCGTAGGTGTAGTTGCTATGTAGACATGGAATGAACGATATTTCATGGTGATAAAATAAGACTGTTCAAACAAAAAATAATCCATAAGATTTTCATGTACCTGGTTCATGTTTGAGAATCGATGAATCAATAAAGTTCATCTTAAATAATCTGAATCAATTTAGTTTCCAATCAAACAGCGTTTATGTATTAATATAACTATTAATTTTCTGATGGTTTGTTTATTCACTTGCACTTTCTGACTCTCCCTTAACTGATATCAACGCGATAATACAAATATAAACAAAAGTTAACAACGTCAACAATCAATTGTTTATATAATATTTACCGTTATTATTTGTTGTATTTGTTGCCTTTCAACGATAACATGGGAATCAAATCTTAATTATTACATTAATATTTTTACCAACAGTCGAAATGAAAGCTCATTAATTGTGAACACAAAATTTTCCACTCACTTAATTGCAACTTTTTTTGATTTTCCCAACCTTTAAACATCATCATCGGGTTACATTGATGGATTACCTATCAAAACGTTAGATGTGTTATAAAAAATAATGAAAAAATTGTAAATACTCAGATCCGGTGATTATATTCAGATGTTAATGACTATAATGATGATAATGATGTTGAAGCCTTTAAGTATTAATATTAGTTACCAACAATATTATTGGTTCTCACCCAATGATAGTGATTATATAATAACAAGCAATCTTCACAATAATAACGGTGATGATGGTATTTTTTATGGTAATTTATCTGTTAAATGGTGATGATGATGATGTTGAGAGAGAGAGAAAAAATTGAGTTTCTATCATGAAAGAATAAAGAAAAATATTGTTGACATTTTTTGTTTGTATTTCAAAAATTATGAAATAGAGTAAAAATAATTTTCGAACATGAAAAATGTACCATGAGAAAAAGAAGGATAAAGATGAGGGTCAAGTTAACTTGGTGTGGACTTGAATACAAATCAATCGTTATTATCTTAACCTTTTTCTATCATTTCATTTTCTTTCTTTCATCAAGATGATCATCATTTTATCATCTCTCCCATTCTCTTCCGTTACTCCGAATTTATTCCAATTTATGCATCTCTTCATCTCTTCATCTCTTATTGAGCAAAGTTTAGATTGAGTTTGAAATGTTTAGATTAAATTTACACACAACATGTTCATTTATGTGCATTTATTATCAACACTTTTGACCGTAAATTGACCTTTTCACCAAGAAGATGATAAAAGGATGTTTAATGACATTAGGTAATCAGTAAAGAGAAAGAAACATTTCAGAGAGAAACATTAAATTTCTTTGAATAATATTATCCAATAGGAATAATAATGACGATAAGAAATTCAGTGAATTGAAACGCATCCAAATTTACAAAATACTTTTTTATATTATCATTTTTAGTTCTTTTCTGCTTCCAGAGTTTCAATAAAAAAATGCGAGAAAAAGCTGAAAGTACAAATTGGGAGAAAAAAGTAGACAAACTGAAGGCTGATGATGAGAATTAAAACAAGTGAACAGTTTTTGGAGAAAAGAAAAGAAAGTGAAATGGGAAATGAATTATTGTTCTCAGGAAATTAGTTACTATTAAATTGAAATTCGATTATTCGATCATAATTAAGGTGATTAAGTGAGTTATCATCAGAAACGAACGTTTCAAGACAAAGTAACTGTTATTCATTTTCTCCTCGATTGTTCAACTGTATCAATCGATTATTTGAAAAGTAACATGTGTTATAATTGAATGACCAAAGTGTTTACCCTTTTCTGTTTTAGCCTCAGGGTCTTTGATTTCTCATATTGAACTTTCATTTCTTTTGATTATTTTTCACACTTCCAGTTCTTGATATTGTGATAGAAAAAAACAAAAAATATTATAAATCAAACATGATTCTGTTTTTTTCTTCTTCGATATTGAATAACTGGATTAATATCAATAGAGAGTTACCATGTTTTCATATCTTCCTTATCATCCTCATCCTGATGATCGTTGATTCATCTTGCATGTAGTTGTTTTTTGTTTGCCTATTGAGAATCCCTATGGAATCATCTTCTGTTATTATTGACGATGAAACCGGTGAATGGCTACATGGAAGTGAATCTGGATTGGGATGAGAATGATGATGATGAAAATTGGGAAGAAGATGATGAAGATTCTCTTGCAATGGATAAGCCATGCTCTGTCACTCAACCATGAATCCGAGCAATGGTTTACTGTATTCTAAGAGAGATCATCATCCTTTTACTTTCATCTTCATCTTTCTTTTTCTTTTTCCTTTTCGTCATCATCCTCATTCTACAACCAATACACTAACCATAGTTAGCAACTTGATTCTTCCTTCAACAATGACCAACATAATCTAACTTTTCTTTCCCTCCTCTCGATCTTCCCATCATCATCATTTTCTCCATCTTCTGCTTCTTCTTTTTCTTCCTCTTCCTTTTTCCCATCATCTTCTCTTACGCTTTGATTTTTATTACCAATTCCTCTTATTGGTGAAAATATCGTCAAATTTGTCTGATTGTTTTTAAGTATTCTCATGTCTCTACCTCTTTTCCTCATTTTCTTTACTTTCGTTAATCTAATATACCGTTAGGTATAATAATCGTCATCATTTTCCTTGCTTTACTTTTTCTCCTCTTTTCATCTTCAGATTTGATCTTTTTCTTTCTTTCTCTTATAATAACATTATATAAGTTTAACATGGTTAACCAGTTCATCTAATGTTAGATGCAAAAAAGAGTGAAATTAAATTGCCATAGTTTGTCATTTTCTTGGCCATTTTGCTTTTCATTCATCCTTAGTTCACATCACCCAAGGGAAAAGTTGAATAGTAAGAGAAAATAAGAAACTCAAGATGAAGGGATGATGGTAAAAGTATCTTTTTTCATCCAATTTGCATCGATTGCTACTATATGGCAATAAGAGAGAGAGAGAGAGAGAATCTTTGAATTCGTCTGTGTTGTAAAGATACATGGAAAAAGTTCATGTGAATGAGAAGCGAATATCCTTAAGACTCTACAGATTCATCTTGTTTATCAAGTAATCAGATTTTATTCAGTTTTCCATCTAATTCATTCATTCAGACTAATTATAACATAATCTGTTTGCTCTAATCTTTTCTTCATTATTCAACCTGTCTCTTTTAATAAAAGACTTGCATTTCAAGTTAATTGTTCACTTTAAACTAAGATTAAATCTAAATTTAATCGATCCAGTAGCTTAGGAATCTCCATCGTCTACGAAACTATTAGACCTTTATCAATTTAATCGTTGATTAAGAATTAATTCTCAACGCGATTTCCTCATACCTATTCTGTTATGCTCTCAATTTTCAAATGAAAACCACTAATGGTAATGTGTTGGGAATCTATTATGATAATAGAACCAAGTTGTTCTTATTGTTATCGCCATCATCATCATCGCAACTTTCATCCTTTTTTACCTTTGTTCAATTTTCCTTTTGTCTATTTGGAAGCAAAAAAGGCTAAAAATTTATAGATTTTCTATTCTCATCTTGATAACTTATTCTTTGTGCGTTACTTTCACAATCCCAAATCTCTCTCTCTCTCTCTCTCTCTCTTCTCTCTCTCTCTCTCTCTCTCTCTTTGATGAAAACATCCCAGTGATGAACTGAGCCCAGCATTTGGTTCAGAGGATTTATAACAAAACTAAATTCGCAAATACATCAACAAGGTTTTAAATATTTCATTTGAATGAATTCATTTATTTATTTTTTGGTCTCTTCATGTTATCATTAGTTAACTTATTATGTGTCTAAAAAGATATTGTGAGAACATAAAAAGGGAAAGTTGTGATCATTTGTGGATTATAATTACGATAATATCGTCATTCTTGTCATATAATAAGTTTCTGTCCTTAATAATTACTATTTTCTGTGTTAATCATAATTATCCTTTAGCGTGCAGAGTAATCCTTATTTTCTTGTAGCACTTTACCTGAAATTATCCACTACAGTGACCACAGTGGTCAGTTCTTTTTAATAGCTAAGTCTTCATAAATTTTTCACCTTGACTTTACCTTGTCAGTAGCGATTATAATTCCTTCCAATAACCTTGAATGACCTTTCGTTTTGGACAATTTTCCCTACATTCTCATTCACATTAACTAAATAAACTTAGTTTATCACCGTTAGAGTATCATGCGGATAACGTTAGTGACTTTGATTTATATCGATTTACTTTTGTTTGTCTTGTATTATCCTTGAGATCTTTTCTTAGGAAAACCCTCATTCATCTTGATAACAATTAATCATTACAATCTATTCATCACCAGCATCATAACTTATCTACTTATGAAACTTTGTTTTCATTTCTATTTCTAATCTTCTAATCATTAACCAGAAAAAAAAGTTTGACTGAACTTTTTTACTGCCATTATAAGGGGTGATCACTAAAAAACCGGACTAAACTATTTCTTGAATAATTCTTGAACTACTTATTATAATGAAATGATTTTTAGATTTTATGAAAATTAAAGAGTGGCATAATGTCCAACATGAGTGGCGAATTTTTTTTTCGCCGCTTTGGTGCTCAAAATACGCGCGAAAATTTGACATTCGAATTTTCTCGTGTCAAAGCTGATTTTTAGTTTTATATCTTAACGGAAGCCATTTCAGGTCTTTTTTTGATAATTTCAAGTTTTTTAAGTTAATTTTGGCCATTTTCACAGTAATAAAACCTGAAAAATTTAATATAAAAAAATCCAAATTGTTTAGAGCAATTAATAATTAATGAAAAATTCCAAAATTTCTCATTTTTGCGCATGCACATGTATTTGCATTGGCATCAAATTTGCAAAACTTCAAATTTAGATCACAACTTTTTAATTAAATATCTAATTTCAATAAAACTTGCTTATCTGATTTACTGATTTCTTAGCATCAATTTGATATATTTTGGAAATTTTTGCTATCAGCCGTTTTCACGCTATTAATGAACAACGTTAGTCCGGTTTTTTAGTGATCACCCCTTACTTACAGTTTGGTGTTAATTGTTAATCTCATACAATTAGCCTTACATGTTATGACACTTCGATTGATTGTGTCTCTATGTTAGAACTTTTTCATTTCAATTCACAATCCGTGAAGTTCATTGCATTGCCAGAATCAACAGAGAGAGAGAGAGAGAGAGAGAGAGAGAGAGAGAGAGAGAGAGAGAGAGAGAGAGAGAGAGAGAGAGAGAGAGAGAGAGAGAGAGAGAGAGAGAGAGAGAGAGAGAGAGAGAGAGAGAGAGAGAGAGAGAGAGAGAGAGAGAGAGAGAGAGAGAGAGAGAGAGAGAGAGAGAGAGAGAGAGAGAGAGAGAGAGAGAGAGAGAGAGAGAGAGAGAGAGAGAGAGAGAGAATCTTGAATTCGTCTGTGTTGTAAATACATGGAAAAAGTTCATGTGAATGAAGCGAATATCCTTAAGACTCTACAGATTCATCTTGTTTATCAAGTAATCAGATTTTATTCAGTTTTCCATCTAATTCATTCATTCAGACTAATTATAACATAATCTGTTTGCTCTAATCTTTTCTTCATTATTCAACCTGTCTCTTTTAATAAAAGACTTGCATTTCAAGTTAATTGTTCACTTTAAACTAAGATTAAATCTAAATTTAATCGATCCAGTAGCTTAGGAATCTCCATCGTCTACGAAACTATTAGACCTTTATCAATTTAATCGTTGATTAAGAATTAATTCTCAACGCGATTTCCTCATACCTATTCTGTTATGCTCTCAATTTTCAAATGAAAACCACTAATGGTAATGTGTTGGGAATCTATTATGATAATAGAACCAAGTTGTTCTTATTGTTATCGCCATCATCATCGCAACTTTCATCCTTTTTTACCTTTGTTCAATTTTCCTTTTGTCTATTTGGAAGCAAAAAAGGCTAAAAATTTATAGATTTTCTATTCTCATCTTGATAACTTATTCTTTGTGCGTTACTTTCACAATCTCTCTCTCTCTCTCTCTCTCTCTCTCTCTCTCTCTCTCTCTCTCTCTCTCTCTCTTTGATGAAAACATCCCAGTGATGAACTGAGCCCAGCATTTGGTTCAGAGGATTTATAACAAAACTAAATTCGCAAATACATCAACAAGGTTTTAAATATTTCATTTGAATGAATTCATTTATTTATTTTTTGGTCTCTTCATGTTATCATTAGTTAACTTATTATGTGTCTAAAAAGATATTGTGAGAACATAAAAAGGGAAAGTTGTGATCATTTGTGGATTATAATTACGATAATATCGTCATTCTTGTCATATAATAAGTTTCTGTCCTTAATAATTACTATTTTCTGTGTTAATCATAATTATCCTTTAGCGTGCAGAGTAATCCTTATTTTCTTGTAGCACTTTACCTGAAATTATCCACTACAGTGACCACAGTGGTCAGTTCTTTTTAATAGCTAAGTCTTCATAAATTTTTCACCTTGACTTTACCTTGTCAGTAGCGATTATAATTCCTTCCAATAACCTTGAATGACCTTTCGTTTTGGACAATTTTCCCTACATTCTCATTCACATTAACTAAATAAACTTAGTTTATCACCGTTAGAGTATCATGCGGATAACGTTAGTGACTTTGATTTATATCGATTTACTTTTGTTTGTCTTGTATTATCCTTGAGATCTTTTCTTAGGAAAACCCTCATTCATCTTGATAACAATTAATCATTACAATCTATTCATCACCAGCATCATAACTTATCTACTTATGAAACTTTGTTTTCATTTCTATTTCTAATCTTCTAATCATTAACCAGAAAAAAAAGTTTGACTGAACTTTTGCTGTATAAGGGGTGATCACTAAAAAACCGGACTAAACTATTTCTTGAATAATTCTTGAACTACTTATTATAATGAAATGATTTTTAGATTTTATGAAAATTAAAGAGTGGCATAATGTCAACATGAGAGGAGAATTTTTTCGCCGCTTGGAGAGAAAATACGAGAGAAATTTGACTTCAATTTTCTCGTGTCAAAGCTGATTTTAGTTTTATATCTTAACGGAAGCCATTTCAGGTCTTTTGATAATTTCAAGTTTTTAAGTTAATTTTGGCCATTTTCACAGTAATAAAACCTGAAAATTTAATATAAAAAATCCAAATTGTTTAGGCAATTAATAATTAATGAAAAATCCAAAATTTCTCATTTTTTGCATGCATGTATTTTCAATTGGCATCAAATTTGCAAAAACTCTCAAATTTAGATCACAACTTTTTAATTAAATATCTAATTTCAATAAAACTTGCTTATCTGATTTACTGATTTCTTAGCATCAATTTGATATATTTTGGAAATTTTTGCTATCAGCCGTTTTCACGCTATTAATGAACAACGTTAGTCCGGTTTTTTAGTGATCACCCCTTACTTACAGTTTGGTGTTAATTGTTAATCTCATACAATTAGCCTTACATGTTATGACACTTCGATTGATTGTGTCTCTATGTTAGAACTTTTTCATTTCAATTCACAATCCGTGAAGTTCATTGCATTGCCAGAATCAACAGAGAGAGAGAGAGAGAGAGAGAGAGAGAGAGAGAGAGAGAGAGAGAGAGAGAGAGAGAGAGAGAGAGAGAGAGAGAGAGAGAGAGAGAGAGAGAGAGAGAGAGAGAGAGAGAGAGAGAGAGAGAGAGAGAGAGAGAGAGAGAGAGAGAGAGAGAGAGAGAGAGAGAGAGAGAGAGAGAGAGAGAGAGAGAGAGAGAGAGAGAGAGAGAGAGAGAGAGAGAGAGAGAGAATCTTTGAATTCGTCTGTGTTGTAAAGATACATGGAAAAGTTCATGTGAATGAGAAGGAATATCCTTAAGACTCTACAGATTCATCTTGTTTATCAAGTAATCAGATTTTATTCAGTTTTCCATCTAATTCATTCATTCAGACTAATTATAACATAATCTGTTTGCTCTAATCTTTTCTTCATTATTCAACCTGTCTCTTTTAATAAAAGACTTGCATTTCAAGTTAATTGTTCACTTTAAACTAAGATTAAATCTAAATTTAATCGATCCAGTAGCTTAGGAATCTCCATCGTCTACGAAACTATTAGACCTTTATCAATTTAATCGTTGATTAAGAATTAATTTCAACGCGATTTCTCATACCTATTCTGTTATGCCTCAATTTCAAATGAAACCACTAATAATGTTGGGAATCTATTATGATAATAGAACCGTTGTTCTTATTGTTATCGCCATCATCATCGCAACTTTCATTTCCCACAAATCAGTACCTCACCTTGATAACTTATTCTTTGTGCGTTACTTATTATCCTGTCTTTCTTTCTTCTTCTTCTTCTTCTTTTTTCTTCTCTTCTTCTTTCTCTCTCTCTCTCTCTCTCTCTCTTTGATGAAAACATCCAGTGATGAACTGAGCCCAGCATTTGGTTCAGAGGATTTATAACAAAACTAAATTCAAATACATCAACAAGGTTTTAAATATTTCATTTGAAATTCATTTATTTATTTTTGTCTCTTCATGTTATCATTAGTTAACTTATTATGTGTCTAAAAGATATTGTGAGAACATAAAAGGGAAAGTTGTGATCATTTTGGATTATAATTACGATAATATCGTCATTCTTGTCATATAATAAGTTTCTGTCCTTAATAATTACTATTTTCTGTGTTAATCATAATTATCCTTTAGCGTGCAGAGTAATCCTTATTTTCTTGTAGCACTTTACCTGAAATTATCCACTACAGTGACCACAGTGGTCGTCTTTTTAATAGCTAAGTCTTCATAAATTTTTCACCTTGACTTTACCTTGTCAGTAGCGATTATAATTCCTTCCAATAACCTTGAATGACCTTTCGTTTTGGACAATTTTCCCTACATTCTCATTCACATTAACTAAATAAACTTAGTTTATCACCGTTAGAGTATCATGCGGATAACGTTAGTGACTTTGATTTATATCGATTTACTTTGTTTGTCTTGTATTATCCTTGAGATCTTTTCTTAGGAAAACCCTCATTCATCTTGATAACAATTAATCATTACAATCTATTCATCACCAGCATCATAACTTATCTACTTATGAAACTTTGTTTCATTTCTATTTCTAATCTTCTAATCATTAACCAGAAAAAAGTTTGACTGAACTTTTTACTGCCATATAAGGTGATCACTAAAAACCGGACTAAACTATTTCTTGAATAATCTTGAACTACTTATTATAATGAAATGATTTTTAGATTTTATAGTAGCATGATGAAAATTTGACATTCGAATTTTCTCGTGTCAAAGCTGATTTTTAGTTTTATATCTTAACGGAAGCCATTTCAGGTCTTTTTTTGATAATTTCAAGTTTTTTAAGTTAATTTTGGCCATTTTCACAGTAATAAAACCTGAAAAATTTAATATAAAAAAATCCAAATTGTTTAGAGCAATTAATAATTAATGAAAAAATCCAAAATTTCTCATTTTTGCGCATGCACATGTATTTGCAATTGGCATCAAATTTGCAAAAACTCTCAAATTTAGATCACAACTTTTTAATTAAATATCTAATTTCAATAAAACTTGCTTATCTGATTTACTGATTTCTTAGCATCAATTTGATATATTTTGGAAATTTTTGCTATCAGCCGTTTTCACGCTATTAATGAACAACGTTAGTCCGGTTTTTTAGTGATCACCCTTACTTACAGTTTGGTGTTAATTGTTATCTCATACATTAGCCTTACATGTTATGACACTGATTGATTGTGTCTCTATGTTAGAACTTTTTCATTTCAATTCACAATCCGTGAAGTTCATTGCATTGCCAGAATCAACAGAGAGAGAGAGAGAGAGAGAGAGAGAGAGAGAGAGAGAGAGAGAGAGAGAGAGAGAGAGAGAGAGAGAGAGAGAGAGAGAGAGAGAGAGAGAGAGAGAGAGAGAGAGAGAGAGAGAGAGAGAGAGAGAGAGAGAGAGAGAGAGAGAGAGAGAGAGAGAGAGAGAGAGAGAGAGAGAGAGAGAGAGAGAGAGAGAGAGAGAGAGAGAGAGAGAGAGAGAGAGAGAGAGAGAGAGAGAGAGAGAGAGAGAGAGAGAGAGAGAGAGAGAGAGAGAGAGAGAGAGAGAGAGAGAGAGAGAGAGAGAGAGAGAGAGAGAGAGAGAGAGAGAGAGAGAGAGAGAGAGAGAGAGAGAGAGAGAGAGAGAGAGAGAGAGAGAGAGAGAGAGAGAGAGAGAGAGAGAGAGAGAGAGAGAGAGAGAGAGAGAGAGAGAGAGAGAGAGAGAGAGAGAGCGACAATATTTACAGATTCATGGAAATGTTTTCTGAGAGAAATTTTGTTCACAATCATTTCATCACTTTAAATTCTACCTTTTAAATCATTGTTCTCAATGAACTTTCCTTCAATTAATGAAAAAAAAACTTTTCACTCACTCAAAAGAAATTAGAAAAAACTAAATGAAACAATTCAGTGACTAATTAAACCTTAAATTTCTTCCTCCTTCATCTTCATTTTGAGGATTATTTTGATTCGTTCCTTTTGTTGAAAGTTAACTAATCTTGGTTTTCATTATTTTAATTTACTTCTTCCTCTTGTTTTTCTTTAATTGCAGCTCCAGCGCGGCCTAAATCATTTCCATTCTCTAATTTTAAATTGGGTAAAAGTGTAGAGTCAAACAAAAATAACTACAATTCGGTCAACAACAGTACATCAACAAACAGTAGCAGCACTTCAAACATCAACAACAACGCTAATGTTGGTAACAATAGTAACCAGTCAGGTAGCAGTGGGTCAAGTTTAATCAAAGAAGCGACAAATGTGATGACCGAAAAGCTTAAGTGGTTAACATTACATGGCGGTGGTGACAGCTCAAAACAATTAACTAATGATGAATCTGGTAAAACCGCACAACCATCAACATCATCAACAACAACAATTAATGAAAATAAGTCTAAACAGTCACAACAACAACAACAGCAGCAGCATCAACAACAACCACAACCACAACGATCCAAAGAAGATCTCATAATAGAATACACATCAGAACCTCGAGGTGCTCAGCAAGTTAAACGCGTATCATTAACTGAAGCAGCGTTGAAAGCAGCGACTTGCAGTAAGTATTGTAACTCTTATGGTTATTTAATCTTCTATTGTAATCATAACCATTATCAACATTTTAATGGTTTCACTCTAAAAAAAGGGTAGAATTGGTGAGATTTGGATTAAATCCAGTCTATTGTCAAGTGATCTCGAGTTTTGAAACTTATCTTCTTCTTAATTTTCTATTTTTTGTCTGTTTTACACACACAATTAAACTAATTCTCTTTGTGATTAAGATACATTAATGAAAACGAAGATGATTCCTCATCAGTTACAATAATCTTCTAAAGCTATTTAACTTTTCCAGTTATCATCATTTATCATTAAACTGATTTATTGATGACCTTTTAAATCTCAACCCTAATCCTTATCCCATTTGATATCATCCAAATCTAATCTCTTCATGTGATCGTTGAGTATTCCATTTGTTTCCATAAATCCACAAAGTATCACATACATTGTGTTTCCATCATCAGAATCCACTGTCATCTTAATGAAGTTAATGAATAGAAAATGACAATTATGCTTAAATGGACACATTTTTGTCTCATCCTCTTTCTTTGCATGGAGATGATGATGCTGATTTGCAGAATATTGAGATTCTCTCAATGAAAATTCATGAATAGACATTTACAGCTGAGTTATGCGTATCGCTTTTGTTATTCTTAGACGATTAACTTACCTTCATGTTACCAAACAGATCAAAATGATGATGAATGTTACTCATTCTCTTGATGATCTGTTTAAAGAAAAACTCGCTAATACAAAGCTCTGATTCTCAGACTTTTATATAATTTCAACGAATTAATTTAACCTTAAACCTGAAGGAACCATCATCATTATCGTTACTATTATATAATAATCATGATGAACCTTCAATGTTATGAATTAGGTTGTTTTCCTCTAACAACATTGATTTCGTATTCAAATTACTATTCCAATTGGAATATCTCAATTATGTTGACACGGTGTCGAAATATCAACTCAATCTCAACCCTTTTTAATACACTTTCACTGATCTTATTCAGTAGGATAAATAATGGCTTCTTGTTATTAATATCATTCTTGCCTCTTGAAGCTTCTTGTCAACATCCAAACCTGTCAACATATTTGTGTTTTTCTTACTCTTGAAACTCAGTAAATGAATTTACTTCTTTATTTTGTTGTAATAATATTTCATCTTCATCTTTATCTTCCTTTCATTTTATTCTTTTTTTCTTTATACCTTATTAACTTAAATGGGTCTCAGGCAACTCGTTTCTCTCTCTCTTCCTCTTTCTTTTCATCATTCAGTCCATTCATTACTAAGTTAGTGATAAAAATAATATTTTATGATTATTGTAATTTGAATGGAATCAAATTGATTCCAATTGTGAATACATTTCTTTTTCTTATCATCTTTATCATTTTCAAGAATCAAATAGGAAAATTAGGATGAGAGATGAAGATGATGACAGTTTTTTTCTTTAAATTATGAGAGAGTTGATTCTTCATCCTCTTGGGAAGTATAACCTGCTCAGGCAATTACGAAAAACAAAGTTATTCTTATGTTCTAATTATTTTTCCCACCGAGTCTCTCTCTCTCTCTCTCTCTCTCTCTCTCTCTCTTCCTCCTCCTCCTCCTCCTCTTTCTATCATGTCTTTCATTTTTTACTTCTCTTTCTTCATCCTCATCTTTACTTCGTCTTATTATATTGGTTTGCATCTTTTGTTGACAATTTTGTCTGTCTTCTTTTTGGAGCCTCTTTCTTTTTTCTTATTCACTTCTTTCTTCATCATCTTCCCCTGGGAACTAAATATATTGTATAATATAAGAAAGCATCTCCTCCATGATGAAAGTGGACATAATTTACAGCTCAGCCTCAAGCTTTGTTAATATTATCAATCTAAAAGTCTGAAAATGATTAAGTTAAGAGTAAGGTTGATGTTAATGATTATACAAAATGTTGGTACAAAATGTACTAACCAACACAATGAAAGGCTTATGTTGACCTTGTTATTGCTATTACATGTATATTATTATTATATTATATTTTGACAATATCGATTTACTAACCATAACTAATGTTATATTATTTATGTAGATACACCTTGATATCTTCATCTAATATTTTCAGCATCTATTGCAGTGGCTACTTTGTTGTTCAGTGCGATGATAATGGTGATGAAAGTGAGATGATGAGGCTTTGTTTTTTTCTTCTATTTATGTTTCTCTTGATCATCTCTCATTCAAGGTAACTCTAAACTGAAGATATTATAATACCTCATGATGAAATAGATGTTGATGATCATGCTGATTTTTGCTGATTTATTTTTTTGCTGAAAGGTTACACATGTAACGATAAAATTAATGATAATATTATTTTCTTTGCAAAAATTATTCACTCACTCACTTTCCCCTTCTCAACTCCAGTAGCTGATTTATGCTTCAAGAAGATATCATGATGATGAATACTTTCCACTGAATAATATTACATTTCTGTTTTATTCTTACTCGGAATTTTCAATTTTCTTTTATTCTTTGAAATTTCTCAACTAATCGATTCGAGAAGCTTGTCCAAAGTACCCGTGGTAAAGTTGTTCTCAATGTTTATCATCTTAAGCCTCTTCATCTGTTTTCTCAGCATCATCCTCATCCTCATCATCTCTCTTCATATGCCCTTCAAGGATCACTTTTTTTCATCCAGTCATCATCATTGATTGTCATGTAATTTTCATCTGAAAAATGGCAAACCTTTTTTTCTGCTTTTTCTTGATTCATTTTGATTGGCGCTGAAAAAGTCCTATTCAGTTGATCACTTCACTCACACAGAATGATGAAAAAGATGAAAAATCAGAATTGAAATACTATTTACAGCCTTAAATAGGAAATCTCTGGTGGGAAGATGAAAATGATGATGAACAAAACATGAAGTCAATGGTATAGAAGGTGATCTGTTCATCATTCTCAGTTGGTATTTATTTGTAAAACTTGAATAACATCATCACTTCATCATCATGAACAACAATAATAATCATGAAATAGACAAAAAATGAGTAAAGATGAAAAGAAAATATTTTTCCCTGAGTTTTCATGTGTGATAGTTGAAACTCAGAATTGATTGTGATAAAGAAAGAGAGATGAAGTAAATTAAAGAAAAGATAATCATGTTGATGAGTTTCCATTTCTGTTATTTTGTATTTCTCTCGATTTGAACAGGACAAATTCTCTTGTTGTCATGGTAATTGTCAATTCGAGAGTATGATGAATAGAAGCTAAAAAATATTTCCATCAAATATTAATACGAAAAGAAGTAAAATATTATCATTCGTCCTCATTGATATTATCATTCTCACTATTTCCATATTCAATTACAACTATTAACGTAATCAAATTGATTCAGTTTATATTAAAATGGGCGAAGGGAAAATTGTGAATAATTGAAAAGCTCAAGATGAAAGTTCATCAACATAAATTGAATATTGATTCATCAACAATGTAGGTTGTATCGTTTGTCATGATAACTGAACAAAAAAAAACTCCTATTGTTTCAATAGTGTCGAGGTCAGTTATCAGATTTCAGTCCCTCCGCCCTTAAACTCCTCCACCTTTTTCCCATTTCTATCATCCTCATCATCCTCATCCTCATCTATCCCTCACTCTCTTTTAATAAAATTGTCTCAAAATGACAGCTCTAATTTCAACTGAACCATCTAATTTCATGTGACAATTTTGAATGAAGATGAAAATAAAGGATGAAGATAAAGATAAAATCGTAACATCAAACATTGAACTAAAGAAAATGGTTCAGGGGCTTTACATTGATATCGTTTCAGGTTTCAAGTTTCTCTCTCCGATACGATAACCTTTTCTTTTGAGAGTAAATAATATCGCCATTATTTATATCGATGAACTTGATGTTGATTAAACAATTGATTGATTGTTATCAATCATTTGATAATCAATTGAGTTCACAAGCAATTATCTCTCTAACCATAATCATCTCTCATATATTAATAGGTTTTCATTGTTAATATATTGATGAATTAACCAGTAATCTCTTATCTATTGAACTAATTCTGATGATAATGATAATATGATTTAAATAAATTTCATTGTTTTCATAAGGAAATAGTCAACAATGAGCCGAGCATGAAGACCGTTTAATGTAAATCTAATAGTTTATAATCATTTATGAATAGTTTCATGTTGTTAATAGTTTATTCAATTATTTAATGGATTGATTGTCATGATTTTCATTTGGGCAACAATTTAGGAAATGCACTATTATGATTAAATTAACATATAATGATAATTTTAATAAATAAAATTGAATAAACCTTGAAAACGATGAAATATATTTCATCGAGTTGTGAGTTGTTCAATTGATAGATTATCATGATATTAATATTTAGAAATGATTGTAACGGTTTCCATTTATATTCACTGATAAGTAATTGTGGTTATTGCTTTTCGTGATTCAATCGTTGAGCCTAAATAGTAATATTAATGTTAATTTATTGCACGATTTTTGTCACTGAATCTGATCATCATCATCATTATTTTTCTTTCTTTTCTCTTTCTTTTCAGCCGAATCATCTTTTCCTTGTTTTCATCTCCTTTTCCCTGAATATCATTATCCTTATTACTCTTTGATTACATGTTATTCAATCAAATTATGGCGTTTTTTATAGTTCAAATGGTGAAATTCTTTGCTCTCATTTATCTCCATCTGAACTTAACATTCTAAGATCATTGAGAGATAAAATTGTATCAATTTGCTAACTTTTTCTTTTTCTTGACTTCATTGGATTCACTGATTCTTTCAGGCAATCTCATTAAATAGAATGAGAAAAAGAGAAACAAAAAGAAGAAGAAGAAAAGTAAAATGCTGGAGAAAAATTTATGGGTTTCTTAAGTTCCATGGAATGGTTTCTGTTTCCATGAGCATTTTCTCAGAGTATTTATGTGATACTTTTGTTGATGATTAATTGTTTCTTATTGATTTTCCAGATAACACTAAAGGAGTAAATACTCTTCCAGGGAATCCATCATCTGCTCAAATAGTCAGTCATTACCATCATCTTCATCATCACCATGGTCAAGGGATTACATCACATCAGATTGTCCACCCTTCTCACCAACAACCTCACCTTCACCACCAACAACAACCTCTTGCAATTCCTGTTAATCACTTACAATGTTTTCCACCAGGAACTAATATTCCGGCATCGATATCTACAATGGGAACAGCCCATCAAATTGTCCATCATCCTGCTCATCCCCCTGCATCGATCCAGCACCTCGGACCGACACCACAACAGATTCAATTGGTCAAGTCGGCACCATCCGTAATCTCTTCATCAGCTTCATCGCCACAGTTTATTATTCCATCGACGCCTCAACAACAAAGCCCCAACCAAATACAATCTCAACCTCCACCACAGTCACAACAACAAGCGAACGCACCACAATATCATATTTACCCTGTCACTAAATGTAGAGCTGCATCACCGCAATTCATTAACCAATATTATACAACTACCACACCCGGTGGTCAGAGGCAATTAGTTTATGTTTCTCATGTTGCCCCAGGCCAACAATTCATGACCAGTCAAACAATTCACCATCATCCCCATATTCACCCTCATTTACACTTACAACAACACCAGCAGCCGCAGCCACAACAGTCACAAACAAGCGGTCAAACAATTCATGGACAACCCACTCCAATTCAACCAGGAACAGTGACCATGGTTTCAGGTGCACCTCAAGGGTCAAGGGAAACGCCATCACCCTCGATAATACAACTTCATTGTAGACCAGGATCGGCGATGTCTAATTCATCAATCGTTGGTTCAAGAATTTACGCTCAACCCTTGCAACATGGATTCGTTGCTGTTCCCAAAGATTCATCTTTTCCTAATCCAAGTGAGATCCGACGTCGAGATGGACTCAATGCATATCCGATCGTTAAAGAAGATCCACTAAATGTGGTCAACACTTCAAATGGAAGCACAACCAACGGCAGCAGTCCAACTGCATCTTCATTATCATCTGCCTCATCTTCCTCGTCCTCTTCGATATCTCCTTCATCTTCATCAACAACTTCAACTGTTCCTAATAGTACCAATAGTAAGAGCGGCAACTCTAGTGATTCGACTAATCTCACCTCAAGTGATACCAAAGATGAATTAGAACAATTTGTTGAAAACGATATTCAACGAATCGAACGAATCAAACGTCGCTACTCTCTAACCGAAGAAGGTGATGACCCAACCTTCGGGTTCGGTCGACGTCCCTCAGTTCGAGGTATTAAACCGAAATATGGTCCTAGTGAAATAATACGCCACATGCAAATGCAGTTGAGGCCATCGGTTCAATCGGTCGCACCACAAACTCTTCCCAAACAAGCAAAAGTTATTAATACTCAAATTGTAAAGTAAGTTGATAACTGAGCCCAGTGGGCTATTGATCCATTAATTACTTTCGTTTTACAAGTTCACATTAATTGTATTCTAAATTCTAATCTTAAATATGAGTTAGTTTGATTGGAATGATTTACTTTCAGAAGAGATGAAAATTTCTGTTGATGAATAAGAATCGAAAAGTTGAGCTTAGGAAGAATCACAAATCTGGAACTCATTTAATCTTTTTCATGATAAAATGAATCCATAAAAGAATAAAAGAAATTTTTATTTTTATCAATTTTCTGAACTATTTTATGCTCATCACAATAAACAGGCAATTAAATCAATTCTGCCGAACCTGTAAAACTGTAAATGCTTTTGCTTTGTGTTTGCAAATTGAATTGTTTATGTGTTAAGAAGCTTCGATTCGGATATTTGATTATATTTTGAAATCGTTTAATTTCTCAGGCTTATCCTCTTTCTCATCATGTTTCCCCTTCTTTTTGCATATAATCAAATCGATTCTTTCTGATTCTAAATTGAACTTTTCTCACCATTCACACTCATCATCTTTTTCTCCTCACCTTTTTCTCCTTGCATCAACAGTGAATCTACTAATCTGGTTTCTTCAGCTTCATCTCATGGCCTCACCACTTCATTATCCACCATAACAACGGCCACTCCAGTAATCTTGACATCAGGCTCAGTTTCATCACAATCCTCATCGTCACAAGTTCCTCGAACCGCACAAATACATCTAATAACACGTCATTCGCATTCGCATTCTCATTGTCATCCTCATCTTATTTCTGCGAGTCAAGTTGGTTCTGTTCCCAATCTTAGGCAACATTTGGTCTCATCGACATCTTCAATCTCACCTTCTTCCTCTTCTACCTCCTCGCCTTCACCTTCCGGTCACAATACAATAGGTCACAGGCATGTTTATCTTATACCCCATGTTCAGGGTGGACCTCAATATCAAAGGATTGTCCAGGCGGCGGGAGCGACTCTCCCTCGGCCTCATCCCGGACAACAACAAGGTCAATCTCAGCATCAACCGTCAACTGGACTTACTCAACAATTATCTGCCCAACAAGCGGCCATGTTAATGATGAAACAAATAGGGGGTAGAGTGAAAATAATTAATGGATCTCAATCAGCAGGGTCAATCGGAATTGTTGGTAATCAGCCTCCATTGTCCAGGCCAGCGTCTTCGTTGGGTCACATTATACAACGAGGTTCGGGAGATGCTGAACTTAGACTGACTCCTCAAAGCTCAGCATCTTCATCATCCGATGTAACTTGTAAACAATGTCCAGTTAGACCAGCAGGGTCAATGGAACCACAACCAGGTCAACCTCAATCGATAACAATTATTAGTAATAAGGTTGGACCTTGTTTATTGCAACATAAAACAATTTCAATGCCAAACGTTTCCTTGATTAAATCACTTCCTCAGACCTTAACTGTTGTCCCAATTAATGATATTAAAGATGAGAGAGGAGCTCCCGAAGGAGCAAGTGCATCACCAACTCATTCATCTGACAAGGATTTTGTTGAATCAAATAAAGCAACAAAATCTGTCGACGCAAATGCTGATACAATGTCCACCGGAAGTACCAGTAGCTGTAGCAGTTCAACCAGCAGTGCTAACACAGGAACACCATCCAGTAATAACAACCTCATCGTCAATAACAACAATAACAATTTCAATAACACGAAAAACAACAATGATGTAAACAATTCAACCAGTAATAGTAACAACCCGAACAATACCAATGCCAACAACAATAATAACAATGATAATGATGATATTACCGAGAAAAATAATAACAATAACAATACTAATAATCTGACAAACAGTAATAATAATGTCAATACGAATAATAATATTAATAACAATATGAACAATAATCCTGATCTAGTCAAAGATGCAACGACTTCAGCTCTCAAAGCAAAGAAAACTATTGCTTCTGATATGAAGGATGGCAAGAGTAAACCAGTGTCCAGTAAAGATGGTGTCATATACTATTCAATGAACGTTTAATTTAATCAATACAAAGATGAGCTGATTGCCAAAAGGATCAATAGTCAGCTGATTACTATGGTGAACAAAAGTGCCACTCGGTTTTACACCAAACAAAAGATGAGAATCCAAGTCAACCTTTACTTTGCTCATTATCGATCGCAGATTCTGAGTATTCACATAATATACCAAAGTATTTATTTGTGAAAAGATAATTTTATCCTACACATCAGTATTTTGTGTGTTCCAAGATGAAGATAAGTAAGGAGGAGGAAGAAGAAGATGAAATCACCATCATTATTAATGAACATGGTAAATGTTCAAACCCACACCGACAAATTGCTGAGAATTTTTGATAAAGATGAAGAAATATTGAAAAAAGTCATCGGAAAGTTTTGCACCAAAAGAAAATCCCCAAAATGATTAATCAATGAAAAACAAGAGAGCAGATTCAAGATCCCTGATTGTTTTATTAAATTTGCTAACTCCCTCTTATTTAGTCTAATATCTTGTTATTAATTAACTTAATTAACCTGCTAATATTTACCGTTGTTTTCATCACTTCTGTTAATCTTATCATCATCTATCGAGATGCCTCATCACCATCATGAATTTTCAAGCTGGAAACTCAGTTGATCTGATGGATTTTGTATTCCAATCAAATTGATTTGAGATGAAGATCATGAAAAGATATTTAATTCACTTCTCTCTTCTAGTAATAAGTTGATATAATTTACTAATTGATTGTTAGGTTTCTTTGCATCAACAGAATCAACAAACGAAACAAACGAAATAATTCAACCTCTTCTGTTAAAGCTTAATTATAGTTGATTGATTAACGTTAACTTGTTAATTAAGCTAAATTGTTAATTCTCTCTCTTTGAATCACAATTAACCTTAAATCTTGTTCACTGTTCACACCCTTGTTACCTTTATAAATATTTTGCGAAAGAATCAAGTATTGGTCAAATGATTGAAATTGTTACGAGTTGAGATCAAATTGTTACCGGAAGTATCAGAATAACAAGAAAATGGATCAAATCGGATTGAAATTTACAAATGACAATAAGAATCAATAATTAGCTAATTGATTTTTTTTTCTTTTCCTTTTCTTCATTTTCTCCCCTTCTAATCAATCACAAATCTAATTTGTATATTTATATTAATTTGTATTATTTTCTTGAGTTTGTCCAGGATAAGTTGATAATTTGTAGGCCTTTTAATTGCGAAAGACGAAACAAATATAATTGTACCATCATCAGAATTGTAAATGAAACATGAACTTCATGTTCATGGTGAATGTTTTTCTTTGTGTTCATGATGATCATCGTTTAATTGTTCATGAGAACACAAAATGCTAAGCAATTAGCATCTCTATTGTAAACCATTTTGTTGGTAAATCATTTTTTCATCAACATCAAAACTCATCCTGGCGACTCGATTTATCTTCATCCTTTTTTGTTCCTCATCTCATTGTAAAACAACAATTCTAATTCCAACTGATCTGTATTCCTTTGACATTGACTTTAGATTATTATTATTATCAATTAATTAATATTATTGTAAAAGTTATAAAAACAAAGCAACAAACAAATGACTGGAAATAAAATTGCCAAAGTTGTTGTATCAATTGTGTTGATCATTTTACTACCGGAATCAACTAATTTAATGAACCCTTGACAATTAACTTAATTAACATGACCCATTCATAAAAATACAACAGTTATGATTAACTCTTTATTTGTTAACAATTAGTTTCTGTGGATTGTGAGTTATATCAACTAGATTTGGAAGACTAAATTTTTGGAAATTATCGTCAAACCATTTGATTGTAATTTAATATCTGAACTAGTGATCCAAACAATTAGCGAGTTGAATGCCAAAAGTTGATTGTTATTATCATTAGAATCTTCGTGTAATTTACTGAATTGTTAATCCTTGTTTGCTAGTGGAAATTGGCACTCTAATCGATTTGGAATTAGTTTTAAATACTCTTCGACTTTTCCACCTTACAAATATTGTAAATTGTTTGTAATTAAAGGGTAATGTCTTTAATGAAGAGAAGATAATTGAACAGTAAAATGTCATAATTGAAGAAATAATAGTTAACATATCGATTGTTTTCCCTGAGAGTATGAACCAAGAATCAGAAAGTTTCTGTTTAAAGTGACATTTAAAAAATGATCTTGCCAAGAATTGGATGTTGATGCTTCGAGATGATGAATATCTATGCAAAGGTACATTAGGAAAGTGTGATTGATGATGTTAGAGATGATAAGGCGAGATGATGAAGCCAAATTTAAGATAAATTGTTGATTATCTTACTGAACTTCCCAAAAGGTTTTCCCTGAAGATTCAGTGGGAGTTGAAAGTATTTTATTCATTTACATTGTAAAAAACCACCACCAAGATTATGCCAAAAGGAAAAGAGTTGAAGATAAAGATGAGGATGAAGAGAGAGATGAAACCGTCTGATAGTAAGTAGGATGAGAAGGTAAATCATCTCGATGGTATTTTGTTTCAATCAATTTAGAAAAAAAATCGATTGTTTTATAAAAGATTCTGGTTATTTTTCTTATGCTTTTGATGATTTAGTGATTGTCATGAATGAATTGTTCCTGCATTTCAATTACTCTCTGCGATTTTCCATCTGCATCACTTTAATCAAGTAATTGGATAACACAAATCATCGCCTCTCCTAAACCATTAAGAAGCTTTTTGAATGATAAATTTGATTTTCGATCAACTAGAAAACTGAGATTTCGATGGCTCTTTTTGACCAATTGGTTGTGACTCCGTTGATTTTCATGGTAATTAGTGAATCTTGGTGATTTCTGGAAGTTTTTTTCTTTTCTTGGTTTATCTAATCGATATTGCTTAAGATGAACAGGAAGAGGAACTGATCCATCATATAGTTTAGAGACAATTATTTCTTTATCTTTGTCCGATAATAAATCACTCAGGTAAGGTCCATGTTTGAATACTTCGAGCGTCATAGTCAAGTAACGGCTCAGGTAGATATTATTTCCTAGAATCTCAACCTTATTTCCGATGGTCACTTCCTTTTGCCTCTTAACACATTGAATAGATGACCAACGATCAAGACAATTGAAGACAGTCAATTCATTTGTCACAACAAGTGAATCTCGAGTTAAAATAGACCGAAGTAAATTTTCACCAACGGACACCAATGATTCGGAGGCTAATACATTGTCTCCATTTTCATCGATAATCAGATAGCATTGATCAATACAACTGCTTAAATGACTTTCCAAATTAATTAGATTAGCAATAATTGATGAAGGTAATTGATTAACTGTCTGTCCATTTGGTTTGTTGATGGATCTTGAGTCAAACGTATTGATAGGATCCCTTTCAACTGATTGGAAACGATCAAGAGCAACCAGAATCTCAATTACATTATAAATCGTTAGATTTGATTGTAACAATGACAAACAAACAACTGCGAGATCAATTAAATCAAATTTAATTGCGATTTCAAACAAAGCCAAACATTTGAAACTACAGTTTAATTTAACTTCCTTCTTGTAAATATAACTGATAATTAAAAAGATGGAGATGAAATAATTAGAAATTTGCTAAAATAATTAGATTGATTAGTTACCTCATAAGTAAATGAAATAATTCCGGTTGACAATTGATATTAACGATTGGCTTTGATTTCTTTTCGTTTTTTAATTGTTGAACCAATGAAGCAAAAAATGGACTCGATTCTTGAATGATAAAGGAATGAGCTGGAAATCTCCATTTATTAGAGTCACATTTTAATCCATCTTCTTGATTAATTGGTGGATTAAGAGTTACACTGAAGATAATATCACTTTGATCTTCACAATTAAACAAAATTAACCCGGGACTTGGAGCTGATGGTAATCCAATGTTAATTTCATCAATCGCCATAATCTCAATGGTTCAGTATTTAGATACAAATGGGAAACTATTAATATTATCAGGAAAAAACTTTTAATTGGATTAATCCAAAAGTTTTCGAGACATAAATTGATCGACAGAATTTGATTTAATTGTTTGACACTCGAATCAACGTTTCCAATCCTTTGGTTGGTCGTTATTACCATACTTTGGACGAGCTCAGGTCACGAACCGATAAAATCCCGAAATGTTACAAAGATCTAAACACTGGGAAGCACAATATTATTAACACAATCAACTAATTACCAAGAATTAAAACCAAAAGTCTAAATTTTAGATCAACAATTAAATCAACATTGACGATAAACAATTAAATGTAAGGAAGTAAAATAAAAGTAAAATTAAATTAAACATTTGAAAAAATTATTCACAATCAATTGAAACAGTTGATAAGTTTAATTTAAATAAACAATTAAGTCAATCAATTATCATTTAAATCATCATTAAATAATTAAATTCAATCAACTGTTTTGGTACAATTAACATGTTCAATTATCATGAGGCCTAAATTACTATTGTAATTGTTACAATCAACAAAAGGAAAACATTCAAACTGACAACAATTAAATGATTAAGGAAAACATTCATTCATTTATTTAAATTGTTTTCAAGATTAATTACTTACCTTTGGATTGTTTTCCTCTCGTATGATTTAATTTGCTCACTAGAGAACTGAATTAATTTGTTGTTATTACCTGTTGCTATAGATGATTAACTAAAGTATTAAATAGATATGATTAAAATTAATTATTGATCGCCAGTAAATTATCACAATTGAATGATTTAGTCGAAGGTGAATGTTTGTAACTGGCATAAGAGTCGACGAGCAAATGATTAACTAAATTAGCAATCAGATTTTAAAAAATTAACTTGCGCAGTAAATTAGCTAATTTTGCATGTTAGTTATTCAGTGTTACAATTTAAAAATTAATTAAATTAGGTTTCTTTCCGATAAAATGTAACAATTAAGCTTCAAAACATTTTCTCTTGCCAATACAATCAACTGCTCTAATCAATAATTGATGTGCAAAAGGTTAATCCAAGTTATTACGACCAATAAATTTAACATTCAATTAAATTGAATAGAGATTCAAATTGTTCACAACTTTATGTTGATCTCTAATTAGTCTTGATAGTCTAGCAATTAGTTTTCAGCTGATCGTCTAAAATATTATTCCACAATAGATGATAGTTAGCATGAAAATTGAACAATAATAATAAGAATTAAAGAAAGAGTTCCAAAATTTTCTGTTCGAAAAATCAAATAAACAAACGATCTGAGTGAAATTTATCACAATTAAGTTAAACTCTAAATTTTACTGATTGTTGATCAGAAAATGTTGAAATAATTTTGTTCAATTTTCGACTAACCAACTTTTGAATGTCGCGCTCGTTTCCATGGCAACTTCTCTCTCCGCTGTGATTTCTTCGGTTCTTTGATGACTTGGTCTTATTGTCTGTGTCTTTTTAAAGATCAACGTTTGTTAGTTTAATCAACTTTTGTTTTGATACTAATTAATTGTTTTCTGTTTAAACTAATGTTTTAATCATGCTGTTAAATGCTTATTTGTTGAGTGTATTTTGTCTCACAGTGACATGGGATCGGTCAACTGCAACTCAAGTATTACGTCCAAGAGGAGTTGCTTTGCAAAGTAGGTGATGATTAGAGTTATGATTTAAATTTTGTTTTTGATGTTTCCAAGCTCTTTAACTTTAGATACACGTTGATTTATACAACAAACTGAACAATTACTTTTTTCTCTATCGTTTTATTGTAACCCACTTTTTGTATTTTTCAGAGAAAATATTTTACGATCCAAGTAAAGACTTCAACTGCCTTGATGGGTCTCTTTCAATTCCTTTTGTTTTCGTCAATGACGATTACTGTGATTGTGCCGATGGATCTGATGAACCTGGTACACCGGCTTGTCCCAATGCTCTTTTCCATTGTTCAAATTTAGGCTATCAAACTTGGGATATCCCGTCATCTCGTGTTAACGATGGAATCTGTGGTAGGTCATTTTGCATCGGCCTGTTGCTTTATAGAGATTATTTATCAATCACTTTTCTTATTTTGGAATATTCTCTTTTAGATTGCTGTGATGGTAGTGATGAATACAATAGTACTATCAAATGTAGTGACATTTGCAGTGAGTTAGGAAAAGAAGCTTTGGAAGCTGCTCGACGATTAAAAGAATTGTTCAGCGAGGGATCAAAAATCAGATTAAACCTGATCAAAGATGCAAAGAATAAAGTTGATGAAGATGAGAGGAGACTAGATGAGCTTAGAAAAGAAATGGATACAATAGAAAATGAGAAGAAAGAAAAAGAAGCCATCAAAAAGCAAGTAGAAGAAGAGGAAAAAGCTGTTCTTGATGAATTCAAAGCTAAAGCTGATGCTCAAAGAAAAGCTCATGAAGAAGCAGAAATGGTCAAGGCTCAAGAAGAGGAAAAATTATTGGCTGAAGCTGCGTTCAATGATCTGGACAGAAACAACGATGGACTATTGAACTACAAAGAGCTACAAGAATTCACTCGATTCGATCAAAATAATGATGGAGTTGTCGATGCTGATGAAGCTAAGGTAATTCTCTTGTAGTCTTGAACTTATATTCTCAATCTAATCCATCTTGAATTTCAGTTTTTCCTTCATATGAAAGAGGAAATGGCTCTTGATGAATTTACGACAACTGGTTGGATAATAATGAAACCATATTACTTAAAAGACCAAATGGTAAGTTCAGAAATCGGTGCTGATTCTATTTTCTTCATCTCATGAGATTCCTGATAATCTACTAAACCTGCAAATTAATTCTTACACTAACTGAATTAGTGATCAATTTAAAAAACTAATCTAGAACTTAATTTTCTAACGATTGCATGTAGCCTGAAACAACTTACAATGAACAACCAGAAACTGGTGCTCATCCCGATGTAGAATTAGAAAATCATTCTCATGCTACTGATGAAGGAACAGACGAAGACAATGAAGATGCGAATGCTGATGAAGCTTTGGTGAGACTTTGGAGTAACACTTTTTCCTCGAATCAATAATACTTATTACAAATTTACTTACAGGAAAGTGAAGATGAAGCGAACGAAGAAGAACATGGTCCACCCTATAATATCCCTAAAAGACATCACCCAGATTCAACTGCCGCCGATGTCTCTCTCCCAGAGTATGATGCTAATACTTTAGCGATCATTGAAAAATCTAAACAGGCCAAACAAGAATATTCTGAAATCGAGTCAAAGTTTTTGAATTTAAATAATCAAATCAGAGAAATCGAAGCTTCTCTTGAGATGGATTATGGGCCAGAACGAGAGTTCGCCACTCTTCATGGTCAATGCTTCGAATTTAGTGATAGAGAATATACTTATAAATTCTGTCCATTTAATACAGCAACGCAACGTTCAAAATCAGGTGGAGGTGAAACAAACCTCGGGTAAGTTTCGATTGATTGAATTTATCATCGAGTATTTAATTTATTTTGCGTCGCTCTTTCAGAACTTGGAGTAACTGGTCTGGAGGGGAACAATATCGTTATTCACGAATGAGATACGCAACGGTGTTCAATGTTGGAACGGTCCCGCCCGATCTGTTGATGTTCACCTTAAATGTGGCCTTAACAATGTTTTAATCTCAACAAGTGAACCATCAAGGTGTGAATATCGTTTCGAATTTGAAACTCCTGCTCTTTGCAGGCCAGAGGCTGAACATGGGCACTCACATGAACACACGGAGCTTTAATTTGAGCATCGGGAACAATCGGTGAAAAGGAACCATCATTTTAACAAATTAATGATGTTAATCTACATCAAGTCCTTCAGATGGATTTTCACTTTTCTTTTCGATGCACATTCCTCTCAATTGTTAATAAATTTGATTATTTATATTCCTTTGATGATCCAATATCTTCATTTCATCTCGATAATCCATCACAATTCTCACAAGTTAAATACACAATTCGAAAGCCCAATTAACCGTTTCTAGATCAACAATTCGGTCTTTTCACTTTAATCATTTTCCTCCAAATTCAAATCTCTACGTTATTCAAATTACATCGTCAACCGATCAAAGTCATTAACTAGCGATAGTTTCAATCGTTGAATCAATTATTTTGTAATTAAAATCTTTAATCTTAATCCAAACTACAAATAAACTGGTTACCACTTGAAAAGATCAAATTTTCAAATGAAAAATCAATTTGAATTTAAGATAAACAATAAGAAAAAAATTCGAGATGAAAAACCGAATGAAAGAAAAAAACTGACCGTTCAGTTGTTGAGCGATTTGTTAACAGCTCGAACTGCGAACGAACTATTTAATTGTTTCAATTGTCAATTGAGAATTTCAATTGATTTCGTTACCATTGATTCCGAATGAAGCCCATCCCATAAACAAAACATTCTCTCTCCTGATGGCAAATGATAAACAAGAGAAAATGATAATCTCTTGGATCGCTTCCTTTTCTGTTTTAAAGCACCTTAAATGGAGATGAAATGATCGCCCAGTTATTTGATTTTACATTTGTGTCTTTCCTTCAATCGCGACAATCAAGTTAATTTCAAGTAATCAACTAAAAGGTAAGTGAATCTTGTGATGTGTAATTCATTTGGTTTCCTTTTGCTTCCTCATCTCTGTTTGTTTACATTCTTTTGACAAATTCTGTTGATTTGTTTTCTCTTTTGCCCGTTGACATTTGTACTCTTTTCGGTTGTTTATTCGACAGAATTAACTAAATCATGTCAATATTCAATCAACTACATTGGCTTCTTCCGGTTTCATCATTTTCCTGGTTAATTTATGTTTTAACTCACAAATTTGCCAAATTGCGATACAAGGAAAGTTTCAAAGGAAAAGTGATCATCATCACTGGAGCTTCTTCAGGCCTTGGGGAAGGTGAGTTTCCATTACCTTGTTTCGTTTATGATTTAATTCAAATCTAATTATCTAATTTCTCTGATAGCCTTAGCTAGAGTTTTCCACAGGTTTGGAGCTAAATTGATCATTGCAGCTCGAAACGTTGAGAAATTGACTGCGCTCAGAGATGAACTGGTCGAATTATATCCCGAGGGATTCCGTCCAATTCCGTTGAAATTGGATCTGACAAAGATTCAAGATATTCGTCAAATTGCCCAATCAGCAATTAGTATACACGGAAAAGTCGACATTCTAATCAATAATGCTGGTATAAGTTACAGAGGAACAATAATGTCCACCGATTCTACTGTTTATCAGAGCTTGATGACTGTTAATTACTTTGGACAAATTGAAGTGATCAAAGGTAATTCTTAACAACAGTTGCTCAACACCATAAACGAAATCAAAATTGAATTCAGTTCGTGGTGATTTTCAATGAAAAACTTACTAATTACATCTTGTTCATTTACATAATATTCCAACAGCAATAACAGAGCATTTTGTGAGTGTCGGTAAAGGGACAATCGTCGGAGTCGGGAGTGTGCAATCTCAGATCAGTATTCCCTACAGATCGGCCTATTCTGCTTCCAAACATGCCTTCCAAGCCTTTATCGATTGCCTTCGAGCTGAATTATCTTCCGTCAGACCAGAGATCAATGTAATTACCGTTAATCCGGGCTACATAAAGACCAACCTTTCAGTTAATGCACTTTCGTCCGATGGATCTCTTTATAATAAAATGGACGAAACAACCGCCTCGGGCATGGATCCGAATGTCGTTGCCGATGAAATCGCACTGGCAATTTATCAACAAAGAAAAGAGTTAATTATGTCACCGTTAAGCCACAAATTAGCCATAATATTACGCTACATGTTTCCGAGTTTATTTTTCATACTGATGTCAAAAAGAGCAAAGAAACAATAACATTCAAAGATATTTATTAACACGAATTATTAATATATTAATTATTAGTATTGGTCTGCTTTTTAAGTTGCAATATTTTAAAAAGTCAGCAAATTCAATAACTTCAAATAAAACCATGAATAAGCAATGATATAAATTTAAAGACAATCAAGTTGTTGTGATAATTTTTGATCGGACGGTTCTAATGGAAACTGAATAATTTGCCCCCAAGGCGAATCAGCTTTTCATTTGTATTTGATTGCAATGATTTGCATTGAAGATTGTCATCAATCACAACTATCATGTCCATTGAAACTCGGAAGTGAGTAGTTGTCAATTAATCGAGTCCCATCGAGCCAAGCGGCAGCGAAAATACAAATATCGTTTGACAGATTGGTTGATAAATCTTGAAGGTTGCGAATTTCAAAGTAATCAACTTGAAAACCATCGGCTGTTAATTGTTGGGTTGCCTGCGAACACAATTTGGCATAATTATGATCTCCTGATTTAATTTCCATTGCGATTCTCTCCATCATCTTGAACAGATTAGATGCTAATGTTAATCGTTCACTGGAAAGATATTGATTCCTAGATGAAAGTGCCAAGCCATTCGAGTCCCGAACTGTTGGTACACCGATGATTTCGATGTTCATGTGAAGATCTTTCACCATTTTACGAATAATTGTGATTTGTTGTCGGTCTTTTTCCCCGAAAAATGCGAAATTAGGTCTAACCAGATTAAAGAGTATATTACAAACTTGGGCCACTCCGTCGAAAAAGTGAGGCCTCGATTTACCGCAAAGTATTTTCGTATATTCATCGGGTAGAATCACTTTGGTACATTGATCTTTACCGTTTGCGTAAATCACATCGACACTTGGGGCGAACAAAATGTCAACACCAATAGAGTCCAGTTGTTCTCGATCTCGATTGAAAGTTCGAGGATATTTGTCAAAATCTTCATGTGGAGCAAATTGTGTCGGGTTAACAAAAATGGTCACAACGACAGTGTCACATTCATCACGAGCCTCCCGAACCAATTTAAGATGACCAGCATGAAGAGCGCCCATTGTCGGCACTAGACCGATATATTTACCACTTCGACGATCCTTGAGAGCGGAATTAAGTTCAGCTTTTGAAGTAACAACTAACATCTTCAATCAGCTGTGATCAAGAGAGAGCAAAAAGAAACCAAAACAAACAGAGGAAAAAAAGAGAGACAATATTGAGACGAATCAAGTTTTTCTCGTTCTCATAACAATAAGGTAACAAAAAGGAATCAAAATTAACTCGAGGTAAATTGATCGTTTAAAGTTAATACAATATTTCACAGAGAGAGAGAGAGACTCAATATATCAAGTGAGAAGGTCAAATTTGATCATCTAACTGACTAAAGTCCACCAGAGGACGCGTGGATGATGAAGAAAAGGAAGATGAAAAGTGGAAATATCATGTTCCAAGTGAGTCTGAGTGTAAATTCATGACTTGCGTCATCATTAGTTTCATTATCATCATCAATTAAAATTCTCATTAATAGATTAGGTAAAGAACAGGTAACTGGGAGGTGGAGTAAGTGCTCTGAGCCCAAACAACTTTTGCTTTGATTGACCTTTACCATTGATCTGATTCAATGAGATGGAAATTGTTTCAAGAGGATTGGACTTTGAAAATCATCTCATTTCATTATGGTCTCATATTGATTAACTGATTGTGATAGTCAATTTCATTAATCATTTGTTCAACGCTTGCATCTCATGATAGGATTAAAGTTCGGCTTATTAATAATCATAACAATTATCTTAATCAATTTTGTTTCGATTACAATTTCATTTGGTTGTTTTGTTTTCAAGCAATATTTCATAATTACTTATTATTAGATATTTACAATTGAAATGTTTATAATATAAATCAATTGTGATCAGTTGCATGCTTATACATTTTATCATTTAGTTAACTACTTGTAGCTTTGTATTTGATTTGATTTGATCCACCATTTGAGTTGTATGGATATGATTAGATGTTATTAAGTCGGATGATCATCACACTTGTTTGAGGTTCAGGTGAGGAGCTGGTTGATTACATTTGGTAATTTGGACAATGATGATGGTGATTGGCTTTGATTATGATAAGAAAATGATGATAAATTGGAGCACAGTTTTATCTCCATCCAGTCAACAGAAATCGAGAGGTTATTATTATTAATGAATGAATAACTCAAGTTATTAATAGAGAGACGAAAAAAGGATGAGCTCCTCTGAAGGATCATGTATATGTTATGGTGATTTTTGAACTAATTTCAAGTCTAGAATTGAAATTGATAAATGATGAGAAGAAAAAAGAAGTGACAATTTTGACGAATCGTCTTTTTTACTCTTTTCAAATGCTATAAATTCATGATGATTGAGATGATAAGTGAAAAAAGTGCATGAAAGGTCAATGAAAAGCCTTGAAAGATGTAATATTCATTTTGATTCATTCATGATGCTTGGTGGGTAATCAGATTAACTTGACAAAAGGTGAAAAGGAGCCTGGAGTTGAGGAGTAAACTTAATTTGCTGAATTTTAAGCATCATTTGAAAGATCAAACTCTTGATATTCCTTGTCAGGGGATCCATAGGTAGATGATTCCAGTGAAGAAACTTCATCTTCTGGTGTTGAATTGTGACAAAGGATCAAAGTGTGAAGTTTTGGTGAATCAGTTAAACAAACGACAACACTTTTACCATTACGAGATAATTGACAGCAGCTCAGTGGCTGATCAGGTGTAAAAACAGCTAAACAGGAACCTGACAAGAAGATGAAGATTAGATAAGATTATGTATTATTCAGTAAGATTAACAGGTCGATAAAATTTTCTTACCATTTTCCAAATCCCAAAGCCTAATACTTAAATCTTTTCCGGTTGAGTCATAAGAAAGTAAAGTTTTTCCTTTCTCATCAACTTGTAATATATCTACAGAGGCGATATGACCCTGAAGAGTGAGTCTAGAGTCAGTGAGAGAACAAATTAGTTAAATAAAAAATGTCAACATGATCTGAATTTCTGTCACAAGGAAATTCATTTGATTACCTTTAGCTCCAGTTGAAAGATCCCACACCAAAATGAGAGCTGTTTCCGTACAATTAATTACGCACGAAGCACTTGATGAAATTGTTATGCTAACAGTGTTACAATCAGGTTTCCATTTTTTGAATAATGTACCACTCTGAAGATCGTAGACTATGATGAAATTTGGTGAAGTAGAGTTGAGTTCCTAAAGACAAAAAAAAACATCAGATTAGATGAGAATTGAATTATCTATAAGATGAACATTGATTGATTACCTTGCTCACACAGACTACATAATGTCCATCATCACTAATTGCAGACAATTTCGTGATAAATTCATGGTGAGGAATCCTCAGATCGTAAATGAGTTTACGATTAATCAAATCCCAAACAAGAAGAGGGAAAGGCTTCTGAGTTTCATCACCGCAAACACAAATATTCCCATTGGCACTGACAAGAAGACTATTAAGGAATCGATCCTCGCCGACTTTAAATGTTGTCTCTAAATCTCCGGTTTTAAGACTTTGCATATTAACATACATTCGATTACGTGATAAAGCAACAAGATAATTGTCACTGTGAAGCCCAAAAAAGGGCATCTTTTGATTCATGACTCCTTTTAATTTGATTACCAGCGATCCTTCGTCTAGATTATAGATTCTTAAATCACGATTACAGAGAACAACAGCTCGATATTGATCAATCATTCGTAAATCTTTGGGTTGATTGATTCCATTCAAAACACGAATAGGTTTCGATTTGGCAATATTCCAAACACTTATTTCTCCTCGACCAGTTGAAAGTGTGATTACATGAGCATCGTTTCCTTTAATTAGAAAGATTTGATCATATTGGTAAAAACTTTCCTCAATTAAACCATCACCAGATCCTGATTGTCCAGAATTGATCGTTGAAGTACCTGATTCATTAGTCTCATCAGCAAAAATATTGCTTTTAACTGCCATAAATTGAGTATTCAGAGGCAATAAACTTGGTACGAATGGTTTTTTACATGACACCACAATATTGGCAGCCTTTGGATATTTTTTAGCCAAATCGCTCACTTTGTCGGAGGTGGATGTTAATGGTGGAGGTGAAGAGGAACAAGTTGAATGTTGATTGTTTATTGGTTCACCTAGAAATGAGTTGAGTCGAGAGTAGATTTGTGAGATAACTTGCAATCCATGGTATCGGAGAGGATAAGCTGAGATCATGATGGTGTGAATGAGAATTGAGAGATCACTTGAAAATTTTTCGACATTTTCTTGTTTAACATTATTATCACTATTAGTTATCCCATCTAATGGTTGAGATCTTTTCCTCCAAATTGATTTGACAAGTTCTAAATCCTCCAGTAATTGGAAAGGATCACATACCAGCAATTTAAAACAAATCCATTTCAAATTGAGACAATAGTTTTCAACGAATGAAGATAAATCATCTACATTCAAATTCATCTTCAGGTAACCCAATTCTTGAGCTTTTCTACGATTGGGCCATTGGTTTGTTAAAGCTTCGCCCCCTAAGAAATGTTGACTTGCGAGTAAATCATCAGGATTAATGTTGAAATAGTTCAACATTTCGTCTTGACTCAATCGAGTGACATCTTTCCACTTTTGGGTATATTTACCAACGATCGTTGCAATTTGACGAGTTTTGAAGTTAATCAATGAATCGTCCGATTTGGTTGTGATAAAATGTGATAACTTGAAACGTATCAGAGACCAGAATGAATATGGAAAGGAGGATACATTTGGTGTGTAAAATAAATCTCGTAATGATTGACTCTTGAAAATAATGTCCATCACCTCGGCATCAGATATACCATATCTTGTTGAGGAAAGTGTTGTTATTATGGCTGCCATCAAGGGAGGTTCAATAATATGACCGAGTTGATTTATGAATGAGAGTATAGTTGATTCAATGTTTCCAATATCATTTATTTCATCAGGATGAGTAGTTGATTGTATTTCTGACAGTCTGAGAGATAAAACTTGTGCGTAAAAAGGTGTGCCCACTTCTTTCATTTGCTTACATGCAAATTCCCTTTGGGTTTCACTGATTTTTCTTGATTTACTTTGTAAGGTGACATCTAAGATTCGCTCCATTTCATTTAAAGTGATACTAGAAATATCTAAACACTCGACTTTTCCAATAGATTTAAATTTATCCAAACAATTATCATTCGTCATGGCAAGAATAACTTTTACGAAAGCAGGAAGCTCATCATGCAACCAAACTTCAAATTTAATCCAATTATAATCAGCAAATTGATCAACACCATCGATAATGATTGCTAGCGGTCTCTCCTCGTTTGCTTTAGATAATAATTTGATTAATGTCTCTTTTGGTCTCAAAGCGATTTCAGAAGCGAAACTTATATGTTCCCCATAAAGCATACACAGTTGTTCACAAATGCTTCGAAGTGTTTGTTCAACAGTCAGAGATTCACATGTTAGTCCAATTGAACGGTAAATAATGACCGTTGTTGGTGACCAGTAGCTACAATTAAAAGACGCACGAGAGAGTAAAAATGATTTGCCCGATCCTCTTGGTCCATGGATGATTAGTGGTGTTCGTGAAGGTGAGCAAATGTAAAATTGTATTTGCTGTAAAAAAGACTCTCTACCAATATAATGTTTATCCAAAGAATGACGATGATTATTTTGATGAACTAATTCAATGAATAAATTGTTATCAATCTCTGAGAACTTTTTAATTGAATCAGCAGCAAACTCTTCCTCAATAGCTAATTCAGCTAATTTTTTGAAATTTTCACCAAAGAAATTAGTGATCTCAGTATCAACTGCAACTTGGTCAAGATCAGCGCTTCCCGCCGGAGCAAGAAGTTTACGATTCGTTGAGATATTATCCTCAATTTTATTCATTCCACTTTGAGAACTAGATGAAAATTGGGCTAATTGTGCCAAACGAATTAACAAAGTATTCTTGTTCATTCCATTGGTATCATCAGCTATAAATTTGATTTCTTCACAAATTATCGATGTAATTAAATCTTCGTTGGTCTTTCGATTGGTTTCATTCAATAGAACGTCAATTATCACCTTGGATTCATTATACCAACTTTCAAGAGCTTTTTTCCTCTCGTCTGACGAATGGCTCTTGAAACAAGGTAAATGTTTGCTGATTGGGTGAAGCACATAACTGGTTGGCTCCTGATTTGAATCTTTATAATACCATTTCTCAATTAGCTGTTTGGTTGATTCATCACACTGAGCAATCACCTGATTAAAAATTGATTCATCAATAGTTCTGGGTAATAACCTTTTTTCTGGTTCTCCATCTAAAATAATCTGAAATAAGAAGGGAGAACAAGAATAAGAGGTCAATAAATGACATGGAAAACCTAATGTTTATCATGGAATCATGTTGATCTCTACTCACCAGTGGTATTAATCTTCCTCTTTCTCTAAGATATTCAAGACTGTTGAGACATATTTCTTTATAACGATGATCATCATCATAGATATAAAGATGATCTAGATTAAAGTTGTAATAACGTATTTCATAGCCTTTGAAAAGAGGCTGATTTTTAATGGATTCAATCAGTTTGTTCACAACTGAATCATATCGAGCTAATTGTTCAGAATCAAAGGAAAAAAAAAGAAAACAAATATTACACAATGTCGGGAGCAATCAAGAGATTAATCATTTTATGATGATCAACATTTACCTAAATTGTTTGACACAAGATAAACAGCCAGTTGTTTATTAAGTGACAGTCTTGGAGTGGACACTTTTTGTCCAATTAATAAGTTTCTGATCACATTGGAAAATATCCCAAGATTAGGTAATCCTGATGATGTTATTGATAACTGTTTGTTGGCTGATGGGGTAGTGTAAGGTGACGGTGTTTGGGACGATGGAAGTGGCGATGGAGTAACTGATGGAGCGTAAAGACGGTTGTCATCTAAGAAAAAAAATACAAGAATTGATCATTGATACGATTAGGATACCGAATAAAATTAAATCAGTTCTGTGGTGAGAGTATTGATACGTTCAATTATCTATAAAGTTCTGACAGTTGGATGGACTTACTGTTAATATTAGATGATTGTCGGGCAAGATGCAGTTCAGATGATGATTGACCTTTCTTGGTGTCATCTGATGATGACCCTGCAGACAAGTCTTTATGTAAATCATTATTTGGATAATTGTCGTTCAACTTATTAGAACATCGCCTTTCTTCAATCGTTGGAGGCCTAAACAATTAGATAAATGACAGCAATTAGATTAATAATCTAAATATGATTTATGAAATTGAAATGATTAATTGATAGATAACTAAGAAAGTTGTTAATTAACTACAACTTACCCAGAATCAACTGAGGATTTGTGTCTATCTTCCTTTTTTAACGAGCTACAACTAGTTCCCATTAAGAGATTGAAACAGAAATGAAGAAGGAGGAGAATAGGGAGAAATTAAGCAAGTGAGAGAGAGAGAGAGATAGTGAAAGGGAGGGAGATGATGACGAGAGGAGAAGGGAAGAAAAGGAAAGGAAAGGGAAGTGTAGTAGGCCTGAATGATAGTAATTAGAATGAGAAAAAATAAGAGAGAAAAAAATCTCAATGAGTTAAAAGGCAATTGAATTTATGTAATTCATATGATAAGAATGAATTAAATGAATTTACCTTGAATTGAATGAACAGTCCAATCGGATGTTCCTCGGATAATTGGATATTTGTTTCAGTCTCTCTCTCTCTCTCACCTTTCTCCCTCTCTTTCTCTCTCTCTCTCTGACTTATTCTCTTCTTCAGCAACTTCAGCTCTTCCGTAAACGACCCAATGCTTTCAATCTTGATTATTATTTATGTTTTGTTCTTGTTGTTTCAATTGATGATAATCAGGTTGATTGTTTCAATAATTTAACATCCATTGCAATCTGATGCTACCAAAATGCTTTGTTACAAAGTGATGGTTGAATCTCCTTCTCCCTCAGTTTAATTTGATTCAAATTCAATTCGATTGATTTAGTTTATTGCTTTTGTATTCAATCAAATAATTTCCAGGCAACTGTTGAATAGAAAAGAATGAAAGAAGAAAATTTATTCAATTGAAATGATGATGATATTTAGAGAAAGAGAGAGAAAAAGGTAAGATGGTGAAGATAATATGAAGTATCATGAGTAGAACTCTGAAAATGAAGCTTTTTGGTGATTTTCCAAACCAGAATATTCTCATCATGATAAATATTCTTTCTCGGTTGCCGAATGTTTTTAATAAACATTGAGAATGCTAGTCTAATTAGAATTTGATTATTTTCTAATTAATCAGATTGATTCATATTTTTTTTGGATGAGATTATAATTCAAGAATTTCTTCCGAAGAAATCGACTAAAAAAATGCTTCTTGTTGCTCTTTTTTCCTAAAATAACATGAATCTTCAATTCCTATTAACTGAATCAATCAAGATCTTTTTCAATTCACCGAGAATGACAAAATAATAAACACCGAAGTTTGTGATGGTTTAATTGTCAGTTAATTTCTAAATCACATGGAATCACTGACAATTAAATCGAACTCATTGTTTCCATGAAAAAAAAAGAAATAGAGGAAACAAAGAGTCTTGTTTTGATTCTGTCATTGATTCTCAAAACACAATTAGACAAATAAATACACACATGTAATAATTGAGTCGATTGTTGGTGTATTTGAATCTAATTGTCAGTTAAATTATCTATTTTAAGGTAAATTACTATTTCTTGGTTGATTTGTTGTTGGTGGTAAAAAGAGCAAAGTGATTGATGGTTAAAGTCAGGGTAGAGAGGCAACAGAAAAAAGGTTGATTCATGGGAGAGAGAGAGAGAGATTTGTAAACATTGTAAAAGGTTAGATTGTTATTAGAATTGGATGATAAGGAAATCATTAGTTGAATTGTTGGTTAATAGTAACAGGATAATGAGAATAATAGTAATGGTATTAATAGAACAGTTAAATTAATCTAATGAGCGATGAAAGAAAATGATCAAGATAAAAACGTACCTTGAATAAAAGGGTTGCAAGAGTAAACCTGGGAGTTTGTTATTCCTCTGTGTTCACGTTAATCTCGATGACTAGTTTTCTGTTGATTCTAAATTTTAATTGTTTACCAAATTGTGTATTAAACACTTGATGTTTATATACCAGAATAGTAGAGATGAAATAATAATAAGGTTAATATCACTGAGATAAAATGACGAGAGGAGAGAGATGGTGGTGATGTTGGAGATGGTGATGTGATGATGATGAAGACAATCTCAGTGATGTACTGGATGATGAGGAAGGAAAGAGTGAGAGAGAGAGAGGGAGAGATAAATAAGGTTGCGCACTGGGAAGATCTTATTCAGTTTCCTGTTCGAATCTAAACATGAATAGAAGAGAGAATATGAGAGAGAGAGAGAGAGAGAGAGAGAGTTTATTAACCCCCTTCCTTAGGCATTTCGGGTTTGATCAATATTCGAAAAGCAAAGATTCGATTGAGAAACTTAGACTTTTAACTGTTTATTCGTTGATCAGATTCTACACCATGAAAATGAGAAAAGAACGCAAATGTGAGGTTATTATGTTTGTGTATCCAATTGATTGAGTTTATTTCAACTCTTGTTCTTTTTGATATTATGACCTGAATTAAATAGAAGAAAAAGAGCATTTAGTCAACTCACACTCTTAGATTTCTCATTTCTTTTACTCTCAATTCACTTGTTAAATGTTGCAGTTTAACCTTTAACAATGAAAGCAGAGAAATGGAAACTTTCATGGTTTCAGTCATTTGAAAACTGTTTCCAAATGGATTTCATGGTAACATGTTTACCATGCAAAGATGGTTCATGTAATTGATGGAGAGAAAAGGAGATCAAATTGAATTCAAATGTGAAAGTTGTTTAAGTTTCCGATACTTACGGTGAATAGAAGCGGCAACTCACAGATCAGGTCAATTTAACCGACACTCATAAGTCACAATGTCAAAGGTTAAACAGGTCCAATGGTTAAGGAAAGTAACATGTGTTGGGTGAAGACACAGTTACCTAGAGACACGAACGGTTGAATGAGTGTAACCACGAAAACATTACAATCGCCATTTCATTTCCCGAAGGTCATTTTTTCCTTCACAAAGGAACCATTTCTGGGTAGGCCTGTGACTGCTAATAATCCAGGTAATCACCATAATTTAACCGACAATCAAAAAGAAGAGAACAAAAGAGTTTACCAGAAAAAGAGAAAAGAAAATTAATTGTTTTCTCTTTTTACTTGGAAACAAGTTGAAGGCCAAACTTAAAATTCCATGTTGATTATTGAGAACAAGGTAACAGTCAATGAGGTTAAATGTTAACAGAATGTGAAACAATTGATGATGATGAGAGTAGAAAACAAAGACAAATTGATTGAACTTGATTTTAATTAGAAACAATTAAAAGGTAACCTTGGTAACCAAGTATCGACTCCAAGTTGCATTTGATTGGATCAATTTGACGTGAAAACAACAAAAGATATTTGAGTTTCCAAGTGACAAGATGATTTGAAAATTCAATTGACAATGTTAATTGTTTGACAAGGTGAAGGTGTTTGTTAACACGATTAAACTGTGAATATACAATTTAACTAAATTAGTTGATGTTTTCTTTTCTAATCTCAAGATCAAGAAGGAAAACAAGTTAACCGATATTAAAATCCTGTTGCTGTTCAGCTTTTCTCTTCATAAGGATCTGGATCCAAAAGTTCACTTTACTTGAGAAAACCACTTGTTTCATATTCTATTTGTCTTTTTTTGGTAACTATTTAATTCCATCATGTTAATTGTCTGTGATACAATTTGCGGGTCAATTTTCGACTATCACCATGGAATTTGTGTCCACCGATGTTCAGTTGAAAGGTAAGTGTGAGAAGGACAGGGGACAATGAGACAGAATGAGAGTAGGAGGAAAAGAAGATAAAGAAAAAGGGCCTCAGTCCAAAACCAAAGTTTTCTTTTCTCTCTCCTTCTTCTTCTTCTTCTTCTTCTTCTCTCTCTCTCTCTCTCTCTACCTTTTTTGGTCTTTTCTTATTCTACTCACTTTCTAGACCATCTTTTCCTCTTTCTTCTTCTTCTCTCAACTTTATTTATTTCTCTCTTCTCTTTTCTCCTTCTTCCTTTGTGCTTACCTTAGCTAAGGTAATTAAGCTTGTGATTATATCATGTAATTTGTTAATTGTTTCCTTTTCATCTTATCTCACCTCTAAATGTCTTATCTTTTCCCATTTAACTCTTCTTCTTACCTGTTTTCTTAATCTATATTCAGAACGTTTGTCATCATCACAATTTCAACCACTTCTATCATCACCTTGTTCATTAAACCAGCACTAATAAAGAAATTATCTCATCAATTGTGACTTGAAACCATCATCATCATCATCGTCCATTGTGGTCTATCATCACCTTCCTGTTTAAACTGTCTCAACTTTATCTACTTTCATTAAGATGACCAGTACAGTTTATAAAACTGTAAGCTCACAAAGTTTACCTGCTATTCCTTGTGAAATTGATGGGAATATGCTAATGCGAGAATCAGATACCTATGAAGTTTTAAGGAAAAAGAAACAGGCCTTGGAGGAAAAGTTGAATTTAAAGTTACAACAATTGAAATCATTGTGTCTTAAAGAAGCCGATATAATTGGTGAGCTTCCTCCTGAGACTCCATTGGATCCCAATGAACCTGTGCCGCAGATTCGCAAGAGAGTAGGCGCTGAGTTTATCCTTAATCAAAATTTACTCTCCAAGGCCCGATCCTTTGAGGAAGAAAACTTAGCCAAATTAGAATTGGAGATGGAACTTCAAAGGAAAATCGTCAAAGCCAATCTTAAGTTAACCAATGAAATCAATTTGAAGAAAAATGTTAAAAAGAAAAGACTACAAAGTTATCAAGATGCTGTTCTCAGATTAAAGGAACTAGAGAAAAAGTTACTCGAAATGAAAAAGAAATTGGAAGACGGAAATGAATATGATAACCAGAAAGCTCGTAGTGAGATCAACTATTCAAGTTCCCATTCAAATACAATTGATATTAGACCGAAAAGTAGTCTTGCCTTAGTCTCTGATATTAACCAACTTGAAAATGAAGATGAAGAGGGAGAGGGAAACGAAACCACTGAACAAGGTGAAAGTTTCTTATCGACCTCTGCCCCTTCATCTCCAGTCAAGTTCCGTGAACCTGAGAGGCACATCAGACCGATTTCACCACCGACTACTCATGTCACATCCTCAATACCAAATAGATATGATATTCGTCCATCTTCTGTCCATTTCCCTTTTGAAAAAGGAAACTGTGAAGTGGACAGTCATCAACCTGAAAGATGTAAAACTGCTGAACACTTTTCTCATGATTATGACTCTTGTTCCATCGGAAGTGCAAGCAGTTGTGAAAGTAGCATCTTTCGTATCGCTAATGACACCAAAAGGAGAAACATTCTCTCTCTACTTCAAACAAACAATTCAAACGAATCTCTGGACACTGTTACATCTCATTTGTATAGTTTACCAAAACGTAACTCAACCGTTGAATCGATTGGATCTACACCAAGGTTATCCAATTTCGGCGAAACTAAATTACACAACATGCCAACAAATTCGAATTCAACTGATTTCAATCCATTGACACGACATGATAGTCTTGAGAATACTAGACGAAAAAGTTATGTTTCTGCTATTCATACACCACATATTCCAGGAGGTTTGCATCATCAACCACCACAACATCATTATCATTGCCTAAGCAATAGTGTTTTAACTGAGGATTGTGAAGAGTTTGCAAGACCTGAGATGATTAGCAAATGTCATCGTTCATCGCAACCATTATGTTTACCACCTCCTTCAATCAACATGGCCTCGAGGCCATTACCACCACCTCCGTCTCCATCCTGTTCATCATCTTCATCACGAGACTCACCATCAATAACTAATCAAGATAACTGTTCTTACAATAATTTAAAATTAGATGAATCTAAATTGTATCAAAACATTTGTGATTTTGGTAAAGTTGGTTCGATTTCTGATGACCATTTGGATATAAGTTCAAAAGCTGTTCGCAGTTCAATTATTCGAACTCCGATTGCAATCACCATTTCTACAAGTTCTACCGATGCTTCTCAATTAGTCAACCAACGCCAACCCTCAACTCCAGCTCCCAGTCTTCCTCCTCGAACACCGTCTTCCATACCAAACTCAGCTTCAACCATTCACAACGATGAGAATATCTTTTTCGCCACTAAAGCAACAACATTCAATCCTGATAATTTGGAGCCAAGTCATTCCACTATGCCGCCTCCTAAAGTTTGGTCTGAAACAGACTTGGACTCACACCCTGGCAAAGTTGAACGAAAACAAGATCCAAAGCTCGACAGCTCTTACAATATTTATTATAATGATCTTCCTGAGATTGATGTGTCCAACATGGGCTCACATGACTATGAAAACATTGAACCTGCTGAACCAATGGATTCGCATTTGAGAAGCAGTAAATCTAGTTGTTCCACCAGCAGTTCAAGTAAAGTTTCTCCTCGCCCACCATCAATCCCGCTGTCACCAACAATCCCACCAGCTTCAAATGGTGTTGAAGTCAATGTTGTCAGTGTAGGACATTTCCAACCTTATTGGGAAGAAACAAAACCCTACGAGTTATCAGATTTCTTCAAATATAGTGCTAAACACCGGCAAAAATCCTTAACTGAGTCTGGAAATAGCCGAGGGTCAGTTATGAGTAATGCAAGTTCAACATCAAGTTTGATTCCCTCACAAAATCAACAACAATCTGCACCATCTTCAATTCCCATTCCAACCAAATCAACATCTAATAAGTTAATTAATTCTAATAATACAAAAATGAAAGTAGTTACTAGTGCCAGTCATTCATCATCATCTAGCCGAGGTCCAAATCTAATTAACAGATCAAATGGACCAATGTCGAACCCTAAGTTAGGTAACAAAGAAAGTCTAATGAATAAGGACCCATACAAAGATGATGCTAATTGGTATGAAAACGATATCATCAAAAACCCGACCATTGTTTAATTCCTATCCCAAAGTCTTATCAATTGTGATCCAAATTGTGTCTTATTGGTTATTGAATAATTTTCAGCAAAGGACATTCTCATCATCACAAACACCCACTTCTAAGATGCTCGCACCCACTCTCTCTCTCTCTCTCCCTCTCACTTTCTGCATCCTAAACACTAGTTGAAATGATAGTTAAGATTAATTGATATTCGTTAATGAGAGAGAAAGAGAGGGAGAGAGAATTGTGTCAAAGAGAATGTTTTCAAAACCAACAAACTTTCAAACGAAATCCAGGAAAATGTCATTTTGTTTATATTAATCTGTACGACACCTTCTTTTGATATTTTGATTATTCAAAGACCATTAAACTATTTCTTATAGAGAAATTTTCATTAATTAATCCGCAATTTCCATGAGAGTTTCATGGTTATTAACATTACATATATCATCAACTTCCTCAATTAACTATTGTTTCTTACCCATGGTTAATCATTTTCTAAGTTACTATCAACTCTTTTTTACTGTTGCGACTTTTCAGAGTTTCAACCACAATTGTGAGCTGATTGTGATCTTCCAGTTAATTGTAAACTTGTGATTTATTGATTAAAGTGCAGCAAGTTGATTCTGTATACAGGTAGATGTTTCCATCCGGATATATCCAGAAATATAAGCGTTTTAATTTGCTCAATCAACCAACGATCATTAATGGTAAATGAAAAATGATAGAAACACTTGGAAACGTAATTACCTTGAAATCTCAAGATGATCAAGTAAATTGATCAATAAATTGCTAAGAATAGAGAAAAGTACTTATCATGAAAAATTCTAAGTTTTTTTTTCTCACCAAAACGAATATAATTTGATTCGATGAGATTCGTTGTATTAGAACATTATTATTCTTAATCTTCCGCCGAATTGGAAGATTAAAAGTTGGCTTCGTTGAGGATCTAATTCGGATCTTAATCATCAATTGTCATCTCATCAGTTTGACACTTGATTTGAAACAGAAATGAAATTAACGGTTTATTGACGATTAGAAGATGTAATCGCAATTAAAAGGTTATATTTGTGTAAACAATCAGTGTAAACACATTGATTGAATTTACAATATTTGTTGAAATCATTTTCCAGTTAATTGTTGGCAATTTAATTTGATTTCTTTTACGGTTTCATTGGTTCACCAAATGAAACAATAAACGGTAACCGATCATCAAGAGAGTTCATTTTAAGATCATTAATTGAGGAAATTAAAAGTTGAAGACACAAAAAAGTTGAAAGATAAACACTAATGAAAGAGGAAAAGTCAACAACATGAGAAATGATCATGTTTGTTGATGATCAAGTTCAACAATCAAGAAAAGATGAAGATGAAAACATCTGATGAAAAACATGGAAGACAAAATGTAACCTGTTGTTTTTTGATTCGAAAAGAATTGATCAAAACTGTCAACCGATTGAAGAATCAGAGGAAAAGAAATCATGTCAACTATTCTGGTTTTCTGATCATCGTGATGGTCAACAGGCAACAACCACAATTGACTGACCGTTCGGTGGATCAACTTGCAGAAAACAAAATGAAGCAAAAAGTGTAACGTGTTTCAAACTAACCGGTTATCGTACGTGATGCGATTTCAAACCGGTTACTTTGGTTACTCATCTTCTTGAGTTGCTCAGTTTCATTAATCCTCTGAGAGTGAGAGAGATAAACATACAACTCAATCATTTATCTTCTCCTCTTTCCCTCCTCTTCCTCTTTGGTTTCCATTTGTCTTCATCTTCTTCTTGCATCTTCTTGTTTCATTTTCTCTCGTTTTCTCTCTGGTGACAAACCTCATCATCAGATGTCAAACTGTTCGAACAAAGTGATGGCCAACGGCCATTCGAATGGAAATTCCAAGAATGGAACAATCAATGGAAAAGTAAATGGAAAAATCAACGGTAAAGTGAATGGAGAAACTAATGGACATGTTAAGGTGAATGGAGAAGAAAAAGTTAAATTGATTGAAGAATATGAAGAGACTCCGTTTGTTATTGTAATTCTTTGTTACCTTTCGTACGTAATTTTAAATTTCTTTGGACATTTGCGAGACTTTTTACGAAACACCGGAATAGAAAAGAACAAATGTGCCATCGAACGAAATCGACCGGTAAGTCAATCATTCGAATCAATTTCTTCTCTTTTCCATCTATTTGTTTGTGTCCATCTTGATTTTTTCTTCTTCTCTTTTCATCTCTTCCATTTTTACCTTTCCATCAATTGGTGACTTTGTTATTAACATTCATTGATTTTCCATTTTCATGATTTACCAACAATTCTCTCCCTTTCTCTCCTTTTATTTGCTCTCGTTTTCTCTCTCAATTCATCTCATATTCTATTCTAGGGTTACGTTCCTCTCTACAGTAATTACGAGAGTTTTTATACACGAAACATTTATCGACGTATTTGCCATGGTTGGAATCAGCCGATCTGCAGTGCACCAGGAACGATAATTGAGGTTTTGGATCGAGAAACTGATGATTACAATTGGAACTTTAGGTATTAAACTTATATTTTTGCGATTGATTAACGAATCAACTGATGGAAGAAATTGACTGATTTCTCTTGGACATTTCGTAGATTCACTGGAACGACGACCAAATGTATCAACATGGGTTCTTACAATTACTTGGGATTCGCTGAGAATAAAGGAGAAAGAGTTGAACAAGTGAAAGAAAATTTAATCAAATATGGAGCCAGTGTTGGAACTTCAAGACAAGAATATGGTGAGTGTACAATTTAATTGAACAATTAACTTGATAACAATCATGCTCTTCGTTTGTAACTTATACTTGTAATCAAAGTTCAATTGTAATTCCATCTCATGTTCATATCTTTTTCACTCTTCTTGTAATCAAAGGAACTATGGACATTCATGTCGAATTGGAGAAACTTTTAGCTGAATTTCTGCAAGTTGAAGATTCCGTTATTTTCGGAATGGGATTTGCAACCAATTCGACTAATATTCCAGCTCTCGCTGGAAAGGGTTGTTTACTTTTGAGCGATGAACTTAATCATGCATCTCTCATCTTGGGCTGCAAAATTTCTGGTGCAACAATTAAGGTTTTCAAGCATAACAGTGAGTTTCATTTTCCCTTAATTTTATGCATATCTTGATGTTTGATGAACTGATTGTTGATCTTTTTCGTTAGATATTTCTGACCTGGAAGTTAAGCTTCGTCAAGCGATCGTCGAAGGTCAACCGAAAACTCATCGTCCATGGAAAAAGATTATAATCATAGTCGAAGGTGTTTATAGTATGGAAGGATCGATCGTCAATTTACCTGAGATCATACGATTAAAGAAAAAGTACAAAACTTATTTGTACCTGGACGAAGCTCATAGTATCGGTGCTCTTGGTAAACATGGACGAGGAGTTTGCGATTATTATGGTGTGGACACTAAAGACGTGGACCTACTGATGGGCACTTTCACCAAAAGCTTCGGATCTGCTGGTGGTTATATTGCTGGAAATAAACAATTGATTAGTCACATTCGCATAACATCACACAGTTTCTGCTATGCAAGTAGCATGGCGGCTCCGGTGGCTCAACAAATTCTGTGCGCCCTGAAAACAATCATGGGAAAAGTAGGAGATGGAGAAGGTGAATAATCAGTTTCATTAATATTGATTAATCATCGTTTCGGTTGATTATCAATAAACAGGGTGTTGGTTTCATTCCTTTCAATTTGATTAGATTAAGTTCAATTATCTTTCCAAATGATGATAAAATGATGAAGGTGATTGTGATAACAATAACAATTGGAGGTCGAAGGTAAAATGATCATCATTTAGGTTGAAACAATTCCCATTTAATCCAATCAATTTGAAAGGAATCAAACGAAATTCCCTTTATATCGATGAATCAGATTTTCTTAATGACTTTTTCTAAATTAAGGTGAACGTCGTATTGCAAGATTGGCCAGAAATTCTAGATATTTTCGAGAGAAATTGAAACAACTCGGTTTCATCGTTTATGGAAATGCCGATTCTCCTGTAGTGCCGATGTTAATTTATTTTCCAGGGAAAATTGTGTAAGTAATCAATTCTCAAGTGCTCACCCTTTGTATCTTGGCACCCAACTAATCAACCAATTGAAATTACTTTCGTTACATGTAACAAAAGTAACAATCAACAATTTAATTTCTCTTTTTTATTGATTCAATTTTTTCTTTTTCTCCCCAATTTCAGAGGGTTTGTCATCGAAGCCAAGAAATTAGGAATCGCCACCGTCGGCGTGGGCTATCCAGCGACGCCTTTGATTGAATCGAGGGTCAGGTTCTGCCTTTCGGCTTCTCATACCAAAGAAATGCTCGATGAAGCGCTGAGAGTGACCAGTATAGTTGGGGACAAATTAGCTCTCAAATACTCTCGAAGAAAACGAGAAACAATTAATGTAGAGTATTGAATGTTTAGGAAATTAGTTGATCAATTTATTACAAAATTTAAAGAGAAAAGAGTAAACTAATCAGTTAATTAACTGATTGATTGTTCTAAGATATCAAAAACTTTAACCATGTACATTAATTTACTTTCATCAAGCCCTGTGAGACAATTATGTAATATTTAATTCAACCTAATTGTTGACAATTTTGCCAAATTCAACAAAACATAATCATGAAAATCCGCCCAAATTAAATTTTCCTTGTTTACTCAATAGAAGATGAAGTAAATAGTTGATTTATTTCAATTGAGTTTAATTTTAACAAGTATTTATTTTCGTTAATACAAGTTAAACAATAAACTTTACTGTTTATTTAATTGTTCAAATATTCATTAAATTATCATTCGTTGACAAAACTGTTCATGGAAACGATCAAAATGAATAAGAGCACAAATGTGCTGATTGGTTCATCCACCAGCCATGGAAAAAGAGTTGACCACAATCAGCGGGTCCACGTGTTCATCTACAATCAAGTTGATCAGAGAGGACAATCAGTCTCTCCATGAAGTGAATGAGCCTGGAATGAGAAATTAAGAATAAATCATCAGAACATATTCCTAAAGCTAAAGGAAAGAGATTTTCAAGTTTTTTCTCATTCAATTTGGTTTGATGTCTTCACTATTCTTCAGTAGCAGAACTGATGATTAATCATTGGTTCACAATAAAGCAAACAATAGGAAAATGACTACTAACCATTAACATGGAACCCAAGTGGTCATCAGCAACAAGTTGACCAAAGAAGTTGATTCTCCATATTGAGTGAGTTATCTCACCATTTCTGTATAGATGAAAAAAGTAGTAATTAGTTCAACAGGTAGATAAATTTCAAACAAATAGGGAAATTAATAATTATCAGAGAGCTGGGTTAAAGCTGAGATTGCGATCATAGTAATCATAATTTATGAACTCATATCATCATAAGAATGTAGAAATTAAACAAATTAGAAAACGATTCTTACCCATTCAATTATCAGGCACATGATTTCATCAAGAAATTTGATGAACAAGTCGTAGAACTAAAGGTTAAGATGTCAAGTGTTGAATTATCAGGAAACATTACAATTAAAATGATTTAAATTAGTTATCAACTTCATCTTAAATACTGTGGTGATGAACAAAGTTTGTTAACTTCCGACCGGAAACACATTTTTTTTCTGGTTAACCAGAAAATCGCCACTTACGCCATCTGGTGGAAAGAAAATGAACAAAATAAAAAAAAATATTCGAAACTCTGGTGAATTTGGAGACACGATGTTAATTGTGATTTAATTGAAATGCAATTAAATCGATGAACAAGATAATTAGTACTGCTTGGAATTTATTTTGACCACAAATGTGTAGCTTTGATTAGTCGATACTAAAAACTAACACTCTCAGTATTTCACCGATAAAGATGTTGATTGATTAACCTAAATTGTTGTTTTCTAATTCTGATTGTCCATTTAGGTCAAACTTAAGGTCGAACCAATTCTGTTAAATGTTCCGACGAAAACTAAATTAAGTAGATTAATTTACAATTATCGATTTCGATGCAAGCAATCAAATAAATAATAGTGTTTTTACTTGATTTTGTTTAATTACTAACAATTTGTAAATTATTTTGAAATATAAGTTGAAATATCAGCTTATTATTTCAATTACAATCAAATCTAACAATTACCTTATTATTAAATTAAGGTGATTATCTTGATCGAGACCAGAAATCAATAAATCTTATTTGTAACTAATCAATGGTAATCTAATCATTCAGTAAACTGTTGATTGTGATCAATGTCCTAAGTTGATTTCACTTCGTACATTTGATTTAATTGGTAATTCATCAACAAACTGAGCTTGTAAATTGTTTCCGAGAAAATCATGTTAATCATAAACTATTTATTCCTATTGTTTGGATTACAATTAACTAAATCAACGTCTTTCTGGATAAAATTTTTCCTAATAATCAACTGGATTAACTTAATTGTAACCTTTATACTGACCCTTACCTCATGTATTTTCATCGCCTCGACCGCTAATCAGTTAATTATCTTGATTACAATTTTCTTTAATTGTGTCTCACAGCTTTATCTCCACTACCATAAAGATTCACTAATTAAACTACAATCAGACATAATTAGTAACATATCATCAAAATCAATCAAATCTCTAAAACGTATCGCAATTGTATTAACTTTTCTGATCCTTTTCTTAATCACAATCGACACAATCAAATCAACTTTACTTCTCATTTCAATCGGATCTTTATCTTATACAATTAACTTTCATCCATGGTTAATACCGATGATTAACTCAATCTACTCACAATCAACATCTTCATCAACCGAAAGTGAAAATGATTCTGAAAATTTGGACAATTATCAAATTAAAAGCCTCTGGTTTATTCTGTTAATTGTGATTAATTTACATTCAACAATCACTCAACTCTCATGGTTCCTAATTTCCCTTGATGGTTACATACACTTTTACCTTTCGCTTAATTATCTTAATCAGTCACTTCACAATTACACCAAACGGATGTTCATTAAATACAATAAGATTGGTGATTTATCCTCATTGATTTATGCTCATCGTAAGGTTTACAATATGAAAGTTAAATTTGATTCAATTGTTGCAATTATCCCTTTCATTTGGTGGCTCAATCTTTTCATCGCAATTAATATTACTCTTGGTGATTTACTAACTGTTGCCGATCGAGAGATTGAAACCATTGCTAAACATATTCTACCAACTCTTGGATTAATTTTGATTGTCTTGATCTGTTTTACTTTAATTGTTGTAATTTATAAATCCAAGGACAGAGAAACAATCAACCGAATCACTAGATTAGTTTGTATTGAGACAACACGATCAGAATCGATAGAGAAGTTAATTGCTTTTCTAACTGAAATTCAACTTTTTCCAACAATTAACTTAACTTTAGCTCATTGGATCCCTTTTAATTGTAATGTGATAATTGTTTTCATCCTATTGACCTTTAATTGTATTGCTCTTTGGTTAATTCTTACTCCTTATGGTCGTGTGATTATCGGTTATAATTACAATTAACAATTCGAATTACAATTTTCATTCATTTTCCATTTTCTCGATACACCAACAAGTCTCTCCTTTTTTACTTATTGACTCTAATTCCAATTCTAACAATTAAGACCTTAGATTCGCCGAGAATAAAGAAACCAAATATTGGAACAATTTAAAGAGTCAATCAGCGTGTAAACAACCATGTTCTTCGTTAGTAATCAAAGTAATTCAATAGCAATTCCAATCTCATTCCGACTAAAGACATTCATGTGGAATTGGGAAAACTTTTAACTGAAATTCTGCAAGTTAAAGATTCCGTTATTTTCGGAATGGGATTTGCCGACTCTCTTGATATTCGAGCTCTCACTTTTTCTTTTTCGTTTATTTCGTTGCAACGGTTTCGTTATCGAAGCTAAAAATTGGGGATCGCCATCGTTGGTGTTGATTCTCAGCTTCTTATACCAGAGAAATGTTTGAGAGAGGGGCCTGTTGTGGTGGAAAAGGGAATTGCAGGCAAATTAGTTGATCAAATGATGGCAGTTTAAAAGAAAATGGCTTATAGAGGATTTTATTTCAATAATTAATTGGATTTGATGACAGAGTAGAGCTATTTATTCATGCTTAAAGCATTAGACAACCATTCCATAGCTTCGTCCAGTCCATCTCCTTTCAATGCTGATGTTTTGAATATTTGGAATGTTCTATTCTTTAAGGCATCTAAACCTAAGGCCTGGTGAATTTCGGCAACACTCATTGCTTGAGCGAGATCCTGTTTATTCGCCAAAACCATGAGAACGGCTTTTTTTAACTCTTCTTCCTCTAACATGGAAACTAATTCTTGTTTAGATATACCCAAACGATCTCTATCACAACTGTCAACCACATAGATGATTGCATCGGTATTTGAATAATAACACCTCCAATATGGTCTTATACTAGTTTGTCCACCGAGATCCCATACTTGAAATTTAAGGTTCTTATAAGTAACCTGTTCCACATTGAAACCAATTGTTGGAATTGTCGTCACGACTTCGCCGACTTGTAACCTGTAAAGAATGGTCGTTTTACCCGCTCCATCCAATCCGAGAATCAAAATTCTCATCTCTCGGGATCCGATGAGAGATTTAAAATAACTAATAAGGCCTCCCATCTTTTAGTTATTTGAAGAAACAAACACCAACTCAGCAAAAAGGAATCAGGTGGTTCAAGGTGAAGATTACAGAGAATATGAATTGACTGAGAAACAAAGCGAACAACAGCAAAATCAACAGTTGGTGCAAGAAAAGATCACATAATTATAAAAATAATAAAATTAGTTAAAAAATGAAAACAGAAAATGTCAAATCGATGAAGAGAAAATTTAAAAAATAAAAAATTAGAAAATGGAAAACGAGCGCCATCTGTCGGATGGAATATCCAACAACCGGCCAAGATGGAGGTTCTCGTTTCCGGTTTTGTTAGTTCTTTCTGACAACAAGTCGGATTGTGATTGTAATTCCTCTTTAATTTTATTAATTATTTTGTACCGTAATTAATTAATTTTATTAATTTTTTTGTTTCTATTTTAGTGAGTGTACCATCCACCTGAACATCACATCCTGAGTTCCCTTATCTAAATTAAATCCTCCTCTAAACAAGAGAGAAACAATGTCAGGCAGAGGTGGAAATGGTGGGTATGGTGCACATGGTGGTGTCCAGTCTAACCACACATCACGTAATTTTCCCAATAGAGCTAATTTAAATCATCAACCTAGACACATGATTCCACCTAATTCAACGAATATTCCTCAAACTGTTTCAAATGTGGGATTTGGTTTACATACTCAATTCATGGGTAATCCAAACATTGTTCATCAAATATCTCAGGTAAATAGAACATCCTTATAGTAAAGCATGTTTTTAGGTCTTTCTATATGTATTCATCTCGCTCTACATCTATGAGCCTAATGCTTTTTTTTCTTATTTAATTTTTATAGGTTCCTCAGGCTCGGTATCCTAATTCGAATCATCCTCATCATCAACCACAAATACCTTTCCAAACTGCATATATAGCACATCCCTTCTCCTTTTATCCACATATGCAACATCAATATGCTGCTATTGCTCGTAATGTGCCGGGAGCCACCGCAAATCCATCACCATATAATGTTAGTCAAGGAATGGTGCAAAGCACTGACAATCAACTATATTATAGTGAACAATATATGCCACCAGCTCAAACGCAAGAGATGAATTCAGTGACACCTGCATTGCAGCAGATACCGGGCCAGACTTTGCCCACTAAAGGGGCAGTTGCACCTCAACCTCGCGTCAGAAAAGGAGCTTTGATCCAGGATCCTAATACACTTAAAGAAATTTCCGTGGCTGAGCTCAGATCACCTGTACCTGTTAAGCCAGAGAGCGAGCCTGAAAAATCTTCCACTACTAATGCCACATCAACAACGCGTGAGATGATTTTATTATTCTGTGTTTATGTTATGTTTTATCAACCACTTTTTATGAATGATTGTTGTGGATTAACTGAAACAACTTCTTGTCTATTTTGAGCTCTCAATAATCTTCATTAGGAGTCACAATTATTTTGGTATTTGGCTTAAGCAGCTGGAGTACATTTATGGTTGAAGCAACGTTTCTCAAAATGTCGCTTTGCTTCAATCATCAAGTTGTAAACACTCAATTTACATTCATTCATATCTAATACTTTTACTTTAATTAGTTAGTCTTTATTATTTGTTATGATTAATTAGATTAGATTCGATAACTTCGCTCGATCCTTGACCTTTAAGCTAAGGTCATAGACGCAATACTTGTTTATAAAAATAATCTGGATTTTGATCATGTTAGCAGTAGCTGATTCTCAATTTGATGTCATTGTATCAGTTTAAATTCCAGTCCGATTTAGAAGCTGATAAGTTTTGCTGGTCTCTCTCAAAATCTCACTCTTTCTCAGTTAATCCATCTTGACCAGAGGGAAAAAGAAAAAAACAGAGAGGGAGGAAAAGAGCGAGGGAGAAAGAAAACCTTATGGGTTGATTCCAAAACACTCGATTTTAAGAGTTTTTGAGAAGAAATCAGTGGTTTCCCTTCTTGGGAATCCAAACGGGTATATAAATTAATAGATGTCACCACAAAATCTCTTACTTTTCAGCGTCGCAAATGTTTCCTTTCTTTTCATCTCTTTCTTTTTCCCTATCATAGTGTTTCCTTATAAGGGGACCCACTGTAACTCTATGATAAATCCCAGTGAAGCGACGTCTAGTTGTTGTGTTTGAACTACTATTCAATCAACATTTGCTGCATCAGAGTAACACTGAAGGCAGAGTATGAGATGATATTAGAATTGCAATCAGATAAGAGCTTCATTACCCAAGTGCAGGTGACGCCACGTGTAAGAAAGTAAAAAAGAAAGAGCAACATTTTTCGCATCTATTCCTCTTACTTTAAGCTCTTATTTTGCCAGCGCCATCTTCCTCCTCATTTAGAAGCTCATATCTTGTTCAATCTCTAATTTTAACTCGTGCTCTTCTAGTTTTTTCTGCTCTTTGGTTTTAGTCTCTACTTTACTCTTTGACCTTGTCTAACTTTTTTTATTCAATTGTGATCTCATTAACTTTCACCTTTAAGTCTCTCTTTTAGAATCAATTCAAAGTAAATAGTATTTTCAATTAACAACTACTCAATTTTAACAATCATCTTTCCCTACTCTTACTTTAATCTCTGCTCTTAATTGATACCTTCATCAACTACTCATTTCCGTGAATCTATTTTAATTCCTGAACTTCATTCAATTAACTTGTTTTTACTCGTTGATTTTCCTCAGCTAAATCTGGTCCAGAGAAGAAAGTCAAGGAACAAATGAATGACCTTGATGTTCGAATTGAAAGTGACCAATTGACGAAATCGACCGTTACACCGGAGCCAACTGAAGACTCAAGTAATTCTAGTTCTACCACTAGCTCAAACACAGTTTCATCTAAACAAGTTGTGATTGAGAGCAAATCACGTAAGTTATTTATTTAAACAGCTCTTTCAATTTAACCACAAGATTTAATTTGTTCATCAGTGAATTGCCATTTGATTTTCATTACTTTCCCTAATTACCTTGAGATTGATTTGTCCTGATTGCTCGTTATTTCTAAGCTTTAATTTTTTCACCATCGACCTACAAGGTTTCCAATGTGATTTTTAATTTATTTTCCTTGTCCATAACTCATTCTATCTCTAGTCTTGACTTGTCTATATTTCTATCTCCATTCTTTCATTTCCGTGATTTCATTCAACAAAAAAAATTTTTTAGGTTAATACACTTAAACTGTTTTATGGGTTAAATTTTTACTTCAACTTTTCTTACTTCATACGTTTTAATTCTTGTTTTGTTTTCGCCTTATTAGCTAAAGCTGGTTCTGAAAAGAAAGTTGAGGAAAAAACTAACGACCTTGACGCTCGAACCGAAAGTGACCAACTAACAATATCGGCCGGTGTTACACCTGAGCCAACTGAAGACTCAAGTAACTCTAGCTCTACAAATAGCTCAACCACACATTCATCTAAACAAGCTGTGATTGAGAGCAAATCTGAGCTAAAATCTGTCGAGTCAACAACTCAAGTATCTCCAGTTAGTGAAGAAATTCCAAACTCTAATGAGATATCTTCATCGTCTGAAATAAAAGACGCTTCACTTGAAGAAACTCGACCTGTCCCAATCGATGTTGTAGATCATGCCTCTGTGATGACTCGAGAGGAATCTATTTCTCCCCAAGACGATTTTAAACAATCGAAAGAAGTCCCCGAAACTTCAGTTGATCAAGTTTCACCAAGTGAAACTAAAGAAGAAAATAAAGAAAATGATAAGCCTGCTGCCGCTGATCATCCCAAGATCAATGCTAAGGGCAAGTATGAATACGAGGCCGAATTTCTCCGATCTCTTCAAAGTCATCCACTGTCTTTGAAAAAACCCAATTTACCCGATCTCGACATAGTGCAACAAGTGGTAAGTTTTTTCCTTTTTTAGTCTCTTCAAACCTCTAACATTTCTTTTCTATTTTCAGCCGATAACCCAAAGGGAAAAACAAACAAATCGTGTCAACGATTTTCTTCCATCTTACATGGCTCCGTCTCGTAATAATCGCTCATTACCAGTTCGTATTAGTGGAAGAAATAGTAGAGAACTCAGGCCATCCAAGCCGCCGATTAAGATTATTCCATCTCCTTCTCTCAATCAAGATGTCTCTTTGCATACTGTTGAAAATGCTTGGAAACCTGCTATTCCTGCCTTGGCTCCAGTTGAAAATATCGACGAGGAAGAAAAGAAAACGCAAGAATTGCTCAAGAGATTCAGAGGAATTTTGAATAAATTGACACCTCAAAAATATGATGACCTTATCAGACAAGTTGATGCCCTCTCCATTGACTCGGCTGATAGGCTCAACAAAGTATTAGAGCTTATATTTGACAAGGCCGTCGACGAACCTGCTTTCTGTACTGATTATGCTAAATTGTGTAAACATATTTCTTTAGCAGAAAAGGCTAAAAAGTCTAATGATGATAAAGACAAATCTAGTGAGAAAGATGACAAAACTAAGGAGAAGCAATTTCGAGGACTTCTTCTTACCAAATGTCAAAACGAATTTGAAAGTGATATTTATAAAGATGTCAATATTGAAGAGCGACTACAAGAAATTGAAACCATCTCCGATCCAGAAAAGAAAAAGATCGCTAAACTCGAGCTTGACGAGGACAAAAGGAAAGCTCGAAAACGAACCCTTGGAATCATTAAATTCATTGGTGAATTGTACATGTTTGATATGCTCAGAGTCGCTATCATGGATAGTTGTATCGCTAAATTACTCAAGGCAAGTGATGATGAGTCACTTGAACTTTTATGTACCCTCTTGAGAACTGTTGGAGCGAAATGGGAGCAAGACAGTGCAAAGAAGCCTCCCATTCAAGGCAGTGCAATCCTGTATTGGTTTAACATGCTTCGAGAGATTGTCCAGAAAAGATTAACTTCCTCTCGAGTGCGTTTCATGATACAAGATGTGCTGGACATGAAACAAGCGGGTTGGAAAGTCAGAAAGATCCAAGCCGAAAATAAGCCAAAAACCATTGAACAGCTTCATGCTGAAATCCAACAAGAGGAACAAAACAAGAAACATGAAATTGCACAGCACATCATCAAAACTGGAGATGTTAGAAAACCTCCATCCAAACAAGAAGAATGGAATACCAATAGTCAACGAAATCGAACTAATACTCCAAAGGTGTTGGAAACTCTCCAAGATTTAAAGAAAATGAATTTAAGTGTAAGTTAATTAATTTCTTCTTTTTATTTTATTACTCTTTATGATGAACCTTTAGTTATCCCTGTCTTAAATTCATTGACGAAGAAAACTTAGTCTGATGATTTAACTCGAATTTTTGAAAAAAGATCTTAAAATACGATATCTAATCAATTCTCAACTTATTTCAACAGACATCACAAGCAGATACTATCTCTTTACTTCCTCAAAGAGGTATGTGGGGATCTGGGGCAAGTTTAGGTGCTGGAACATCACAACGATCACAACCAAATTCCGATATTTTCAGTAGAAACTCATTGAATGAAAGAGATAAAAACCCAAGGTAAGTTAGATTTACAAGTGAATGTTTTGGTTATTCTAATTATTCCCAATTGTACATTAGGAATAGTGGCAATATGGGACGGGACTCAATGGAAGGACGCGTTCAGTCTTCAGGAACATCCTTCAGACCATTTTCTTCTATGGAAGGAGAGCCACATTCTGGGTATCCTGGTCGAGCTTCAATGGGAAATAGAGTTCCATCAACAATGGCTCCATTTGCTAGTACGTCTGATGCATCAGTCAAAAAGGAAACATCAAGTCGTAGCAATAGCATGGAAAAAAGTGGTCTTTCCGATTCTCGAGCCAGTAGTAATAATAGTACCAGTAATTTAGTACGCGAATCTCCGAAGAAAGAAGTTGCACAAGGTAAACTACTCGTTTTTTTATCGAATCTTCATTTTATCATGATGAATATTTAGTTATCCCTGTCTTACATAATTTTGACGAAATTCTCGCAAAATCTGAAAATGAATCTCTCTACATTCCTCACTGTCACAAATGAGTTGTTATTTATAGTATCTTTTTCTCTTTATCCAGTTGGTAGCAAACTCAAAGGTAATAAGGAACTTTCAGATGCTAAGGTGTCTGAAAAAGCTCAAAATTGTGTAAAAGAATTCATGCATCATGGTATTAAAGAGGACGCTAAAGAAGATCTTCTAGAGCTATGCACCGAAAAGAACGTCCATCTCTATGTCGAAAGCGCTATCAATTTATCTCTGGATCTATCTAGTCAGCCAAGGCTTGTCGTTGGGGAATTGTTGGGATACTTAGTGAAGGAGAAAACCATCAAACCAGAATATTTTTTTAAAGGGTAAGCAACACGGTGACCTTATTTTAATATTTATATTTCTTTTGACATGTAGCACTTGTATCATTGTTGTTAATCTTAAATTTTCGTTTTATATCTTTTCAACAGTCTACATTGTATTCTTGAAATCGCTGCTGACATAATTATTGATATTCCTTTACTTTGGAATAATTTAGCTGAGGTTTTAGTACCATTATTTTGCAGTTTAGAATCTTCTAATAGGAAAAAATTCTTCACAAAAGCCTTAGAACCAATTAAAGAAGATGAAGCAGGTGGAGCCTTGTTAATAATGTATCACATTTTAAATTTTAAGAAAAATAATCCTACGGTAAGTTTACAGTTATTTCATCCATGAATTTACTCATCTTACTAATTTCATGTTTTTTTCCCTTCAACTAGTCTCCCTATGATTGTGCCTCTGCATGGATTGCCGGAAGCTTAGAATGGTCTTCCTTTTTACCGAGTAAAGAAAAAAGTCCAGAAGAATTTTTCAAAAAACTTGTAAGTTTCGATATTCTATTGGCTCGAATTTTGTTTTTTTCTAACCTTATTTATATTGGTTACTTTTTCTCTTAGGATCTGACAATGCCTGTGTTTGATCTACAATTAAAACTCGAACCACTAAGCAATTTCGTTAAAAGTCATAGTGTAAGCCAGTTATCAGAATATATATCTGTAAGTATTGAAATTTCCATTTGTGACAAATAAAAGTACTGATCTTCTTGATAATTAATATTTGTATCTATTTTTTCAGAGTAAATTTACTCCCGAAGAAGTCAAAGAAGCAAAATTTGTGCGTGCCTTGACCGAAGCCGTGGTGAACAGATGTGTTGTCCAAAATAATAATGGTGGTGGTGAGTATATGAGAAATTTCTTCCAATTTTACTCTCACTGTATGTATGCATAATTGTAAATGTTCATTGTTTTTATTTCTTTTCTCCAGGAACAAATGTATCTTATAAATTAAACTCCAAACTGTTTGCTAATTATTGTCCCATTCTGGCCAAATTCCATGGTGGGGATAAAAACTTAGAAATAGAAATAATCACAACAACGCAAATATTAGTAGGAGAATATGTAAATCCTAAAGGTAAGTTTCATGATAAAATTATTCATCGAAAGTTGAAACAGATAATTCTTTAATTACTCATTTCTCATTTCATCTTTAGGACTAGTGACAGATTTATTTGATAATCTTTATAGAAAAGCTTCGATATCTGTTCAGGCCTTCATTGATTGGGAACAAGATACAATGCGTCTTAAAAACAAGGGAGCTGCTGTTCTTATGGTTAAGGATTTCTTAACAAAACTTAAAGAAGGTGGAAGTGGATCAGACAGTTAGCCTTTGGTGACTTAATAGTCTAAATTATCACAACCGTTTGATGTACATTAAAGCCAAAATCAAGAGTCTATTAGATGTTGATTGAATCTACAGTTCTTGACAAACACGGTTGACTATTTCCAATTCATCTTTTCTCTCTATCTCCCCTTCTGTCTTTTTTCTATATTTCCTCATTATCATCATCTCTTTTTCTCTTCTTTCACTACACGTCTTCGTCCTTTTCTCTCTTTCTCTTCTTTTTTTCTCCCTTTCAAAAATCACATCCTCCCCTTAAATAATTGAATAATTGGAATACGTGAAGGTTGATTTGTATAAAATACTGGAATATTTCTTTCTGAAATTTATATGATTACCATTAATAATATAAACTAATGTTTTAAAAAGAAATCCTCAACAATTAATTTCTTTACAATCTCAATGATGACGAAACCACTCAAATAGTGAATGAGTAAGTCACAATCAATTGATAGTAAACAAAGTCGGTAAAATGGTTGAAACGAAAACGAAATACAAAACAGTTGAAACAGAGTCGCAATCAATTGACCTCAATAATTAATTAAGATGAAGTCGAATCGTTGTAATTAATATAATCAATAAGAAGCACTTTAATCATTGAAAGTTAAACTTTAATTAAAACAAATTCCAGTTCCTTTCAAGTGTTTAACTTTGACGATGAAAGAAAACAGAAATTAATATTTAATTACCAATCAGAGATTAATTGTCTTCCCCAATTAAGCTCAATATTACGCGAACATCAACTAATTGTAAGTTAAACAATTTTCATTCACTGATTTAATGACAACCAGTTTTTAACGTGTTTATTTTTTTTAATCTCATTAGTTCACAAATGAAAGGAACAATTAACTAATTGTCTGGATTCGGAAACCTGTTAATGAATAAACAGACAACAAGAAGATAGCGAAATGATGATGAAGATTAAGATGATGACGACGCAACAAAAATGAGTCTGGTATGATTGGAATGCCTAACAACCGGATCAATAAAGTCGTTATTCCCGTTATTCAGGAAATGATTAATTCATTGGAATCAAGTTTATCCTATTTAAAGTTACACCAATCAACTTGATTTACTATTTACTATTAATATCCATGTTGATAATATTAATAGTAATAGTATCCAGTTGATAGACTTAAATTGTTTCCAATTGGTTACGGTTACCTGATGATCATGATTTACTATTGATTAACTATTCTTGTCTTGTTTCATCTGACAATTTAATCTTTCATACAAACTACTTGTTAACAATTAACTTTTTCCTGTTAATCTTATCGAGATTGTTGATTCCATTGTTATACTTATGACATAGTCGACCCTTGATTATTGATGATTTGCTGAGTAGTTTTTGTTTATCACTAAGTTAATGTAGCAATTGAATCAATTTAGATGGTGAATCAGAACCTATTTCATATTTAAATTGCGTTTTAATTGTCTGGTTAATCATGTTGAACAAAACTACAATTTTCTATTGATAAATTGTTCTCAATGTCATAAACCTGACAATTTACTAATTGTTAACTCACCTCTTACAATAGAGGGTAATATACAATGACAATAATTGAAAGTAATCTAAATGGTTAGAAATAAATTAATCATTACGATCTGAATTGTTATTAAATCATTACCAATCATCATTAATGGGAAACAATTTACGTCATGAAATTGTCATAATTAAGTTAATCCTTAGTGTGACAATAAAAGCAGATAATCAAGGAAATAGTTTTTCAATTAACTCAAATCAATCATTAAAGTTGATCATTAATCAATTAATTATATGATTTACCTATTGACCAAGTGAACATGTAGTTAATCACTCGTGATTAACTCACGTTTTAATTAAGTATCTATTAAATTTTACCTTGAATATGTTAATGCAAACATGATTATTGACAACAAATTAACTTTAATTGTAACCAAATTTTGGATACAAAATAAGATGTTTATTGTTAATTCGTGTTTGTAAACAATTCAATTGGTCCATGATAATAATACTTAAAATCTAATTTGATTACAACAAGTTAATCATTTATTATCAATAACAATCAATAAATTGATAATAAGAAACTTGAGCCAATTATGATCAAAACAAATTACGTTTTTCCAAAGATGAATTTGAATTGGCCTTTTTTTTTACTTCTTTATTTTGATTGTAGATTTAAGGTTAATTATTGTTAACAATCAACGAAATTATGAAACGATACAATGAAAGACCATCACAATTAATGGAAAGTGAATTGACCAGTAATTCAAATGGTAAAAACAAAATTGATTTTGATGAATTTGATGTCGAAAAATATTTCCTGTATTGGACAATCTTACCTGGTTTCACAATTAAACGATCGTCATTGTCACTTAATTTACTAATTGTTCTCGGATCAATATTAATTCAGTGTTTTGCTTTTGTCAAATATCTCATTCTGTTGATTGTTGGTTCAGATGAATTCTGGATCTATTGGCTTGGTGATATAACGTTTAACTTTGGATACGCTAAAGATTATTGTGATTTATGCTTCATGATCTGGGCCGCGTCCACAATTTCAGCACAATTAATATTCATTAACTCTTATTTGAACAACAATTTATCCTGGTTGAAGATATTTCGTCTCATTGGTCAACGTCCACCACGAAAATTTGTATCTAACTTTGAAAGGTCCGTTTTCTTGTCCATCTATCCAAAGGTTGTGATCATTTGTAAGATTGGCATCTACCTTTTAATCACAACAGCCACGGGAATAGTTTTATCTTCATTGATTTACCTTCAAAAAGGGTTAATCTACTTGATCACAATTGGATTCGTTTATGGACTAATCAGTTTGGCAAATTGTTACATTACGACAGTTTTTGTTGGTCTGGTTTCATTCATATTCAGTCTCGTTTGCCACCAATACAAACTTTGGGTCAAATTAATGGACGATTATGTTCACAATTATCTAATTAAACGACTGGACCGATCGTTACCTCGTTCGTCTCACCTTAAATTGTATCGATTCATTATCAAGGAATATGGATTTTTCCATAACGATTTACTTCATGCAACCAAATTCTGGAATCGGACGATATCGGGACTTTTCCTTGGTTGTTCAGCTTCGTCAGTTCTGGTCATCTACGAGTATTTTTTTGTCGATCTCGATTTGGTAACTACAATTGCGATCACAATATTTGGTTTGTGTACTTTTATTAATGGCTGTTTAATCAACGTTCTAGCTCCAGCTAATTTACTCCACAACGTAAGCTACAATTAAACGAATTAGTTTAGTTTAGTTTTCAGATTAACCGACTTTAAATTAAATTTTTCCATCACAGTTTCAAAGGCTAATTTATCCGTTCCATAAATTGTTGACACTCGATTTACCTCCTGGAATTAAATTGGGACTAATTGTTGTACTCGACGACATCAAAGCCAATCAATGTTTCACTTGTTACCGAATGTTTCAATATAATTACTCGTTGATTCTTTGGGTAAATATAAATATGATTATGATTAGATCACAATTAATCCAACTGAACTAATTTACTTTTCTTAATCTAGTTACTTCTCGAACTTTCAACTTTCCTGTTATTATTGATATCAAGTAAAAATGGACTAGCTAATAGTGTCACCTAAAGACAATCAGTTAATCATTAACTGTTACAAGGATGAAATTTGCTCCAAAATAAGAACAATTAATTACGAAGCTCAATATTTGATGTTTAATTGTAGCTTTTCATGGGAAATTCTAGACAATTAAGATAAAAGTCCAATAGTTTTGGTACACAAAATATACTAATTAACGAAAACCTCATGAGACTGATTGATTACAATTAATCATAATCAGTTACCATTAACTTTACATCCACCTCACGATCCAAATTCCCGAAAGTATCAAATGTATCATTAATATTTAACGAGAGTTTAAATTAAATCATCTCTTTATCAGTTAGAAATATTGAAAGGCCGAGTTGAAAGTTAATTGTAAAAAACTAATCTGAATTTTTGATTGTAATTTAAAACGATTGAAATAAAAGTTATCGAGAATCAAGATTCTCAAAATAAATGGTAATACTTTACTTGGGAGGAATCAAATGATTACTACAATTATTGTAATTAGAAACGTTTGATACATCTAATTCAATAGAATTACAACAATTTAGTTAATTGTTCACCTTATGGAGAGACAATAATACTAAATGGTGAACCCGGTACATTGGTATTAGCAATTTTAACGTACAATAAATAGTTACCTTTAATTGTTGGTGAATAAGTGACTTTGAATACTGTTTCCTTTTCCTCAACCATTTTTAAATTAACTTTAGCCCCTTTGGGTCCTGCCATTGAAGCGGCTAGTCCACCCTTAATTGCTGGATCATCGACATCAATGTAGATCACATTTGTCTGATTAACTTTTCCTGTTTTTAAATTCGAGCCATAAACGTTTACTTTAGAGGTTAGAGTAAATTGTTTGATACTTTCGCCTTCAATTCGGACCTTGAACGGGCTTCCGTTGATGTGTTCACCGTGATATTTGATGTTAATCGAATAGTTCCCGGGTAATATCGGCGTGTAGGTCACATCCATTACCCCTCGAGTCTCGTCAACCGCATCGACCTTAAGTGGCACTGGTATCGAAGGTCCGTCCATAGAAAAGGCCAATTCAGTTCGAGGATCAAAGTCGTTTTTATCTTTAGGAATATAATGTGTGTATACGTTGAATTGACAAACTCCCCCGGTTTCGCCCATGACCAGACCAGGTCCACTCGCGGTTATGTTAGATGCGGACAACATTTTATCTAATTAATTACAAGTAAAATTCAATCGATATAATTAATTTGCTCTCAATCGATTAGATTGACTAATTGACCTAATTTTCACTTTGATTATTTACGATTACTTTACCTTCTTTTGCAGCCATTCTTGAAAGTAATGATGACAATCAGCTGATTGCTGGCACAATTGTTGATGTTAATTGGTGAAAATTGTTTATAAATATTACTATTAATGATGATTAGTAAGATTGTTGACTTGGCGATAGTTTTTCAGAAATGATTCAACAATTTCCAATGGGTCTAAGACTTTTCAGTCAGCGTGTTACTGTCACATGAAATTTAATCGAATTCACTAATTAATCAGAACCGGAAGATAATGAGGAGTAAAAGCCAATCTTGAATTGAATACAAAGAAATGCAAAGACACAGAAAAAGTTTCAAGGATATTGCAGATCAATGGCAATGGAAAAAAGTTTATCTGTTGATAGTTCGCGATAATGATGATGATACGTTTGATGAAAAGGAAGAGAAAAGAGAATGAAAGAAAGATGATGATGATGGAAAAAAGGTGCAGAAGAAAATGATGATGACGATGAAGATGAGGGGTGAAAACGAGATGAGAAAGGATGAAGATGGAAAATTTTGACTGAAACAAAAAGCTGACAAACTGACAAAAAGTTTTCGTAAAGTTTCCCATAGGCAATAATGAGGAATGTTCAGAGATGATGACGCAAGATTGAAGATTAGGGATGATGAGGATGATAAAAGGATAAAGATGAAGATAAGAAAGTTGTTATACTGATCTAAAGATAGATTAGTCTGAAAATGTTCAGTGAAGATCATTGGGTTTGCCAGAAAAAAACATAAACGAGTTGAGTTTCCCTTTATTACCAAAGGCGTTTCCAATTGGCATTTTTGCTGTTACAACATTTGAAAATAAGTTTGATGATGAGGATGCTGAGGATGATGAGGATGATGATCAACTGTGTAAATTGTGAGTAGCAATTACCATTGGCAACACAGGGGAACTCAGGATGATGATGATGATGATGATAAGCAAGAGGGATGCTGAGTATTACTTTAAGAAACCAAAGAAGATGCTAAATGTTTGCTTTCCTCATCTTCCTCTTTCTCTCTCGATCTGTCTTCATTTCCAATGTACCGTTAACTGATCTGTTAAGATTTAATGATAATCATAATTTAAAAGTGTTCATTCAGTCATCATCAATTGAGATTTCGCCACGTGATTGATTGGCCTGAAAGGATTAACACGATTTAGTTAATAGTATATCAGTTGATCTCGTTTAGATTTAATTTACTTTGCAAACTTTTAGCTCTTTTTTTCTGCTGATTTATTCACTTTCACTTTTACTCCTTTTAATTTACTATTAATATCAGTTGTATCATCACTATATCATCCTCATCATCAACAGCATCTTCTCCCACATCATCTCAGTGATAAACATCATCTTCCATTGTTGTTAATCTTCCAACAAAATCCAGCAAAAGTGAAACCATCGGAAGAAAGTGATGAGAAAAAATAGATTTCCAACAATCAACCGCATCGAAATTGCAATTTAACTTATTTAACACATTCTTTTACGCTAATCAAATTTACTTAATCAACTTTGAGACAAAGTGAATCAACAACAACAACAAATTAACTTCCAAATTTGTGTTAATCGTTTTGATTAACCGCCCAAAGTTTATAATCAGTGTTCAATTTTCATTCTGATCGTTAATTGTTTATTTTTTGTCTTTAATTGTTTTTCTTTTTTCTTTTTTTTTATATTATTGTGTCTTAATTACTCTGGTTCTTTGTCATCTTAAATCGTCTCTAGCATCGTAATCATCTTAATTGTTACATCAAATTTTCCAGATTATTTCGAGAAAAAAACTTGAGCTTAAGTTTATTTTTGGTTAATAAAGTGTCAAGTTACTTTGGCTTCTGTTGCTGTGATAGCTTTAGAGTTGAAGCAAATTAAATCGCAATCAATCAGAGACAATTGTCATTGAACTAAAGGTGAAATTTTTTTCTATCTGAGTGTTGATTATGTTGTTCTGGAGACCACAAATTAAGGAAGCTTGTGCTTCGCAATTAACTGTCAATGGAAGTGGCTTGTCCTCTGGAACTGTGGGTGAATCTTGTTCATTCAGTATCTATGCTCCATCGAAAGCTTCATTTGCACCCACTTCATGTTCAGTAGCATTCGAAGGTCCATCTAAACCTGATATCAAATTCTGTTCGTCTTCAACTCAGGTTGAGTGTTCATGGTGTCCATCGTTACCTGGTGTTTATAAGGTTTTTGTGCGTTATTTGGGTGAAGAGATACCTGGAAGTCCGTTTTTGTGTAAGATTGACGGAGGACTTTCGGTGGGTCGAGGCCATTTACGAAAAATCCGATGTGCAGGGAAAGGATTGACTAGTGCTCGCATTAATTGGGACAATGTGGTGGTCATTGATGAAGTGTCAGGGGTCATTGGAGGGCTAAGTGTTTCTATGGAAGGTCCTGGTCAACCTGAGATGAAATTCATGAAAAATTCTGACGATACTTTGAATCTCATCTATAGAACTCGAGTTCCTGGTATTTATACTCTAAATATTATGTTCACTGGACTTCATGTAACTGGATCGCCATTTAAAATTCATGTAACTTAAACAGCAAAAAACAATGTTCATCAAAATCTTCAACATCAAATATACATTAAACATCAATATTATTAACTAATCACAAATCAATCTTTGATTTAATTACCAAAAATTAAAGCTTCTCACAATTTTACTAGAAATTTGAAACAAACAATTATCTCTTTTCTAATAACCTTGACATGAATCGAACAGGAATCAGAACATTTGAAGCAATCGAAAATAAATCAATTATATGGTTAACTAAATCGTAAATTATGTTCTGATTCTTGATTGTTGATTTACTTTCTGTTCCTGATTAACCCTTTAATCACTTTGTAGCTGTTCATCCTTGGGCTAATTAACCTTGGTTGCAATTGAGTTGACATGAAGTTGATTGATTGATTTGGGATTAATTACTATTGGTGAATGATAAACACCATCACGAGCCTAATTTCCCATTGAATATTGAGAAAAAAAGTTCTGACAACATCATGGGAATCATTTCTCATTGTCCCAGAAAATAAAAAACAACAAATATTTGAATTTCTTGGCCCATGATTTTCATTGAATCATCAACTAATTATATCAGTTACCATGTAATTGAAAATATAAGAGACAAATTTGACTAAAAAAAAAACTCTGATTGGAAACAATGTTTTTAATCAGTTGAAATTGAATCCAATACATTTCAAATCATGATCTAGTTTCAGGTAATCTGATATTTTCATGATAAAAGTTCATATTATAAAAAATCAACGACTCTATAGCTTTTAAAATGCATTTATTACTCAATATGAATGATTGAATTGACAACAATTCGTTAATAGGTAATCAAGATCAGTGTACCTTGATTATAATTGAATTGACGATTAGTTGTTTACTTGCAATTATTTTTTCTCGAAGTTAAGTAATTAAGTTGTTGGTTTATATCCAAGATAATTAACAATTTACATTTTGTTATTAACAATTAGTTTTGTCAGATTAACTTAATCTCGGTAATCAATTTGACTTTGAATTATTATTTTTAATCCATCATTTAATCACCTTAATAATCAATTGAGTTTTTTCCATTCAACAGATTAAAAGTTAATTATGATTTCTTTTACAATCCTAATTACCTAATCATCGCATGTTGTTGTTGAATAATAATAATAACGAGTATAATAAATGGACATATCGAGGTGCACAAAATCACCAGAAATCATGATAACATCATTAAAAATAATCCAAGACAATAATTTGAGCATTTGAAGCAAACGCAATGAAAACCCTTTCAGGATAAATGAATCAGTTATTCATTTTACTCTAATTACATTCGCTATTGTCTTTTGCTATTACCTAACAGATAGATCACTTTATGCCTTGTACACATTGGCCTTGCGTCAACTTGGTGACATTTATCGCTTTATAACTGTCCGATATTAAGTCCAAAATGACGTTTCATGTTACATTAAATAAATAAGTATCTTGATAATCACATGTGAATAATGGGATAGAATTTACAAAATCATACCAGGAAATACTCGATTCATTAGCTTCGGAACCATAATCGATGAAACATATGACAAAATTTTACCGAATGTCTCTGTTATCTGGCTTATAATAGACAGAACTGAGAATCCAAGCCAAATAGAGACAATTTCAATCACTTTAAGCAGATATTCTTGAAAAGGAAAAGCGTATTCAAAGTCATAAGTAAAGTCGATGGTTCGATCCAACATGAAGCTAAGTTTAGACTGAGTTGTATTCGAGGCCAATACTGTAGAGATTGTATCATATTGAACATGTCGACATTTCGTTTTTTGATCAAATGGATCGAAACAGCCTGAGATGTTACCTTCCTTTTTAGTTTCATTGGTAACATAATTCACGAACCGATGGTCATCAAAAATTGACTCATTTAACGGGACAATTGTATTAACGTCCAATGCTCTGTCCAACAATTTACGAGCGGCATTAATTTTACATCCATTATAAATATCTTGAGTATAGTTACTACATCCTGGACCTTTTGGTGGTGAATGAACCACTTTAGTGTGTTTGGTTACACTTATCATCATCTGTTCGTGACCAGAGCTCATCGAAGGGATGACATTTCGCTGAGGATGATAAATCCCATCGAATGTGTTATTTTCTGTTAACAGAACTGAATACGAAGGGACATTATGCTCGATGGTCAGAATCGAGGCATAATAATTTTCCAAACTCGAACAGGTAATCTTGATGAAAATCTCGAAACCATCAATGTAATGGACTATCTGACATGTCGGTATTGAACTGTTTGGATATGAAAACGGACTTTCGACTCGAACTTTCAACGAGAAAAGTTCTGGTCGAAGCATTTCACGAATTTCACCAATAGTCAAATTACTTATGAAATTGATATAATCTGGATTCTTAAGACCATTGGTCGGAATCTTTTCTGAGATATTAAGGTTGGTATTGTCGATGAAAACGCAAAGGTAAATGTCAGGAAAATCGTAGTTACTGGTGTATTCTTGAATATGTATACGAACTTCTTTAGCCAAATATCGTTTAGTTTGATGATAAACTTGAGGAATCCAAAATATTGAACAAGCGACACAGAAAAAAATAGCTAACTTATTTTTATTGAACATTTCGACCTACTGATTACAATTGTGTGATGAAACATTATACAATCAACGGAATTGTTGTAATAATCAATTGCATCGATGAAAATTTCAACTTACAATGACATTAAATTAGTTAACAACATTATTATTTTATCGAGAGAAATTATCAAAATATTATTACTTTAATGGTTTCAATTAGTCGCGATCTTTTCAGAAAATTCATCTTTCTCACTCATTTAATTGTTTAACTCAGGGGATTAATTTAATTACATATCACTCGAATCCTACTTTTACTTTAATAACCAGATTAAAATATTATAATGGGCAGTTTGTTTGAATTTTTTTTTCAATTTACTCTAATTACATTGTACATTAATCAACTAATTACTATGAGTAACCTAGTGTATCTCTTTAATGTAAAATAGGCGTAAGATTACATTTCGATTATTACTCCGAATCAATTTGACGATTATTGGTGATGAGAGGTAAATTGTTCACTTTTTCATCTTCAATCATCATTAAATTCATTGAAAGTCTGATATTAGTTTAATTCCTTAATTTCGTTTACTTGATTGAATTCGGCTAATTAGTTGACAACAACTTGATTACATTTTAAGTCTTAAGTTGTCGTCGTTAATTAACATCAGTGAGTTATGGTCACTAAATCAGTTTAACTTGAGATGAGAGTGTAGATCCTTCAGCTTGGATTACATAAGTTGATGTTGTTAATTTTTTCTTGTTCAGGTAAATACTCAGACTCACAGTATTGTGCCAGGTAGGACTCGATCTACCAACTTACGAACCAGTATCGAGGAAACATGAGAAAAGATTTTACTAATTGTTTCTGTTATCGTTGTTAAAACAGAGAGAACTGAGAATCCAAGCCAAGTAGAAACAATTTCAATTACTTTAAGCACATATTCTGGCCATGGAAAATCATATTCAAAATCATAAGTAAAATCAATCGATCGATCCAACATGAAACTTAACTTTGATTCACTTGTATTGGAAGCCGATATTGTAGATATTGTATCGTATTGTACACGGCGGCATTTTAGTGCTGAAAATATATTCAGGCATCCGGATATGTTACCAGGGCTCTCGTTTTCTGAGGAAACATAATTCACGAATCTATGGTCATGAAGCCTCGAATCGTATATTGGTACAATCGTATTGACATCCAATGAATTTTTCAGCAACCTTTGAGCTGCTTCAATTTTGCAATCATTATAAGTATCTTGATTATAGTTGACACAATTTGGACCATTGGGTGGACGTTTTATAACTTTCGTGTGTTTAGTTACACTGATCACCAAGTGTTCATGGCCCGAATTCAGCAATGGGATGAGATTTCGAGGAGGCTGATAAACACCGTCGAATGATCCTTGTTCAGTTAATGACAATGAATAAGAGGATATGTTGTGTACAATTGTCAGAACTGAGGCATAATAATATTCCAAATTTAAACATGTGATTTTAATGAATATCTCGAATCCATCGGTAAAGTGGATTATAAAACAATCGGGCTCATATTTATTTGGAAAACTAAATGGGCTCGAAATATAAATAGAAAAAGAGAAAAGTTCTGTTCGAAGCTTTCGCTGAATCTCACCAAGGGTTAGATTACTGAGAAAGTTGAGATATTCTGGATTCGAGCGACCATTTGTTGGAATAGTCCGTGATATTTCGAGGTTCGTATTGTCGATGAAAACGCAAAGATAAATATCAGGAAAATCGAACTTATCTTTGTAATCTTGAATTCGAATGCGAAGATTTTGAGATAAATACAATTGAGTAAAATGGTAAACTTGAGGAATCCAGAATATTGAACAAGCGACACAGAAAATTATTGCCAATTGGTGTTTCAATAACATTATTTATCCAATGATTATTCATGAAAACAATTAACTAATTAACATTAATAGTTGATGAATTGATTAATTCAAAAAGATTTAACAATATGTAAACAATTATCGTTTGTGGCTCATGATCAGAAAATTCAGTTAATATTTTAAATGAATTTGTCCTCACTAATACAGAATAAAGTTTCAATTAGAATATAATTTTTATTTTTACCTAATTATTGATAATTAGTATGAGCAACCAAGTGAAAATATTCATTTTAAATAGTATATTTCACCATTAAGATAATTACGATTATCGACAAGTTATTACCGCTTTCTCTTATTGTCATCATGATGAGATGGATATTGATGCTCATTAACGTGCAATCGACATGATCACTGAGTAAATTTCAAGGAATCCAATCCAATGAATGAGATTTTTTCTGTCTTTTTTGGTCAAACGGAACAGTCGTTATGTACACCTTGGGTTAAACAGAGTAATCAACGCTTTGATCAACCTCTCGTAATTTAATGCCCCAGGGCGTACGGTTGACACAATTGAAAAAAAGAAAATTTATCTCATACTCTCTCTTTTTTCTTTCTCTTTGAGTTGTCTTCTTTGTCTTCCCTTCTATCTTTCCCCATCTCTCTTCCTCTTCAATCTTATCCTCTTTGTCTCCTAATTAACACTTTAATTTAAGTAATTAAACGTCCCCTTTTCTTCACCAATTTATAACTTTTGACCTTGACCATCAATGACATTCGCTCTATTCTTACCTGGTGTAGATTTTTGAGTTCTTTCAGATAATATTTTTTGTGTGACTGTAGGTACCTTAGTTTTTCTTCAATCTTCGTGTGAAAAATCGTGAAATAGTTATATACAGTGATGATTTAAATTAATCCCTGGTGATTTAATCGTTAATTTTTCTAAAAAAATTCGAGCAAAAATGAACAATTAATGACTTGATGTCACAAAGAGTTAATATCATAATCAACTGGATTGATTTGATTAAGGATTATTTGAAAACCAATTCTTGTAACTTTGTTTTTAATCATCATAAGATTAATGTTAATCAATGAAATTAAGGATATTGTTAATAGTTAATAATCAACTGAATCGAGATGATTAATCGAGAAAATGTTTCATCGTGTGACTCAATCAGAGGAATTGAAACTTGATCAAAACTGAGACAGAACACAATTAAAACGTGATTAGTAGTTAGATGTACCAATGATTACTATTACTACATGTTTGTTAATCACGCAATTAGTTGATTCGTTGAACTTCATTGATTAATACATTGGAAAAAAAACAAAATAAACTTGATAAACTAAAAGCCCAAAAAACAGGCAAGAATAACCAACGACAATTAAACACAATTAAGTCTGATTACAACGGCGATGATTAAGAATTGAGGTTTGATAATCAGATAAAAATCAATAAGTATCAATTATAATTAGATGATGAAAATAGTAAATATTAATAATGAAAAAGACCAACGATGATCGTAAATTGTAGTTTTAATCATTCAGTTTGATTGTTATTATTTATTATCATGATTATTGATGCACCAAAGTAATTAAAATAATCATTTGAAAAGCTTTGATTTGATTTGATTATGGTGATTAAAAGGTTCACAAATAGACTGTCAGAAATCAGGTCAACTTCAATTGACACGGAAAAGTAAAAACTTTGAAGCCTAAAGGAGGTCAGTTTAAGGCCAGTGTTATGATCAAATCAAATAGGACTGTGAATAAATTAAACAGATAATGATAGTTATCATTATAATGATAATCTTGAAAATTGATGAACCTGATTCTGGTAATTCTGGTGAATCCAATACTCAGATAATATCACTAATAACTAATATACTAAAAATCAGTCAATCAGAAAAAACAAAACAGGGAAAAGTAAAAAACAAGAAAAAAAACTGAATAGTAACCAGAAGACAAAGAAAAAAGTTCTGAATCTGAATTGATATTCATGGTTGATTCTGGAAGGTAATAATTGGAGCCTTACAGGTTTGTTGTTAGTAACCATCAGGATGATCAGGATAATAGGTTTATGAGAAGATGAGTAAGAGCAGGTAGAGGTGGTGGAGGAGGAGGAGGAGGAGGTCAGTGGGAGTTGAAATCACCCCGAGTCCACCCTTTGGTCAGCCAACCATCCATATCCATTTACTATCATTTTATCAGAATTAGGGAACGGAAGAAATGATATTATTCATACAATTTAATAATACAATTTAATATTGGTCAAGACTGATGATGGTCATCATGATGATGATAAGGGAGAGACTGGGAGGGCTTTGGACTTGGAGTTCAAATTATCACAAATCGTGTCCACTTATATCCTAAGGTCACTTTTGTTGGAACCATTTTCCTTAGGCTATAAGCCTTTTTTACCTCTTTTTATTATCATATCAAATTTTCCGCTTTTATTATAATTAGACTAATTGTTATTATTGTTTATGTAATTAACCTAGTTTTCTGATTGATTTTGATTCATTTTTGACCAGAAAGTTTCATCTAATCATTTAGTTTGTATCTGAATTATTTGTTCATCATTTGAAACTAATTTTGTGTTAATCAAACTTGATAACAAAAACATAAGTGGATTTAAATTGTTGTTCAATCATTGTTTTGATTAAGTAATTAAGCTTATCATCAGTTTTCACTTTTAAAATGATTTAGTTTCATCAATGATTACAAACTCAACAACGGAATTTGTTGATTGTCAAGATTGTTTATCGATAAAGTTAATCAATTGATTGTTTGATTATTAAAAGACTTTAATTTAACAATAATTGATTGTTTCGTTTAATGGCAAATCATCAACCGAACGGAGGATCATTCATTAAATCGGAAGTTGACTTTCAGCGTCTGGTGAGTTAATTAACTACAATTTAACTAATTCTACATAATAAGCATGAGATTCACTGATTGTTCAACTGATTTCATCATTTTTGCATGCGAATCGCTTGAATTGTTATCATTTCATTTTAATTAAAGTTTGATTGACATTTTCATCAAAACTGTTGATAAATTTAAAGTATTAGGTAAACAACTAAGTAATGGCCAAAATTTTTTCGAGCTTACGTTTGGCTTGATTGTTAGAAATCAAGTTGATTTGTGTTGATTTTCCATAAAGAGCCGATTTTCATGAAATTCTTGAATTAGAATCAATTTTCATGTAAAAATCTCCATAGACAATGTCTCTTCAATGGTAAATGATTTTTTGATTAAATTTAAATAAAATTTGAACTTGATCGTTTTAATTGTTCAAATTTATCCAATAGTAGCTCGAAAATCCAAAGAACATTTTGTTTAAATTTTAATTCGAAAGTTCAATATTCATCGAAAAATGGCCTGAATAAAAGATCGAAAAACAAAAATTCTATCACTTTAGATATAATTTAATTGTAATTAAACTAATCATCATAAAATGATCTTTTATGTATCATGTTAAAGCTTATTATCTAACCTCTCTAATTATACTAAATTTATTAATCAAAAATCTAAAGTTTTCTAACAATCAAGCCAAACGTAAGCTCGAAAAAATTTTGGCCATTACTTAGTTGTTTACCTAATATTAAATTTATTAATAATCAACTAATTGTTGATAGTTAAGTCGAAGTTTCAATTTCTTTGTCTATGGAAAAACATTTCAAGACAAATTGAAACTAAGAATTGAGTTAAATTAATGTTGGATGAAGTTCACTTCCTTAAACTTGAATCTTCATCCGGAATCTTATCTCAGCAATCAACTCATTTCATAAGAATTAACTGAATTAGTTGACGAGTATCATGATAACCTCATGATAATGAACTGATTAACTTAAAATGATAAGGTAGCTGGAAAAAGGGTTAAGTAATTAATAACGTTGAGTAGGATGATGATGATAAGATGGATGAGCGAGATTAAAATGATGAAATTAGTGAGACTCAAAGACTAACAATTAAAGTTAATTCAGTTTAGATGAAACATTTTCTACTTATAATTATAATCCTAAGATAATGTCAAATGTTACGTTAACTGATTACTTACAATCAATTGTTTGCCAAAATTGTTGTTGATTAACCAGTTAACTTGGCAATTGTTTCATCATTATGATTAAGTATCTTCCCCAAATTTAGACTCACAATTAGTTGATTTACTTTGCGATGATCAGTAAACAATTAGAAATAATGAAACGGCCAAAAGGCCATTGTCTTGATTGACATTTTCCATTTCATGGTGATCATAATCAAACTAATTGTCTCATCGGAATTAAATGTAATCAGATATCAACAAGCAATGGTAATCAACAAATTAACAAATTGTTGATTCATGATCAAGGTTTAATAATTAACACTTTTAGTTTGACCCTGATGCTAAAAGGGTTGATTAAAAAATTTACAGATTAACTGTAAAGATTAACTGAAATGTTAGATTTAAATTATTTTCACTTGCTATTAATTGTTGCCTGTAATTAAAAGATCTAAAAATAAATAATCCTCAGCAATTAGATTGAACAATTAACTGGCTTAAAAATAAATGAACTGAATATGAAACAATCAATTACTTCAGAATCTGGATTAGTCAAATCTGATGAAAATTGATCAGCTTATTAACAAAGGATTAAAATTTTTTCATGTGAATTGAATTTGTAATATCATGAAATTGTTGTTTATTAATTGCGATGAAAAGTGTTTATTAATTTACGCTGATTGCTTCGATATTTAAGCTGATTGTTTGTTGATTGTTTGCATGAAATTTTCGCATTTTAATCTGTATTGTTGACAGATTAATGGAGAGTCCGATCGATTAGTGTCACGAGCTTCAAATCTCCTTCAGAACAAATCGTTTACTGATGTTACTTTCATCGTTGGTCCACCTCAACATTCAAAAAAATATGTTGGTCATCGAGTCCTTTTGGCAATGACATCACCAGGTAAGCGAAAGTAACAATTAAAACTAATTACAAACAATTAATCGCATTTGTGAAACCACAGTTTTCGAGGCAATGTTTTATGGCGATATGGCTGATAAAAGTAAAGTGATTCGTATTCCTGATTTAGCACCAATTGGATTTGAAAATTTACTTCGCTATGCATACACAGGTAATTGGAACAATTAACTAATTGTTGCATTCGTCAAATGAAACATAACTCATTGGTTGTTTTTCTCATCCCTCAGATTCACTGAACTTAAATTCAGTTGAAGATGCGATGTTAACAGCTTATGCTGCTAAAAAATATCTTCTTCCTCATCTTTTAAGGTAATGTAAACAATTTAATTCCAACATCATCTTTAATCACTATTAAAAAAGTGATCAAGTAAAATCAATGAACTATAATAAACATTATGATTTAAACTGAATTTCAAACATTAACCAGGAATCGTAAACATGATTTTCTGAGTCTTGAATTATTTTGATTAACTTTGGATTAATCAACGATTTATCATCTCTGTTTCTTGTTTCAATGTTAATTGCTTGCAACTGTTTGTTTAGTTTATCACAATTAACAGGATTATCACGATTCTGTCGTTGATGTTACCAAAATTGGTCTTTAAATTGTTAACAATTAGCATCAACAGCCTAACAAGTAAACCAACTGATTTCATGTTGAGTGAACAATTAATATAATTTTCATCACCAAAATATTAGAACCAAAGTTTTGCTGATTGAGCCTTTTAATTGTGTCAATGTCTTTGGTACAACAATTTAGACCAATAAAATAAACTGAATCAACAACAATCAAAGCCAAAAATGTTAACAATTATCTCAACACAATCTCGTACCAATTAACAGTTAATCAAGAAAACACTCAAAAGATTAGAGACTAAACCAGATAACAATTAACAGTTGACACTTAGAAAAATATATTATGTTTACCTAATCATAATCTTAATTATTTTAAAATCTTAATTCCACCTAAATGATTGATTAACTGACTGATTTTCTCATGTTGATTTTCACAGGGAGTGTTTGGCTTACATAGAGAAAAATATTACTCCTTCTTGTGCTTGTGCTGTTTACGAATTTGCTAATGTACTTAATTCCCAACAATTAATTTTCCAATCAATTCAAATAATTGATAGACAAACGTATCATGTAATCACTCATAAATCTTTCAAGTAAGTAAACCATCAATTAATCACAATTAAAAAGATCCTAATGATCAATTAAAACTGACCAGTCCAACTAAACTCTATTAACAATCATGAGATGAATTTCAATTTCCAATGATTATTTAATAACATTTAATTTTTTATCTTCGTCAATTAGATAAATTAATCTAAATCTAGATAATTTGGTTTAGATAATCAATTTTTTCCAAGTCGATTATAGTAATAATCTAATAAATAGAATGTTGTTCATCAATTAAAAACTTTTAGATTGAAACAGTTAATTATCAGAGTGAATCCTTAATGGACTGTTGATTAGTGTCAACAATTAACGGAGATAATTAGTGATAATTATTGACCATTTAGTTCAAAATAGAGAATATGAATTTCATCAATAATCTTGAACAAGGATTTGTTTTAATTTCAAGTGTTCGAAACACAATTGATTTTCTTAATTGTCACATTTAGTTCAATACAATCAACGACATTAGAGTTTATTGTTGGTCGTCGATATTTGAATCTCTACTCTGAGTATTCATTGTTCAATGCGATCATCCAATGGGCCTTAGCTGAATGTAAGAGACGTTCACTCAATTCCAATGACTGGACGATCGTTCGAGGTGTTTTGGAAGACAGGTAACAATTAACTAATTAATTAGTAGTGATTCAAGATATTAATTGATTGTTCTATTCGTAGTACAATCATGAGAAATGCTCGACTATTGACCATGTCTAATGAGGAGTTTTGCCGAGTTATTGCTCATACAACATCGACAACGAACACAATTAGTTCTGATTCTGATGAAGTTCAACAATCGAATCAACAACAATCAAATAATCAATCAAATGATGTCAATAATTCAATTCTAAGTAAAGATGAGAAAATTTCAATTTTCATGAATCTCGCAATTCCAGGAATCACTCCAGTTCCTAAAGGTAATGTTAATCATCAGCATCAAAATATCAACAATCAACTAAATCAACATTAACTTGATTATCATTATCTTTGTTTACAATAAGATTTGATATTATTGATATTTACAGTATTGATTAGATATTAAACAATCAAAATATAAACTGAATATTATTGTTATTAGGCAGACAAAAACTCAGTAGGAAACAAAATGAATCAACTAAATAATTAACCACAATTAACACTAACATGGAAAATTAATTTTCATACCAGAATGAAATTTTCATGAGCATTGATCCAGAATCATTTCCATAAACATTGTTTACATGTAAGAGATTCAGACAAATAATCTAATGTCATGTAAACAAGAAAGCAAAATGTTAACAATATAAACTTGATTAACATTGATAATCTTGATTATGATCATCAACTCTCAATAACAATCAACTAATGATCTAACTGGGAGTTCTCATTATCATACAACTATCATATTGATAATCATCATCATTATATTGTTATCTATTCTGACGGAATTCATTATTCTGAATCATATATTGAATAACATTATCGGTAACCTCTACCTGACCCACTCCCAACTCAAGGTATTACCATTGTTATCAAAAGGCAATATAATGATATTAATAATGGTTAAGGTTGAAAAGAAGCTATTTAATTGTTGATATCATTGTCTAATCACTTATTGAAATAATATGATCCTTTATTCATGATAATCTATTATACTTATTTTTCCCACCATCATCTTCATTCATGATCATTGTTCAGGTTTATCTCATGAAACTACACCTCGAGCTGCACCACCAGAGTTTTTCATTGTCAAAAGATATAAACCAGTCAATTACGCCACAGCGGCAAGTTTGGCCGCAGCGGGAAACAATAAGTCAATCCGGATGATTTCAACTAAATTCCAGGTCATGAATGCTGACATATTCATATTGGGTGCTTCGATTCCTATTCGTTTGGATCCAGGGTAAAGTTGGAAAGGCATCATTTCCGTTTCCTTTTCATTGGATTAATTTATCAATTTATTTTTTCATTCCTTTAGTTACTATTCAGTACGAACACCCAAACTTGACTGTCAATTGAAGTTCAGTTCAAAAGCGGGAGTGGCAAGTGAACCCGCAATGGGAGCTCGAGCCGATGACTCAATCCTACTGGACACTATCGATGATTCAATCAACGTGGTCATCGCGAAGGACAAAGATTGTCATGTTAAACTCAAAAAGCCAATCGCAATTAAACGGGGCAATTTAAATGAATTATTGTTAACCTTTCAAACAACTTCACTTAATGATGATATAATTGTCATTAAAGGTAAGTGGTCTCTCGTTAATCAATAACCATTAACCTAATTGTTGACTAATTGTCTTCTTGTTTCCTCTCTCAGGACATCGAGGTAAAGTTTCCCAATGTGAAATCGTTGACGGGGAAGCTCATTCATGGATATTTTTCAAAGCAACAGGAATTGAATTTAATGAACTTTATTATTACTATTAGTTAATTGTTGAGTCTGATTGTGGTTAACGATCATCAACCGACACTAACTAACAATTATGATTTTGTGAATAGACAAAAAATTTGTTAATTGTTAAAAGGCAAGGGTTATGATTGTCAATCTAATCCATTGATTCAGTCTCATAATTAACTTTTTTTTGTTTTAAACTTTGATTGTTAGTAGATTTAACTAATCATTTATTTCCTCTCATTCACAATTTAATTATTATTGATTTACTGAAAGCTGAAAGCTGCCTTTTCATCATTACAATTAAGTTAATCATAGTTTCATTAATTTGTTAAATATTGAAAAACAAATACTTTACTAATCATGTTAATCAAGTTAATAGTTGGGTAATATTTAATCAGCCACTGGAAAATTAATTGATTTAATTGTGACAACAGTGAAAATCATTCAGTAATTGTTGGTTAATTAACCTATTAACTTACAATTAAAAATGTTATCATTACAAATTTTAACTAATTCAGATTATAATTAATTATAAAATCCTGTTCCTTTTGCACTTTAACAATTAACTAATCATAACAATAAATATTAACTGTTATCAAATCATCAGGAGAAAGAGATTTAATTTATTCAATCTAATCATCATGTTAATCACGAGATTAAATTGTAATCAAAACAAAATGAATAAAAATGATAACAATTGATGTGCTCAAGCAATTTCTCAAATCAAATTAATTTGATTTTCCTTAAGTGAATCAATTAATTGTTGATTCGAATCAATGTTTAGATGAACAATTGAACAAATCGTAATGTAAGTTAATCATAATTAAGTCAATTAACCAAAAATCACGTTGATTTAGAAATAAATGAAGGTGAAGAAAAATTTTCTTTTCATTCAACAATTAACATAATGATTCTTAACATGATTAAGATGATGAAGATGATGAGGATGATTGATTGAAGATGAAAACCAATTTTTCTAACGTGACTATGAATTCATAGTAGATTTGATTGAGAAATAAAAAGTTCCAACACTCGGAACTCATGATTACATCTTGAGACTCATGATAACATATGAATAATCTGAGTAATGTTATCTACATAATTAACAAATTCCTTACGTTTACTGATTGTTCTGCTAATGAGTAGTCATAATAGTGACAACAAACTCACACCGTTGAATATAATTAGCTGAACTTCATGAGCATTACCTGTGTAACATGAGGATCATTCATTTGTATCTTTGCCATTCAGACAAAAATTTTCCACCTTAAAATTGTCTCTAATATTATCATGATTGTCATCATTATATCATGAACTTTATCAAAATTGAAATTCCTTTAAAAAAAGAAGATGAAAAATTCATATTATTCAAGGAAACGGAAATTAACTCAGTTCCTATGGTTATGAATTCTTATCTATATCAAATTGGCATCATTAGTATTGATAATAATTATTATATCAGTTGATCATTTAAGAAAAGTTTTGTTTGTAATCAATTTAAATTGTTATTGGTTTATCTTTGATCGGCATGATCGACTTTAATTTCTGATCAAATTGAACGCAAACTTATTGATCTTATCTACGAAAAACTAATCAATCAATAGCCAACAATCAATAATCAGTATCAAGATTAATTCCCTCATGAAGACATCATAATCCATTTTTGAATGATTATTCCTCATCCCGATTACCCTGATCATCCCATTTTTATAATGTTATCAAAATGAACACCTTTGTATCTATAAGGTAATTCTCAATCTTATAATCATCTCTCTCTCTCTCTGTCATAACCGTTTAAATAGGTAAATATTATTCAGGAAATTACTGAGAAATCTGAATAACGCATGACAATTTTGACTTACTTTTTATCGCAAGTTAAATAAAATGAAAAAATATCTTATATTCAGTTGACGAAAAGCCTCTAACAATTAACGTGAAGTTTTTTTGTATCATCAACGATAATTACGTTCATTTGTTGGTTTAGTTAAATTTAGTTTGTTAATTGTTGTATCAAAAGTTGATTAAGTGAATCAAATTGTTTCTAAGTTGATTGCTCACTTCCCAAATCGGATAAGTTATTTTTTTTCAACAGGTAAGCAAAATTTTATTTTCCTTTGACGATTAACTGATTTAAAGTGAATATTGTCCAATTTAAATTGCGAGGAATAATTGATTTGATGATAGATGATCTTCAATTGTTACAGTGGCTCATCAAACTTACAATTAGATTTGTGATCTAGAAATAAAATGGACATAAGATTTTAAAGAAATAATTAATAAGACTTATTATAGGGATTCGATGAGTTAAATATCAATCTAATTAAAACTATTAGTTAGATAATCGATTAATAAATCAATTTCGTGATTAATTTTCCAGTTTTATATGAAAAAAAAATCAGAAAAGTACAACTGTTGAAATGTAATGGAAAATCTATAAGTTTCTGATGAAACTTGATTTCGATTAAATTGTTCACTAGATCAATCATTTCTGCGTGATTGTAAAGGAAAGTTAAATGATAATTAGTCTAATTGTGAATCATTCCCATTGATTCAGGAATAAATCATCAGAAAAGATCAATATGTTATCATCCAGCAGAAAGTTATTCGGATTGAGTCAAACAATCGTTTTATCGATGGTCCTTTTAATCGCAATTTGGAAAGTTTCAGAAGCCAAGGAACGAAGTATGTTCTTCATGAACGGAAGATATGGAAGAGTAGATCCAAATGTTAGGCGACTTTTTGTAAACAATCTGAGGAGAGAGAGATCAGGTAAGATGATTTCGAACTAAATTAAATCAATTATATTTAGTAGAAAGAGATTCGGGAAAGTCTCGAGTATAAGATGGATGAGATTCTGAAATTCTCTTGAATTGTTACTTTTCATTCCGATTTCAGACTCGAACAATGAACAACAATCGACAACGGGGAAAACATTTCCATATGATTGTCGATTGAATTCAAATGGACAATTGATCTTGTGTACCGGTAAGAGATTCATATTGACAAGATTATCATTACAATTATTAATTCAGTTGCTAATCATTAGTATGCATCAGTTTTTCGTGTTCCAGAAATGATCGAAGAACAGAATTGAACAATTCCAATCCAAATCGAACTTAATCACAAAGTGATATAATTAAACATCATCTCACAGCAACTGGAACATTAAGAGAGATCATAATTTGAATTCACCAAAACTTCACGAATATCAATCAACCTCATCACCAGGATTCCAGTGTTTCCTTCATATTCATCAATTGGTCAAAATGTAAACTAAAAAGAGAAAAAATTTTGTATCAATTCAGTTTCATTCAGTTTGTGTTGATTTACAATCAATTAATAATTAAATGTTAGCAATATTTTCACTGTAATCTTAATTTTGCTCTTATTTGAAGATCCCGATTAAAGAAGTTATTAACAATTCAACTGTTAATTGTTTCCTTCATTGAGAAAATCACCAATGGCTGAAATTTGAGACTCGATTTGCTACGACCTTTTGACAATAAGTCGAAAAGAGATGGACTCGGATTAAAAAGTTGACAAATGACAGCTAATTAAGATAAAGATAATTAAAAATAAGCTCTTAGGATGATCCAAATTGTGCATAACAATTAAGGATATTCAAACTAAAAGTAACTTGAAGGAAGTGGTTCCCTTAAAATTGACAATTATTAACATCAAATGAGCTTTTTTTCCAGAAAAAAATCCAACAATTCACTAAACCATAAGCACAATAATCCGAAAATGATTAATTAATCACGGACAAGAACATAATGATACTTGATTAATTGTTTTTCTATTGATTAAGGATCCAAAACGACATCTGCCAATCTCAATAAGTAGGAAACAATTAGTAAAAATGATTACCTATTCATTGGAAATAAAATTGATCGTCCCAAAATAGAGTAACCAACATGTTGATCGTCGTGTGGTCTTCGTCCGAATACAAAGTGACCTTTAAAAGAAGCGAAATGAAAAAAAAGATCAAACAATTAACCAACAAAAAAACAAAATCCAAATAGAAACAAATTAAACAATAAGCAAATCGAAAAGTGAACAATTAATTAACCAAAAACAAGAAGAGTGTTTGAATTATCACCTCAACCAAACGTTCCCATTGCCCTGGAATCATGTGTTCAATGAGTTCCCTTAACAACAAGAGAAAACCAGCCAATTACAACAGAGAATAGAAATTGAAATAACTTCGATTTTAAAATTCACTTCAGAAAATCAATAAAAGACGTCAATTAATCCACTTAAGTTAAATACACTGAATTTAGTCAACCAATTAATAGAAATTAAAATTTAATTGTCAACAAAATTACAGAGTTAATGATGCGCATGCGCAGTGAGATGACCCAATTTGTGTTCATTTTTTGCTTCTCATCAAATCATATGAAAGGTTGAGTTACAATATTTACTATTGAATTTGTTTATTTTGGTTGTTAATCAACTGATTGTTATTTGAATGGCACTTAAGATGCCGAGTGTTTTAATTTGGTTATTAAAATTGTTCCCTCATCACTTTGGGTTGGATTGAGCACCAAGGAGGAAGAAGAGAGAGAAATTGATTTACCCGCGACTCTTTCTTTCTCTACCTTTTGTTTTCCTCTTTCTCGCCTTCCTTTCTTTTCTCTCTGTTTTTCTCTTTCTTTCAGTTGTCTCGGTGTTTTTTTCCTCTTCCACTGTTGTTGAAAGAGAGAAGGAGAGACTGAGAGAGAAACTGAGAGAATAATCAAAAAGGTAATTGTGTTTTTTGTGACCTTTCATGTTAATCTTCGGGTAAATTGTTTATTCTTAATCTTATTATCATGTTTTCGTCATTTATTGTTCCATCTTTGTTATTCTCTTTGTGTCATATTTATTAACCTTGACTCCTATTTGTCTTTCTCTCTCTCTCTCCAACTCAATTGGTTATTCTATCGGTGGCTCATTTTATCTCTATCAACGTATTTCCATTAATTCTCTTGTTGGTTTGGATCAGTAATTCAAATAGACAGATAGTGAACTTGGTTTTTTAATCCATCATGACCACAAATTGTAGCGCGCAAGTGGCAGAAACTGCTGTTAGTCCGAACCAGGATAAAGCTGAAGAGGAATCGATTGAGATTAGTAATGATCATAGTAACAATCAAAATTGTGATAATGCTAATGGTAATTATGGAAGTGATAATGTAATAATCCCTGAAACGAGTAAACCACCACCATCACCATCCAATGGTAAATGTAAATTAACTAAAGGTGAGTACACAGTTGAACTCACATCAGATTCAGTCACGCTTTTACTCCTCATTCAGTTCTTGCTCGTTGACAATGAAATTTGCTCTTCTGGTGAAATAATTGTATCGATTTTAATTGGTGTTCTTTTCTTTATCTTGTTTCCCATCTCTAATCTCCTCTGTTTTCATCAACTTTCGGAAATGTACTTTCTAATTAACTCAATTTTAGAGCCAACCGCGGAAACTTATACTGACCATACTGGTACTGATTTGATGCAATTTCTTACGGATACTTTGCAAAACAATCCCAAAGATCGGGTTCATTTGCTCAAAATAGAGAAACAATTGACTGACCTGGTCAAAGATCCTAAACGAAGTCAACATAAATTTGGACCCATGTCCTCGTACCATAGGATGTTGGTTCATCGGGTAGCGGCTTTTTTCGGTATGGATCATAATGTAACCAATGTTGATAATTCTGTTATTGTTTCTAAAACACGGACAACTCGATTACCTGAGTTCAAGTTTAGCGAGCAGATTAAAAATACTTCTAAGCCAGAGTCGAATGAGCCTGTAAGGTCAATCATTAAAAGAGACTCGTCATCATTGGATAAACTCTCCGAAAAGGGTTATCTTAACGACAAATCTCCCGATCGTCGAGGTAACACTTTACATTTGGTCGAAAGCCGTCGAAGTAAATCGTTAGAAGAAAGAGAAGAAGAATACGAGAAAGCGAGAGCTCGAATTTTCAATCAAGAATCAACTTCTTCAACCGAAACCCCAAGTGATGCTTGTGCCAACTCTTCGGCCACCGATGATTCAGTGGCAACCACTAGTAGTGGCATTGTGGTGTCAACTAGTGCAACTAATTCTAGTCTCAGTGTTTGCAATGAAGATCTCAAATCAGGTAGTAATTGGTCATCAACTGGTTCGAGATTATGGAGCAGCACAGAATCCGAAGGCTCAAATAAACCAAGATTCCTGCGTCTTCAAAGACAGAAAAGATTACCCGATAGCTTTGATTCTGATTCCTCCAGAGCTTCTTTCACAACTTCCTCGTCATTATCTTCAGCCAGTGGAATGTTTTTGAACAATTCAGCGGTGACCAGCACTGGGCCACAAGCACAATTATCTCCTCCACCGTCAATTGGATGTAATAATGGGATCATGAATCATAGTCAATCTTTTCCTTATACAGTCAATCAAGTCTCGCTACCTCTAACTCACAGTAATAGCGGTCAAGTTGCGACTGCTTCTGATTTTAGGTACACAACTCCAGTGCAAGTAAGTGTAATAATAGTTCAAATTGTCCGACTGATTTGGGAAAATATTAACGTATTTAATCAACTAATCAAATCTTTTGTTTTTCTACCATCAGGTGCCACCAAGTGTTCCTATGTATGTTAGTCCCCATGGAGGTGCCTTTGCTCCCAATCAATTCAATGGAGCTCGTCCCATGCCACCTTCCCACCAATTAAATGGCACTCGACCGATGCCACCACCTCACCAATTGAACGGAGCTCGTCCCATGCCAACTCCTCAACACTTGAGCGGAGCCCGACCGATGCCACCTTCTCATCAAATGAATGGAGCTCGTCCTATGCCTCCTTCCCACCAATTGAACGGAACCAGACCTATGTCGACACCTCACCAATTGAACGGAGCTCGTCCCATTCAACCTCCCCACCAGTTGAATGGAGCTCGACCCATACCACCTCCCCACCAAGCTCAGATTATCCCATCATCTTATACACCACAAAATCCTGTTCATCATCCAGTTCCTTTGTTTTTTGTATTCAACTTTCAAAAAAACGACTCAAATTCTTTAACTGAAACCCCAAGTGATGCTTGTGCCAATTCTGCAACTACTGGTGATCCATTGGCAACCACTAGTAGCGGCATCGTGGTGTCAACTGCAAATAGTTCTAGTCCCAACTGTTGCCATGAAGATCTCAAACAAGGTAGCAATTGGCCATCCACTGATCCAAGATTATGGAATAGCACAGAATCCGAAGGCTCAAATTCAAATAGACCAAGGTTTCTGCGTCTTCAAAGACAAAAACGATTACCTGATAACTTTAATTCTGATTCCTCCAGAACTTCCTTCATAACATCTCCATCAATATCCTCCGCCAATGGGATGTTCCTTAGTGGTTCAACAGTGACCGGCACTGGACCACAAACACAATTATCGTCGCCCCCGCCATCAATTAGCTGCAATAATGGAATGATGAATCACAATCAATCTTTTCCGTATACAATCAATCACATGTCGCTACCACAAGCTCACCATAGTAGTGGCCAATTAGCGACTGCTACTGATTTTAGGTACTCAACTCCAATGCAAGTAAGTTGATTTACCACAACTTCAAATGAACTAAACCAACTAATTAAACCTTTTCTTTTTCTACCATCAGGTGCCACCAAGTATTCCTATGTACGTTAGTCCCCATGGAGGTGCCTTTGCTCCCAATCAATTTAACGGAGCTCGTCCCATGCCACCTCCCCACCAAGCTCAGATTATCCCATCGCCGTATTCACCACAAAATCCAGTTCATCGTCCGATTCCTTTGTTTTTTGTATTCAACTTTCAAAACAAACGGTACCATTGAAGGTCAAAATTTTAGGAACTCATTTAAATAAAGGAATCAACAAATCAAATCTAAGAAAAAGAAACAAAAGCAAATTATAACGGAAGGAAAAGATTAAGATTCGATCCAATAAATTTTGATGAACTTAAAGATTGACAAACAATTTCCTAACCAATTACAACTTCAAACTGGATTCATTTCGAATTATCTTTTTTTCTTTGCAATTTTTCATCTATTGATTGAATATCAATCAAAGAGTAAAAACTATTACAATAATAATAATATAAAGTCGAAGTCGCAATCAGATCACTAATAGATACAAGCTAATTGTGATTAAGAATTGATTCTCATTCTCTTTCCCTATTGTGACGTAGCTCAGTCTAAAACTTGTCAAGTCAATTAAACTTGTCACTTAATTTGATTGTTTCTTTTTTTTGTGATACCATCAGAAAAAATCAATTTCCCATTCAACAAAATGAAAAATCATAGAGATAATGATCTGTTGATTGTAATGCTGCAATTTATTGGTTAAAAACTAAATTATAAAACACTGTTAATTTATTTCTATTGTGATATTAATCTGTTTTTAATTACGCGCAATCAATTGTTCTTGATTGATTGAAGATTAACTCTCGATGTGTCAATCACTTGCAATAACAAACAGGACAATCAACTTAAATACCATTGATATCCAATCCTAATTGTCATTAATTTATGTATTAATTGGTCTGATTGTAAATGATTGTATGATAATTAAATGATGCATGAAAATGCTAAACAACAGGAGTAAACACCTAATCCATTGCAATCAGGTAACAATTTGTTTATGATTTTTTGTTGCTTGGACACTGGACACTGGTCAATGTTGTTACTTTCTCACTCAAACTCACTTGATTTATATTTTTTCTTGATGCAACACTAATTGTATTCAGTTTAATATTCACTTAATTTAGTTATTTTTTATATCCATGTGAAGATCATTATTATGACCTTAAATTGTCGGATTGACCAACAATTTGTGATGATCTTTAAGTTGATTAAGTTAATCTATTGATTGTGTTAAATTTTATTCTCATTCTTGTTTCATCATCTTCTCAATCAACCACAATGTCCATTGGATCAGATCGTGTAAAAGTGGCCGTTCGTGTCAGGCCATTCATATCCTTTTCATACAATCAATTTTAATTCACTTCTAATCTAATTAAATTCTAGTTAATTGTACAATTTAGGCCTAAACAAATTTCGATACTGTCATGTGTAGATCTTAGTGTTATTGTTAACTTGATTGTTTCATCTACTTCCTTCCTCTTAACTACTCTTTCTCTCTGGTTAACAAAATTAATTGTCCTTTTAAATCACTCAACCCAATTTATCCTTAATGGATCTATGATAATCCAACAATCAATCTTACCTCCATTTTGTGGTTCTAATTGTTACACACGAATTTAATCATGAGAAAAAAGCTTCCTGTCTCTCTTACCTGGTCACCCCATTTTCGTCATTCTTACTCTCTGGCTCATCTTATTTTCATCCCAATCGCCAGATTATCATCCTTATCATCCTTATCATCCTCATCATCATCTCTACCTGTGTATTACTATTTTTACCTGATCAAAGTGTAACCACAACTTCACAGTTTAACATGAAATTCATGATGAATTTGAGTCTAGTAACAAAAGGAATGTATCAATGAGGATAATCAGAGACCATTAATCACGCAATTAAGTTACACAATCAAAAGATGACAAAAGATTTCACCACATGATCAAGTTATTAACATGCTCATGAAATGAGAATCCATTATTAAGCTAATCAACATTAGATTATTGTTTACAGGCAACAATTAGAAAGGTTTGAGAACAATCAAATTGAATTTGTAGAAACAATTTACATGAGTAAAGAAAATTTTTATCAATTGACAATCTAACTTAAACTTAATTAGTTGACTTTTTCAATATTTTCATTAATTGATAATTAGATTGTTTTTGTCAACAATCAACAGAATCAGAAATTGAGGACAAAAAGTATTAGTTAACCAAAAACAAGGAAGAGGATTTACCCTGAAAGTGAGAAACAACTAAATACAATTTAATTGACCTTAAATTGTTGATTGATCGATTGTTATTAATAATTATTGTTATTACAATTGTCAATGTCAATTGATAGTAATCAATATCGGTCAGTCTCTTTCAATCAACTTTCTTGATTCAAAAATAGGAATCAAAGTAAATGGATCACCAAAAGTTATTGTGTTTTCTCAATCAAACCAAACAGCAATCAAATCAAATCAAATCCTTTCTCAGCTTCAACTTAATCATCACAATTAACAATCATAATTAAAAATTTGACTCTCAATCAGATTTTAGTCAACTAATTGGTTTTAAGATTTAATTGAACAACTACTGATTACTAAATCACTGCGGTTAATGTATTATTATCATTCTATCAGATTAACTGGATTAGCCAATTAATCAAATGAACAACCAACAATTAGATCCACTGATTGCCTTTTCAATGCAATTTAATTGTTAAATTCAGGTAGATTGAAAATCGACAATCAAATTGTTGACTGAACTTAGTTTATTAAGTAATTAATATATTTACATGGACCTATGCTAATCACGGTTTAGTTGGGTTCATCGAAACAATTAATTGATCACAACAATCAGCTAGATATGCTCTAGTTAATTCAATGTATTTATTATGATAAATCGTAATAAATAAACAATCACAATAAATAATCAACATGATTAAGGTAAAAAAAATGGTAATCAAGTTAATGAGCAGAATCCAAATTACAATTAATCAATTGAAATTAACTAATAATCTTCTAATAATCAACAATTAGTAAACTTTACAACCAACTAATCCTTTAATGTTAATCAATTAAACATCAACATTTGATTGAATGTTTTCCAGTGATTAACATGAAGATTAACATGACAATTTAGTTAATTGACAAAACAAAATTTAGATAATAATTAAATTTTGTTATTCTTGAATCATAAAAATTAAATTATGTTGATAAATTGATTTAAACATGATAATAGTTGATATTTAATATTAAAAGGTAGATATGGAAACTGTTGTTATCGTGATTGCGTGAGAATTGCTTTAAATCAACCTTGATATCTATTATCATGTTAATTTGATTAGTTTTTTATTGTCATTTATAAATCATCACTGATCAACAATCATTTTATATTGATGGTTTGTTAATTTTCAGTAATTTTCATTAGATTCAATTGTCATGGTGATCAGAACCTTGATCAATTGTCTGCGTTTCATGTTCAACTGAAAAAAACAAGTAAATTGATTAACTAATTAGAGATAAATGAATATGGTTAACATTTAAATTAAGTTAACATTAGTCACTAATTGTTATCATTTTATTGTTACAACTTTTTATCTAATTGTAGCAATTATAAGTTATCGTTGTTACGATAATTTAAATTACTTGGAAAAGATTTTTCTAGGTTTAAATTGCATGATCTTTAATTGTACTGTTAGAATGTAAGTTAATTGTCATTCATAATTGCTCCTTAACTCACTTTCTACACAATCAACGAGAGAAACAACGAAATGCCAAATGTATTCTGGACATGGAATCGGGCACGACCGTTTTGTACAATCCGAATCATCCTCGAGAAATGCCCAAGAAATTCACTTACGATCACAGTTATTGGTCTCATGATGGTTTCGTCGACATCGATGGTTCAATCAGTCGAGCTGATCTCAATCATCCCAATGGCTCTAAATATGCTGATCAGGTAATAAAAAATAAGCATCATCATAATTTCACTAATAAAGTTAATTGTTGTCAAAGTGATTAAGCAAATGCCAAGACAATCATAAAGACAATTTCCAGTTAACTTGATTGTTTTTACATTTACTGCTTTGCAGTTTCAATGACAGTTTGATAGAAAGACTGAAAACAATTTAATCTCATTAAAGATTAACAATAATTTGTAATGAATCATTTGATTGCACAATTTGATTGATGATGATTATATCATCAATAGATTACATTAAGGTTACCCTGTGGTATGAATTTGCTGTCTGATTGACTGTTTTGATTTGATTCGACCAGGAAAAAGTTTATAATGATTTGGGTCGATCGGTACTGACCAATGCAATGGACGGTTACAATGCTGCTATTTTCGCCTATGGACAAACTGGATCAGGCAAATCTTACACTGTAATAGGCTATGGGGCTAACAAAGGTGTGTAGGTGATTGGATCTCATGTTAATTAGCAGCAGTTAGATGACAATTTGTTTTTCTCTTAGGAATTGTGCCAAGACTGTGTTCAGAACTTTTCGACACGATAACTCACCGAGCCAACGATGGAACGCAAGTTGAGGTGACTCTTTCGATGATCGAAATTTATAATGAAATAGTTCGCGATCTATTGGGTGACCAAAGTAATGTTCAGGCGAATGCGAAAAAGAAAGGATTAAAAGTTCGAGAGCATCCAACTAAAGGATTCTATGGTGAATTAGTTGTTTGATTAGGTTCGAATGCAGAATATTAATTGTTAATTATCCCGATTTAATATTCCAGCTGAAGGGCTTAAAAGTTTCTTGGTAACATCTCGTAAGGACATTGAGGACAAGATCGACGAAGGGACAACTAACCGATCGATAGCAGCGACTAATATGAATGAGACAAGTTCGAGAGCTCATACAATAGTTCAAATTCAAATTGTTCAACGGAATCGAAGCTCATCAGGCCAAGAAACTGCTAAAAAATCAATTATCCATTTAGTTGATTTAGCTGGAAGGTTAGTAATTAATCAACATAAATCAATTTATTCACAATAAGAGATAATCAAATTGAATCAATTTGGCATTTTCAACAAGAAACTCACCCATTAATTACAAACGAGAGGCATAAATCAATTAATAACAAAGTTAATGACTGATTAATTGATTATCGAACAGATTTTCCACTTTTTGATTACTAAATTCTCATTCTATCCTTAATTTTATCACAACTAATTAACTAACAGCGAAAGGTTATCAGGAACCATGGCGGTTGGCGATCGGTTGAAAGAAGGTGTAGCAATTAATCAATCGCTGGCGTGTTTGGGTAATTGTATCTCAGCTTTAGCGGAAAAATCAGCTGAGAAAATATTCGAGGTAAGATTAGATCATCTTCATTCTGACAATTAACTAATCAACTCAATCTTCTAGTACCTTATCGAGACTCAGTTTTAACTCGACTCCTTATGAACGTTTTATCGGGCAATAGTAAGACCGTTATGATTGCAACAATTAGTCCAGCCGATATTAGTTACGATGAAACTTTATCTACACTTCGTTATGGTAAGTTAATCGCAATTAAATGATTGATTGATTGATTGATTGAGAAGAGTTTGATTATGAGAAAAACTTGTTAACTTTTATTAATACAATTGTGATTAAGAAAAAAATTAAACAAGGAAATAGTAGTTACTATTTATTATTATTACAATTGAATAATAATACACATAAATGTATATATATTAATAGATGAATTAATCAATTAGATGGACATGTGAATGGTCAATTACAATTTAGGTCAATTTGATTGTCCACCAACAATCAATAATCAATCCTTCAATCATTAAGTTTAATTGTAATCATTTTAAAGAGGTAAATTTAATATTGTCATTCTAATATTGTAACTCTAACCTAATTGTGTTTGTTTAATTGTTCATTAAATTAGCTGATCGAGCTAAACATATTAAGGTTCATGCAACAATTAATGAAAGTTCAACGGATAAATTAATACGACAATTAAAGGAGGAAAATGAAAGATTAACAAAAGCAATGGAGCGAGGTGTAGTTGATTTAAATTCTGGTTCTGGTGTAACTTTATCTGAAAAAGGTAAAATAATCTAACCTTAATCATGAACAATAATACCTGACAATTAGTTAATTTTTCTCCATCTTCTTAATATTATCATTATTTGCAATAGATCTTAATGATATGAGATTAAAATATGAAGAGGAAATGAAAGCCTTGATGTCAGAAAATGAAAGACAAATGATTGAGATTAAGAAAACATATGAAGATAAATTAGCGGAAAAGGAAGCACTCGAAGCCGAGGACTATGTGGACGCCGATCGGGAAAAGTTGGAGTCCGAGAAACGGGATAATCCTTATTTGTCTAATCTTAATTTCGATGAACAATTATGTGGAAAGATAATCTATATAATTAGAAATGGTGTCAATAGTTTGGGCAAAAGTGATAATTGTTCAATCAAACTCTATGGTCCCTCAATTCAGGATCATCATGGACGCATTTATCGTAAGGATAATGACATCGTTATATTGGAAAGGGCTGCGGACGATTGTCGTATATTATTAAATGGAGACCCAGTAATCAATAAAGTTCATCTTAATCACAACGACAGGTAATTAGAATTGGATTAAGTAAACAATTTCTATTGACTTTTAATCTTAATCGTCTTGACAGGCTACTCTTTGGTACAACTCAGTTGTTTGTCTTTGTCCATCCTGGTCAGCAAAAGAAATCTAAGTTATCATTTGCTGAGGTCACTTTTGAACTTGCTCAAGAAGAGATTGCATCTAAGGCCGGGTTCGATATGTCTAATGATGACCAGTCCATGGAAACCGCTCTGCTTAACAAAGATTTACTTGAATTATTACCTACGATTGATGAAGCGAATGCGATTAGTAATGATTTGGGTAAAAATGTCCGATTCGAGATCATTTTGGTCTCGTCAGCATTTCTCGCCAAAAATAGTGACCGAACAGAGGTAAGGTCATAATCATCGTTACACCAACAATTCAACAGCAGCAATTCATTAATCTTGTTGATGTAACAATACAATCAGATGAGCGGTTGATCCCACGAAGATCAGATTAACTTTAATCTTCCGCCTTCACTTTGTTTTCATCATTTTCTCATCTTAATCTCTTGTCTTATCTTAATCGTAGGTGATGGTTAAGTTAATCAACGATGAACTTGGTCAAGAATTTTTATGGCCAAAAGATAAATTTGTTAATCGATTGTATATGATGAAAGAGATTTATCAAAATTATGCCCAAGGCGATGAAAACTGGAACCCATCACCGGTAAATAGTAAATGATAATCATCGTTAATCATCATGATCATTATCATGAATCAAATTAATCTCACCACTATCAACATGTCAATTAACCTTCACTTGTCACTTAAGACAAAAAATAACATCACCATGAATCTAATTCTGATTACAATCAATTTCATTTTCTCATGATAATGATAATTGTTTTTTTCTTTGTTTTCTCTTGATTGTTTACAGGACAAAGATCCATTTCTTGAAGATCCAAAGACGGAAGTTCTGATTGGAATAGTTCAGGTTTATCTTCAGCCATTAGCATTTCTGGTTGAACTGAAAGAACAATTGGAAATTCTTGATTTTAAAGGAGCTGAAATTGGAATAATTAACATAGAAATCGTTCCATGCACTTCAGATGGAAGAGAATTAAGTGAATTGGATGATGCTTATGTCGATACTCCTTCAGAACTAATCGGTAAAGATGTTTGCTTCGTATTCAAGATCCACGGATGTCGAGGTCTTCCCCCAAGATTCACGGTAATTAGCATGAAAATGAATTCGAATCGAGTTAATCTAATTCTCGTTATGAACCTTAGGATGTTTATTGTAAATACAGAATTTTTCTAGACGAAGAAGATTCTACAACGGAGATAATCTCTGACACCTCTAATCCCGATTTTAATCATCGTAAAATGTTTACCTTTTCACCGGCAACAAAAGCGCTAATCGATTACCTGAAAGAGGGATTTGTGTTAATCCAAATATGGGGAAGACAGTTGGCTAAACGGTCAAACAGTAATCAATCAGGAAGATTAACTAAACAAATGATGCAAGATGATTTACTCAATCAAGCCAACAATTTAATGCAAGGATTTAAAATGAACGGACGAAATGTTGATCCCAATAAGCAAAGTATTATCGTTGAATTGTTGTTAATGAAGAAACAACAAGCTCGACAACAACAGAGGATCGTAAGTATTAACAATTAACTCAATAACCAGCTGATTGATAGGAAACTAATCAATTGAACTGATCACCAGCGATTCTGTAAAGGTAATGATCAAATGGTGAACAAAACTTGGCTACTATTTGTTTATCTTCATCCTCATCATCTATGAGAATTGACATAGATTGGGAATCTAAATGTAGGACAATCTTTGAGTCTCTCAACTATTTTAAGTCCCAAAGACAAAGATTAAGATGAAGATAAACGAGGAAATGAAATGAACATTAAAATATCATCTTATTTATTATTTAATCTTTTTCCATCTTCATCCTCATCATCCTTATCATCCTCTTCCTTATTTACTCACACGCCAAGTTTAATCTGGTTGACTCTTTCTCTTCCTTTTCATCATTACCTTTTCCTCTTATCATGATTTTCTTATTAAATTATTAGTAAATTATATTTATTTTCTTCTCATTTAATGAACCACAATTGGAAATTGAGGTAAAAACAAACGATAATTTGATTGCAATAAACATCATCCTCATGAAAATTGCGTAAAAATGAATGAATGAAATGAAAGTAGGAAGAGAGATTCAACTTTAAGGCAGAATCTTGAACATTACATTTGATCAGAACTTTTTGTTAAATCTACTGAGTGGGAATTGATTATTAAGGATACAATTATTTAGATTATGATAGTTATAGTGTTTATTGTTTTGACAGTTAATTGTAATCAGAATAATTGTTGTTTATCTGCAGGAAAATATCAGAAAATTGGTTGAGATTTTTGAACAATATGGTCGACCCAAAATTCCCGTTCAACTGGTTAAGGAATTGATTTCAGCAGCAAATCCAGACAGTGCTCAGCACATAATAAACAAAGTTGGCTTAGGTATGTAAATTGCTGTTAATCACCATCATCTTAATCATCATAATCTTAATCACTTTGAAAACTGTTTCAATCTCATCTCTCTCCATCAACCTTATGTAAAATTGTTTGAGTTCAATGAATTATTGTTAACATTTGCCAATTGTGTCAATTGTTAGACTTTTCCTGTTTAATTGCGATGATGATTCCATTCAATTGGGATTAATTTTTCAACAATTTAGCTACAATAAGTTGATTATTTGTTTAATTCATTTATTTTCTCTTTCATTTCTTTCATGGACAATTACAACTTTACTATTGGACTAAATTCACTGACAATTAGATATTGATTATGGGGAAGAATCAACAAAATCAACAACTTGTACAATTTTATGAAATTATTTATTTAATTCACTCATTTAATACTCATTGTAAATTGATTGTCTTTGTTGTTCAATGTTAATTTTTAATTGTAATATAAATAACAAAATCAATTGTGCCATTTGATTAACATGATCAGTTAAAAGCAAATTAAATTATTGATGATCAATCAGTTTCATTTATTATTCGTATCAAATTTTTGCATTTCATCCGAATATCAATAGATAATTAAGATGTTAACGATCATCATATTGTTGTTATTCCAACGATTACAAGTGTTAATGATAACAAAAAGAAATTAACTGTCAATCAAATTTAATTAAGAAAAAGATTTTACCCCAAGTTGTTTTTTCTACGTGAAGATGGCGACACTTTCAATTCTCTTTGCTCCTCCTTAAAATGGAAGAAATTTTTTCTTTCAATTGATGAAAACAGTTGATGTTTAATCTGCGAGCCTGTAATCAATTAGACTTTTTTGTTGTGTTACAATTTAAGGACAACAATTGAACAATTTAAATTAAATTACGGATTATGGCAGATATTAAAACCGATTCTTTCGCCAAAGTTGTCCGAAAGAAAGCTGGCAGAGCCAAGGAACGGGTAAGTCACTTATTTTCCTTTTCCATAATCACTTTTATTTCTGTTGATTATCCTTTTCATCTCTGAGCTTCATCAATTCTCTTCCTCTATTTTTCTCTCAATTCAAGTGTCTCTATTTCCTTTCTTTTCTTATGTGTCTACACTTTCTCTTCTCACCTAATAATATTCTATTCTATTTTCCATCATCTCTGCTGTTTCATAGTTCCTTCAAAACTTAGGTAAAGCTGACAGGACAACCGATGACCTCTTCGAAGCCTCTCAAAACAACTTTGGCCGGCAACAAAATTCAGCGACAAGGCTTCAAAAAGAGGTTAAAAACTACGTAACATGCATCAGAGGTACACTAATTTAATGTCATTATTGTCACATATTATATTAATACTATTATTCTGTTTTCTTTTTTTTCAAAAGAGAAAGAGAGAAGGAGAGAGAGAGAGACCTTATTCTCACTCTTTTTCTATGCCTTATATATCAATTCTAATCTTGTCTTTTATATTCTATTCTCTTTTGACCTCTGATAACATTTCTCTGGTGACTATCTCATTACTAATGGAATCTTTTTAGCCTTACAAGCCGCAAACAAAGGTCTCATGGATTGTTTGACAGAAATATATGAACCCGAATGGCCTGATCAAGAGCAAATACCCGTCAAAGCTGCAACTATGGATTTACTTTGGGAAGATCTATGCCACAAGTTAAATGATCAAGTCACTATACCTTTGAGCACATATTTGAGTCAATTTTCAGAGATTAGGGTAGGTATTTTTAATCCTGAGTTAGAAAACATTTCCACCCCGTTTCATTTACTTCCTTCATCATTGTCATCCCGCTCTCTTATTTTGCCTGGATTTTGTGTGTTGAGATGATTGTTTATCCTCTCAAGAGTGTTTGCTTTGTTCACAATTACACTTCATGGCTAATCAACATCAGGCAACCTAATTTACCAATGCCTTGGATGTTATGTTGTTATTAACATGAAAAATCAACTTGGACACCATTTTCACTGTGGAAAATTTCCACTGCCACTAGAAATTGAATCTCAATTGGATTAACAGAAATACACCCAAAGGGATAATACAATTAGCCACCAATGTTTGTTTATGTGCATGTTTCTCATCTTCCTCAACAATTCCTCCACAATTAAACCTCCATTTTCATTGGATTAACTCAAAGTGCAACCCAAGTGAACTCTTGTCCACTATCTTGTTGATAGTTTTTATAATTTTCCGTCCAAATTTTCATCTCCTTCCTGTTTCCTTCGGGAGACTAATTATTCAGTGAAAATGCATGAAGCAAGTTTTTGGCATCGATATTTATTCAAATATCGAGATTGTCAAAATAAAAAGGAAGAACATAAGAATAACTTTAAGGAAGCCACAGTAAAATTTTGTGAATCTATTCCAAATTTAATCCGAGACTTGGAAGCCAACGAATTAATCTAAATAGCTCAAGAATTTGGCACAATTGTACTTTCAACCTACGGAGAGAAAGAAATTTCATCAAAGGATAGAAAAGGAGAGAAAGAGCTAATATTATAATAGACAATTCATTCCTCATCATCATCATCATCGAAAAGAATATACTTTTTGTTTCCTTTTTAATGAAAAAATATCATCTTCCAAGTCTCTTCTTCATCCACCGGAGCCATTTCCATATTCATCTATCCATGTTCAATATTCCCAATTTAAGACTAAAATCAATGTTTGTGTGGAAAAGCAAACACAATTTCGTGATTTTGATTCATCATCACCTGAAAATAAGAAAACATCTCCATCCTTCTTGAATACCTGTTGCCATCTTATCATCAAAATGATGAAATGAAAGGAGATAAGATGTTAATGATAATGATGATGAAGGGCAAAGAGCAATTAGCAATTTACTTTGGATTACTACTCGTGACCTACACTAACGATACCACCACCGTCAAAGGAAAAGAGTTGCTGACCAAGAGTCCAGCGTATGGAAGAGCTGAGGGAAGAGTAGCCACCGTGAAGTTGAATATCAAGATTTGCCCAATCCACTGAGAAATGAACTTAAATTTATGTTCAGGCTTTGGATGAGCTTAACTTTTTAATATAACCAAAAAAACCTGTTAAAAAGTAACCCAACCAATGAATCTTTGTGGCTCTTAATAGTGATAAGGATAAAGGAGCAGGGAAGATGAAGTCAACTCTTTGCAGTTATTTGCCCTCGGCGAAATTGTTTTTGACAACAAACCAACAACAAACTATTCCCATCAGAACTGTTGACCAAATCAGTATTCTGCATTACATTAGCTCGACCGTAGTCTAAACTTAATGCATCAAATGGATTCCCATCAATTTAAATTGCTTAGTCTCTTTTTTAAATCTTTTATCGTCGATTCATATATGAGTGTTTACTCAGCATCTTTCATCTTCCAAATCAAAGATGAAAAATGTTCGATTTCGTTCTTGTGATCATATGGTCTCAGTTAATGTTGGAAATACTTCCTCATCATATATTTGTGATACAACGATGATTTAGTGAATAGTAAATTATTTTTCTTGACAGGTAACTCTCATGCAATCTAAAGTAACTGTGATTAGAGATTTGAAAGATTGTTCCAAAAAATAACAAATTTACAAAGATGAAAATCATGTACAATTTTCTTTACCTTTCAAAAGGTAGAGTGAGTTGTTTTTTACTTTGATGAAAAACAAAATAGATCAAGGAGAGCCAGTGATGAAAAACTATGTTGTCTTTTCATTCTCCCTCCGCATCCTCTTCTCTCTCTCTCTCAAAAACACACCTATTGCCCACTCTCTTACAGATGAAGCTTCCCATTCATATTTTTCATGTCATATTGATTGATTTTTTTCTCATTATGAGAAAGACTTAAAAGCATCTCTGTGATTTGACCTTGTTCTCTCTCTCTTCCTTTCTATGTGTATTTCCCCTCATCATCATTGTCTATAATATTAACCAACATTTATTATTGTTTTACTTATTGTCTTTCTCTCTTTTTGTATGTTAATAGGCTAAAATTGATAAACGGGGACGAAAACTGGTTGATTATGATTGTACTCGACACACAATGGAATCATTGGGTCGTGGAGCTGGTAAAAAGGATGATATTAAGATTGCAAAGGCTAGGGAACAAATGGAAGAAGCTAAAAGATTGTATGAAGTGTTGAATCGGGAACTTCACGATGAATTACCCGCCCTTTACGATAGTCGGATTCCCTTTCTCATATCAACCCTGCAAACACTTTTCGAAGCGGAGACCACTTTTCACTCTGAGTATTCCAAGACTCATGCTCAACTCAGAGAGATAATCGACTGTTTCGCCATGGAAGCCCAGAAAGGTTCATATCACACTAGTGCCCGACATGTTAGTTTTCCTCCTTCTTCACCGGGTAACACAATAACCGGACACAATAAACCGGAAACCAATATGACGAGGCCTTATGAAGAAATTGAATATAAAAATAAGAGCTTAGAAAGGCAAAAATCTAATGTGTCGGTGACCAAAAGTGTAGTTTCAACCAACAACCAGTCAAATGGTGATTCAACTCATCATCCTACCGGTGATGGTTAGTTAGAATAGGAGTTTCCACCTCATCATCTTCTCATCATTCTCATTGAATGTCCGTTTTATCATGTTTTTTTCTTTCTCTTTTCTCGGTTACCCGGAAAATGATAACATCCTGATTCCAAATACTATGATAACTTTTACAATCAGGATACATTTTACAACGAGAAACTATAAATGACTAATCATCTTAAAGATGATTGTCATGGTTCAGTCCTGTTTCACCAATTCTTTAAGTAAACATTGAAGTTAATCCCTTTGTCTTTGTTAATTTTGAAAGGACTAAAGTTGAAACCTTCAAAGAATCATAGGTATTTTAACTGAATAGGTTGATAGTCCGATCCGGCCACTAGTTTATTTTGTTGATTAGGATGGTTGTCCATTAATTATTATAATTAATTGGTTTACATCTCACACCTAACCAACCTAACTAACCTAATCAAACCAAACCAAAACGACCTAACTTCATTCAGAACAGCACCAAACTAAAATTTCTATTTTAATGGATTCTTTGACAATTTTAACCTAAAACTTGTGAAAATTAACAAAGACAAAGGGATTAACTTCAATGTTTACTTAAAGAATTGGTGAAACAGGAATATACCTGATTGTCATAGAGAAGGCAACAATTAACGAGTTACTATTATCAATTCAAAAACAAGTTACTATTTTGTTTCTCATTAGTCTAGATAATGAATTACAAATCGTTTTACATGTTTAATAGTAGTTCTTGTAATGATAATGGCAACAGTTAATTGTATCAACGGACTGAGTTGATGATGATATGGTGCTCATTTATTATATGTGTGATGTTATTTTGTTTTAGTTTTACAACTATTAATTATCGAACCAACATAATTAACTTCCATTTTTTTTCTCTCTCTCTCTCCCTTTTACAACCTCATCTTTTTTGCATCTCTCTCACTGATTATCATCATCATCACCATAGGATTAACACAAGAAAAGAGTGAAGTTATATCAGATGGTTTGAATTCGGTAAGTGAAAACAGCTTTAATTGTTGACATGATATTTAATTGTTGATTCATTTAATTGGTATTGTAATTCATTTTTATGTATAACGTTACTAATAACGTTAGCAACCAACAACAACAACAACAACATAACCACGGTTATTATGATTGTTACAATTTACTCATTGAAAAAGTTGAACATTATTTTAGTATCCACTCTAAATGATTACAATTATCTATATGCTTGACCAACTTGAAGAAATAGTAGATTATCTGACCAACATCTAATCTATTTTAAATCTTGTTGTTAATTTACTTAAAGTACTTTGATCTGTTTATCAACCAAAAAGTTACTTATAAAAAAAACTTGTTTCCAATTTAAGATAAACTGTCATTAGATTGTTGGTTTCAACGATTATCAACAATTTACTGATCAAGTTGACAACGGAAACAACTTACTTGAAAAAAGCATTACTGTTAAAGTCCAAATTAATTTAATTGATTGCTGTTGATTAGTTGCCATTAATCAAAGTATTATAACTGAAAAGGTGAAACAAATTGATGACCTTAACAAAAATGTAATCATCTTTTTATTAATTAACCTTCCAGTTAAACTAATTATGATTAGTGTTTACCTTTAATAATAATAATAATAATCAACTAATCATCAGTTTTGATTCTTACAATTTTAAATTGTATTTATCATTCATCCATCCATCTTATTGTTAAGATAGTTAATCAATTAATTCGTGATTAGTCATAGAAATAACCAATTACTTGATTACTTAATTTACTAACTAACAAAATGATTTACTCTCATCAAGATCCTTTTATTTCATTATTGTTATAATTTTTCATCTTTAATTCTGGTTACATGAAAGGGTTAAAACTGTTCAGGTTTTTTTCATATGAATTTCCTTTTTTGTTCAGGTTTATCTTCCTATTTCCAACTAATCAGTTGCTTTAATCATGTTGAGGTCAAATCTAATTATAATAATAAATTGATACATCGCCTTTATGATTAAATCCGGTTCCAAGTATTTCCTTATGATTAATTGTATTAGAGGAGTAAAAAAGATTAGCCATTATTTGTGCAATTAACTTTGAGACAATTAATTGTTGAAACTAACTTGCCAATCATAATTAATTTCATTTAATGTTAATTCAAATTAAACCCATCAACTGTTAGTGATGGTTCAATTTACTATCAACTTGTTTTATTATAATTCAATTTCTTAATTGCTGACTTTCTATTATTTCTGATCTAAATTATTTTCCATACAATTAATAGACTAGTAACTCGTTGTAATGTTTACATGTATTGATTTTCATTCTGATTTAAAAGCTCAGGTAAAAAGAGATGATATTAAACCTGTTCTCAGGTATGCCGATTATGCAAACCAGTCTATGTTTTGTGTACAAGGTGGATTCAGGTACAGGTAATAATATCTTAAGAAATACAGGTTGATAAGCAGAATAAAATTAAGATAAACATGATAATCAAGGAGGTAGATGATGATAATAATAATAATGAAAGATAAATAATGAAAAGCAATCACAGTTATCATATTAAAAGGTAACAACAAGTTGAAACGTGTTGTTTTCATTATGATATAATATAAGAAAGAAAAAGAAACAACAATTAACTGTCTGTCAACTAATTAATCTTAATTTGATTGATTTGTAATACTAATTGTTTCTCTACTTGTTCACTTATCTCCTTCTCTAGCAATTAAAAGTGCGTGCCACTTACAAATACGTCGCTGAAGATTCAGATGAATTATCGTTTGAAGCAGGGGAGATAATCCGAGTTATCGAGTATGAAGATCCAGAGGAACAAGAAGATGGCTGGTTAGTTGGAATTAAAGAATCAACTGGAGAAAAGGGATTATTCCCAGCCAATTTTACCAAACCCATTTAATTAACATCATAATTATTATATTACAAGGATATTATATTATATTAATTATCACAACAATCAGTGTGTGAGAATCAACAAACAACAACAAACACCATCAACTCCAATACCTTAACTAAAACATCAAACTTGAATACAAACAAAAAAAATGAACAATCCTCATTTGTGTTGATAGTGATGATCAAGTTTAAAGCATCATCTTACTAATTGTTGATTATTGAAAACAATCAACGTTTCAATAAATCAACAATCAACTTTAAACAATAAAAGTTTCTTTTATTCCTGTTAGACTGTTGTATGTGAATACAATTATACAATTATTATTATTAATTCAAACAATTGGTTAATTTGTGTTGCTCTTTTTTTTCTCTCAACAATCAATTAATCAATTAATTTGATCAGAATCAATATCATTTATATGTGACAATCAAAGTTTTCAATTGCTCTTTTGATAAAATATAATTTTCTTCATAAAAATGAGCTTATTGGTGGTTGTTGATTAAAAATTAAATGAGAAGACAATTAAAAGAGTGAGAAATACAATATTTATTAATTAACTTTAATGATGAACAATATTTGCTATTAATTAACCATCTATCATTTGCAAATTTAATCATTAATCAATAAACAAATTAAATGAACGATTCAGAGTTAACATGGAATGAAATTAATTAACAGTCAATGAATTTGAACAATTTAAATTATTTCCAAGAAACAAAATAAAAACAATTAGGAAATTAAAACGAAATAATTGAAATTAAATATCAAACATTACAATTAATCATTTTTAATTAACTTGATTCATAAACCGTGATGATATTTACAACAGTTAATTGGATTCATTGTTAAATTAACCGATTCCCAAACAATTTAAATTGGTCTCACTCAATGTTCACGTTTATTAATAATGATCATTGGAATCATTTTTGTTTGTATTTAATTTAATTGTATTTAAGGATTGATGCATTTAGGATGTTTATTAGTTTGGTTTAATTGTTTTTATCAACAAAAAAAGGTTTAGTCTTTATTATTGTTTTGTAATTGGTGGATTAGGATCAGTTAATTGTCAATTTAACTTCTTTCGTCGATCTGTGATTTACTAATCATTTGCCCAAACCGAAAGCGTATCGTTGAGATGCTCTTTTCCCGATACCGAAATTGTATCGGCGTTTAATGTATTCATACAAGTTGCGTTTTCCAAGACCGAAAGAGTAACGGGACTTTTTCCCTAATCCATAAGGAGATCTACTTGGAAGTCGCTTTTTGTTTTCCATAAACCTTGAGAAATCAGTGAATCTTTTACCGAGCCCAAAGGAATACCTTGTATCCCCTGAGGCTCCTCTTTTACCCAAGCCGAATGCATAACGGGCACCATCTCGTTTGACGAACTCAGGGTCACTTGGACTCAAAGAGAATGATGGATCTGATGAATCTAATTCGCTTTCATATTCATCGTTCAGTGAAGATGAAAAGGGTAATGAGGAAGGTGAATTATCGGAGGAAGAGGAAGAGGAAGAGGAAGGATTGATAATATTCCATCGGGTGTAAGGTTCTTCTGGAATAGAAACTGATCTTTTCGGCAATTGATGTTCGGCTGAAGATGAAGATAACGATGATACTGACGAAGATGAGAGTTTATTTATATTGCCAGTTAACGATTTTGAATCTTCGTTGATTTTTGATGATTCTGAAGTGAGTGAAGCCTCGCCCTGTGTCCATGTTACGCTTAGAACGATATTGACCAATAACAAAAATGAAGTAATTCGTTTACAAAATTCACTAATCTTTGGATAAACCATTGGTTTTAACTTTCCTTAATCCAGCGACAGATAACAACGATTAGAAGGGATAACAGATTAAAACAAGACTCAAACTAATCGCCGGGTGTGGATCCGATCCAAAACTTAAATGAAAATAGAAATCTATGTATAAAAAAATGGAAAAGAGTTTGAATTAGATTAGTTAACCCAGAGAATACAATCAATTAATATTTTCTCGATGTGCGATCACTTTACTTGCGAGTTATGATCAATCTCGAAGTGTGAAATTCTAGCTAAATGTCGAACTCTTTTTTTACGCAAGTTCTATGTTCTAATTATTCATAAGATGATGATTATTAAATCAATGAGAATTAATTTTATTACTATTCATTTTTTTCTCAATTCTCATTGTTTCTTTAATCTTTCACCATGCGAAGACGAGAAAATCATCTTAATATTTTGTAGATTCAAATGTTATTAACTGTTATCGAATAAAAGAAAATCAATTAATCGATAAACTATCAAACTTTTCAGCTTAATTGAGTTACAATCAATGAAATAAGTTAAACTTTGAACTATTGATAACCGTTAATTTTGATTAATAATCTTTCCCAATGATAATTGTTCAGGTAAATGATTTAATCTAATGATTATCAAGCTTTACCTTGCAATCATCAACAACCATTGATAATCAATTGAGATTTGATAATATTGATTATCAGGTAAAAGTTAATGAAGTCTTAGATTTGATTTTGTTGATTATCACCAGAAAACTAACATAATTGTTACAGAAACGTCGTAATAATAATTAATAAACAAGAGACCAGGAAGAATCGTAAGTTAATCAATTGTAATCAAAAGGTTTCTCTCTGTTAATTGAATGTGATAATAATTGAAGATTAAAAAATGATGAAATTTAATGAGAAGGAAATTTTCAGCACTCAATTCAAAATTGATTGTTAATTAGAATTTAAATTGACACAATTAACAACAATCTAAGATGAAAAATTGGATCAAAATTGATTAGAGGCAAATGTAACATTAAATTAAACTTTTGACAAGAGATGAAAGTTTTTCCATGTAGATGAACATGAAAACCCGAATGAAACTGTCAAATGTTGAGATTATTATTTTTCACCAACTCGTCAATCTTTATGATTATTTATCTCATGTCAAGCAAATCTTCAGTCTGAAAGTTCACCCTGATACCATGATAATGAATCTTGAGTGTGTACTTATTACTTGCCAAAGAGTTGAGTTCATTTTTCATGAGCTTTTTATCATCTTTCAATGTAAAATAATATGTTTTTCATTTTCAATTTTCATCATTACAGTTCCCATTGGTGGAAGGCTTTTGTTTCTTGTCAGTTATTAGTGTAATCTGATATACAATCATCAGAATTCTGGGTTTGGGTGAAATTGGGTGGGAAAAAAACGAGGAAAATGGTTTCTTATTATCGTAACAATTTATCAAATATTAACAACAATCTATTTTGACTAAACCACAAGTTTACCTGTTGAATTTGTATCTCAACGATTTCATTTTATCGATGCCACTTAAAAGTATTGTTATTTGATTGTTATCGATGATTAATGATCAGTAACAGAAATCAGTTTATGTTTTTAGGTAATTGACTTGATTAGCTTTAGATCGGATTAAGGATCTTGATTAGATTATGATTTGATTACGATTTCTATCACTATTAGTTGATTAGAGTTACCAATTGATTGTGATGCTTTTGATTTGATGGGAAAAAAGTTTCAAAACTGATCTCTTGATGAAATTGAGAAATTAACAAGATTAAAGTTTTTTTTTAATCAATTAAATTGTTCTGATTTTCATCTGAATGTTATTTTAAACAATATTTTGATAAATTAACCTTTAATTTTGAATTAAAGTAATAATCACTGATTCGCAACAGGTTATATAATATGGATATTCAGGGAATGGAAAAGTTTCAATTCATTTTTCATCTGACAGATTTTGAATCGATTGTGATTCCTTGAAATCACTTCAGTTGATTTCATGGAAATAGTTTTGATATTTCAACTTTTTCTCATCTAACAAATGCATTAGTCTGAAAAGGGAAACAATCCAATTGAAGATTATGATAACATAAGAAAATATATTCGAGTTTCTTTTCGAAAACAGAAAAAAAAGAGGAAGAAAAAAAGAATAGAAATTGTGTTGGAAGAATTTGGTAAATGCTGGTGAGAATTCAGTCTTCCCATGTGATTCTGAGCTACTGAGTTAAACAAAAGTGAAGTAAAAGTCACTAAAATAGATCAATTCAAAGTCCATTTTGATAATGACAAAGGTGGACCAATGGTTATCATGATAATGTTACATTGTCTGAATTCTAGGTGAGTCGAGAAAATCTATTCAGTTCATTTAATGGAGACTCAGAATTGGAACAATTGACCAATCGTCAATGTATCAATTGACTCGATCGACCAGAATAAAGGCAATTAAATGATATCCGGTTATTCAGTCTTAGCCAAAGTGAGAACTCAAATATTACCATGTAATTGGTGGATTGTTATCATGATATTAATATTCTTTAACATCTAAAGTAAATAGTTCGTTGTCATGATGAATTATGTTCATCATTCATGTTGATTGAACTTGTTGTTGGTCATCAGCAAGGTTTCCACCTCCCTGATCATCTTATTCACTCAGAATATTATCTCAAGCTCCTTACATGATAAATATTGTTTTCTCTTACATTTCAATTCACTCATTTGTGCTTCAAGTGTTTACCATGAAATCAACTTTCCGATTCTCTCAAATAACAATATAATCATTTCAACCTTCCAAAGGTTTCAATTGATTGACCTTAACATCTTGTAGTTTATTAATTGTTGATACGATCAGCAAGATGTTTATCATTTCATAAACACTATGATTAAGGTAATCATTTAATCATAATCTTTTACATGGTGAGTTACGTGGTGTCTTAATTATCTTTCGATAATCGATATGCATGAACTAATTGTTTCCATGGGAATTCAATGAAAAACAATTAACAAAAAACTCACAATTCATTAAAATCTTTTTGTATTAATAATAAAAGGAAAATCTTTCAAATGGAAATTATTTATTTACAAAGTCTCAAGTTAATTGTTTTCCCGTTAATCAAGATTATCGACAACAATTAACTTTAAAGTAGAGAAAACATGAGAAAACTCAATTAATTAATTTAATAGATCGACGATGAAATGACTTTAATTATTTTTGTCTCTTGATCTTCAAGACAATTACAATTATTAAAAGTCATCAATGATTAACCATGTTAACAATGTATCGTTAATACAATTATCCTTCAACAATTAAATCCATCATAATATAATTTAAGTTAAACGATAACAGTTATCACTTAGCAACTACACCGATTTTGACAATAATTAGTTAATTATTAATACTATTTAATTGAAAGCCATGTGAACTACAGGGAAACAGGTCAACTTGAGGCTTCAATTGAATCTGAAATGAAATGGGTGTTAACATGATGTTCAAATGGTAAAACCTTAACAATCTGATTATGTAATGAACTTTTTTTCAACCATAACAATTTAGGACTAATCATTGAGACTCAAGAATGACAATTTCAATTACGCCCCAATTGAAGCCCATGGAACCAGAAATGCTGAAAGTTTTACTTTGTTGTTTATCTTAATCATCAAGAATTAAATTACTTGATATCAAATATTTATCATTGAGTTTGTATAATCATTTTATCCTGACCCTTGATAATCAATACAAATATTGATAATCTAATGAAAATCATTGATACTTTGAGACTAAGTTGATTAGTAGATGAAATTATCAAGGTAAATTAAGATTATCGATATTAGATTATTATATTTCGAACAGTTTTACTCTTTAAACTTGATATAGAACTTGGATCAGAACTTTGCTACAACTATTATCATCGAATAGATGAAATAATATTGATAAACTTGATTTAGATTTTGAATTAATGTTTCGTTTATTAACATGTTTCAACTTAACCTAAAGCGATTTCAAGCTGAATAAACTTCATGGTGAATTTACTCGGAATGAGTCTCATGCTCTGGGAGTAAAAATCTTTATCGAATTTGTATTTTTCGAGAAAAAGTTCTAAAGAATAAAATTTAAACACTTTATTCTTTTTAATTGTTCAGTAACAATGTACTCTTTGATTCGTTAACAAAAGATGAACTGAATCTCAAATATCCTCTCAAAGTCCTGGAAAATTCAACAATTCTGAATTATCGGAAGGTGAAAAAATGATGAGGAAGATAATTTGATATATTAGTAAATATGATTACTATTATGATGCTCAAAATAATGACAAGAAAACTTCCTGAGAACTAAATTATTCAAACATGATCCGATATTATCATGGTGTCAAAATAATAACCATGATTACTGTTCACAGAAATAAAATCAGTCCCAATATCCTGAATTATCATGGCGATTATAACTAAAGGACAAAACCGATTACAAATATAACTTCATGATGGGCTGATAGGTATGAATGATTAATAATCATGATGATTAGTGAAAAATTTATCACCGAAATTCATGATTAACTGGATTCTTGAAATTTTCCATGATACCATAAAACTAATTTCATGATAAATCAAAACCACAACCTTTACCATGATTATATTAATCATTGATTTAAATTTCAATTGCAAAATTGTCATGAAAAAACATTGAACTTAACATGAATCAAATTGATTATTAATACAATTAACTAATGTTTTCTTTAACCTTCTCAATTTGTTTTATCTATTAACGATTAATTAAAATACATTCATGTTATAATCATAATTGTAATTAAGATAATAATTAATATGGTTAATTACCTTCAGGGAGTTATTATTGTTTTGTATATGCAGGTAACATTTGATTTCCTATCAACACCAATCCATTAGAAAGTCCCTTTGAGTATTCATATTAATTATTATAAAAGATAATCACAAATGATGATCACTCTAATTATTCAGATTAATTACAATTAATCGTATAATTTTACTACAATCAAGTATCCGGTTCCAAGTATTAATACAAATAACATGGTGATGAGGTTGAAATCAAACGTGATTTTATTCACATTGGAACTCAGGTTATTATCAGAAATAAATGATTAGTATTTTTCTTCGTCTTTTATTTCAACAATCAGATATTTAATTAATTAGTCTGATCACTCGACTAATTGGTTATGATCAAATAACTAAATTAACTGATTGAAATTGAAGATAGTCTGGATAAAAAATTGCCTGATTGACTGAAATGAATGATAATGAAACTTACAATTGATGAACTAATTAATTTAAGTTACTTGGATCTCAATTAGTGATTTACCTTATCGATAATAATCAATAATTTAACTTGATCCTCTAATTGATGATTTAATTGAGTTATGAGACCTAAATTTCAATGTGATGAGTTTAAGCATCGAGTAAACAAATTAGGCTATTTGAAATTCAATTTAAATGGAGGTTCCAACAATTTATTTCAATTGTTTTCTAAATTACAACATGAAAATGTTAATATGAAAATCATGATGAAACAAAATGGTATCTGGATAATCAACAGGAACTGAGTTCTAGCCATGAGATCAACCCTGAATTTTGAATTGATGGTACATCAATTTCATGAGCATCTAATTTTCTTTATGAGTATTGAGTTTATCCGATGAACTTTACCAAAGTCAATTGATTGTTAAGGTAAATTGGATCATGAATCATGAATTATCATCTGATACAATCGTCAACAATCAACCCAAATGAAACAATTTAGTCAATTGTTGTCAATTTAAATTCAAACGAGAAACAATGTTAATAAAATTATCGTTAATTTATCATGATCATCATGAACATGATGTAAACAAATGAACCTTAATTAAATTGTTTACAATTGTTTTTTATGTGACTAAGTCTAAATTACAACGTTGAGATGATCAGTTTCAGAACAATATTGTCACCAAGTTAATTGTTTGGAAAGAAAAGTTGATTAAGATGAAAGAAAAGCAAATAATCAGCATGAGATAATGAGGGAAAAGTTCAATCCCCAACAATCAGTAACATGTTGATATCGTAATTATCATGATAATTATTCGTAAATAATAATCAAGGGGTAATACTTTTTAATTATTAATAAACAACTAGTCATTATTTTGGCATTTTTTTACCAGAACTACTCAGAGTCATGAAGTAAACATGATATTATCTATCAAGATATCGGATAACTGTTATTTTAATGATAGCTCAGGAGATTGAGGTTATTAATATAACAATGATTGTAATAAGTTTCATGTTATTTCAGGATGAAACTTCAACATCCAAGTCAAAAATTCTAAAGATAATTCTGATTATACATAATTTATAACTTCCGATTCTGATGAAACTCTGGAATAAGATAACAATTACCTCAAGAAATTAGATTAATCATTTCTCGTGAGTTCAATCACCATGAATCCCTTCGTTATTGTCATCAGAACTTTTGTTTATCAGTCAACAAGCAGAAATTTAATTCGATACTCTATTCTCATGATATTTAAATTGTTACATGTTGTATTTATTGTTGTTCATATTTATCATGTTATCATGTTGATATTAACTTGAAATTGTGGTTATTTGAGTCAACTAACGATCAGATTTTCTCGACCTTTTCATATCTTTGCCATCATGGATTCTGATTAATATTTGATTAGCTGTTGCTTTACTATTCCGATGAGGATTCAATCTGAAAATGCTTTCACTGAATTCTCAAATTTATCATGATTATCATATTCCGATAACTTAATGTTTCATTTAAGTGTAAAGTTATGTTGTTTTAAATCATCTTTATGAATCTCGATTGACCGATTTTCAAAACTTTTTATCGCTTATTTGTCCTGATTTACTGGTCATCCTTCATGGTAAAGTTGAGCAATCACCTTAATGGTCAACCATTAATCAAAATTGATTTGCATCTTGTTTTCATCACTTTAATTTACATCAACGACTAAGACTTTTTTGGTCAGCGAAATTAATTATTAATCATCTTGATGATTTATTTAATTGTTGACTTTTGATAATTTCATATTTTTCTTCCGGTCAAAGGACTAAACAGTTAATTAAACTTTTAGCTTAATTAGATCCTGATTGCAATTAAGGTTTAATCAAATATGTGAATGTCTGGTTTACAACTTAATCATTTTTATTAATTCTAATTGTGATGTAAGTAAGTTTAGTTAATCATTTAGATTTACAGCTAATTGATAATTAAGATAATTGTAATTAGAATTAAATTTGAGACGGAAATTTGATTCCAACCGTCTTTTAAATAACAATTAACTTTAATCGTTGTAATATGATTTCTGGTTAAATCGGCAATCAAAACAAAGAGATTAATTCAAATCAACCTAATTCTAATCTGATTATCTCTTAATCACTTAGTGGATTTAAGTTAATCTCAGTTTGTAATTTGTAAACAGATTTAATTGTTTATCAATAGTTAATTGTATCATCAGGATAACAGTTAACTTGTAATATGATTAAATCAACACTTACATAACTGTTATCCAAGTTAATTGTTTATTACGAAGTTTATTGAACTAAATCTAGTAGTAGCTTCCTAACAATCAACCATGATGATTAACCACACCTTGACACAGCAATAACATGATTAACATGATTAACATGATTAGATGAAAATGATTTAGGTTAATTTGACAGTTTAGAGACAATTAAAATTAACTGAATCAAATCTTAATCATGGCAATTTGAAACAGGAAATTATCGTTTATTTTGTTTTCCTGTTTCCATGTAAATCTAAATTAAATGATTTACTGAAAAAGTGAATTAAATGATTAGTAAATTAAACAAAATCAACTAATTAATGACTAATTAATTAAACAATAAACAAGTCAAAAAATCAATAATCATAACTCTGAATGTGAGGCAATATGAGAATTCAATTATTAATAAATATAAATACTTACATTAACAATTAAGTTAATTGTGCTGATTTAAATCAACAAAAGTAGTTATTAATTGTCAATTCCAGTTGATTGTAAGCTAATTGTCAAACAAATAACTCACCACAATTAAGACTAACAAGGAAAATATATACTTCTTATCAAAAAGTAATCAACTGTTGATCAAATGGTTCTGAAAATTGAACAATTTAAGATTAAAAATGAATTTTATTTGACGATAATCGTTGTAACAATAAACACTTTGGATTAAGGTTGATGATTAATCTCATAAATATAAAGTCAATCGACAATCAACTTATTATCATGTAATATTATTTAACTATCGAATTGAGTTGAACAAATGAAAATGTCTCATGGATAATGAAAGGTAAGCTAAATAGAGAGATGATGATGAGGAGATGATAACAAGAGAATAGCAAACCCTCCCTGTAAGAATCCACCTCAACCCCTTCAAGTGAACGAAGCTCCTCCTTTTACGCCCAAAACTCCTTCACTCACACTCAATTAGATCCTTCCCACTTTCCACCCTCTTCCTCATCACTTTCACCTCAACCCACCAGTCAACATGAGGGTTAATATCATTTTCCTCAACTCACGAATTCGATACTGAATCAACTGTTATATAGTTCGAATGAACTTTTTTCTACTTTTCATGATGAAGATGAACAAAGGTGATTTTCAAATAGAAAAGAAGAGAAAAATTTGTGGGCGATGAACTATTATTATAACATTCTCGAAGAATACGAATAAAAGGCCTAATCGTTTACGTTCCGTTCTCAGAACCAAATTTTAGCTTCTTTTTCTCTTTCTTTCCATAATTCGCTGAAAATCAGTTATCGGAATTATTTCATTTCCACCTTCCATTAACACTAATATTATATTTCTTTCTGCTGAATTTGTTGCTGATTCAATTCAATCGCCACATTGGTAATACAAACATGTTAATTTCCAAGTGAAATTGATTCAATTTTCATCTGAATATTAGCTGATATTTTCAGTTCGATATCATTTTATTACCTTTTGCATTCCATAAATTGGATGAATTCTGATTCCCTCAGAAAATTGTGATGCATAAAATTTTAAGCGAATCTTAACGTGACATGATTTCTTGTTTTCTCTTACATCTAGTTATCATCATGTAGAATAATAGCCTTGATCTATTGCTCAGAACTTTCTGAGAATCTATTAGTTACCTTGAATCATGATACTTATCATGATCTTCATGTTCATCCTCATCTTCATCAATCTGTTACTCATTATATAACTAATAGAAAAGTATACAAAACTTTTTCCTCGATCTGAATATTGAGGAATCTGTTACATTTTCCTCAACACTTTTTCGTGATATCATGGAGATTTTTTGTCTTCACCATGAAGACTTAAAATGTCATATTGTTTTCCATAAGAATTAGCTAATATTTTCATCGAAATTTCTTCCGACATATTTGAAGAAAAAGAGAAAATATTTTTCTCTTCCTCCTCCAACAATTTACCTGAGATAATAATAGTCATGATAATGCTCAACATTATCTGGATGGTGATCAGAATCAGAACTTTTTTATCCTCAGTATTTAATACCAATGTGTTGAATAGATTCTTGTGTTCATATTAATAAGTTTTACTTCACTTCTATATCGTTACCTTATTCATACCTTCAAATTACAGAGAATCAGTATTAAATATAATGTATTCTCAATTCCCAGTTGACACAAAAGAAAAGGTAACGATTTAATATCTTCATTGTCTTTCTGTCATCATTATGAATCCAGAATTTCCAGAACTTCTTTAAATTTTATTCTATGATTTCGATATTCTTAGTTTTAACTTTTTCTAAATCATATTGATAACTTTAAGAACGTAAGAAATGAACACTAGCTTATCAGCTCTGAACTTTTTTTGAATTTCATGATGAATTCATTTGTTTTGGGATGAAGGAAGATTTCAACATATCAATTTATAAACTCTGAGCTTTATCCCTGAGTTTCTGATACATTGAACAATAATATTAACATGAAAATTGTGAAAACTCAATTGAAAATCAGTTCAAATGAATTGCTAGTTAAAAGTATTCCGAACCATAGACTGAGGACAATCAACTTCGCAATTAAGGTAAAAAAACAATTTAATTAAGATGCATGATGATCTTGAAAACTTCATTTGACATTTACATTTGTAATTGATAAAATTCATGAGCTAATGGTAAACAATATGATTAGTTACGTTGATCTCTTAACCAAGTTAACGAGTTAATCAGAACTAAATCAGATCAGCTAATTAAATTTAATCCATGATAATTATAATCTCTCGTTGGTGATCAAATGAAAAAAGATGTTTAATTAAATCATCCAGATAATGAACTCAACTGAAATAATCAATCGATATGATTAGTACATAAGATGTAAACAAGATAATGAAAAAATCACAATCAAGTTTCATCACTTAATTAACCTTTTTTTTCATCAATCGCACATTTGAAAATTGTTTTCCAGGTAAATCTTTTTTTATCATCATGATGTTTATCGTATTCCGATTAACCTTATTTCACGAAATCCAGCAAATTGAAATGCGTCAATTGATTCATCGAAATGAACTGAATAAGTAGGAAAATCGAATCGTTGTGATATTTGGACTGCGATGGGAATTTTCGTTGATCAGGTGACATTGAAAATGAAATATTATCGTCATTATCATGGAGAAATAGATTATCAAATGGAAAAAATTCTTGAGAAACTCTGAGAGATTATGATTAGAACTCGAGGAGTGGGAATTGAGTTTATACTTTTTAAGGTTTCGAATAATTTTTGTGGTTGATTTTTGAAAAGGTAAAAAGTTCTAAGTCATGATTCACCGTGAAATCGTCAAGTATTGATCAGAAAACATCATTATCTGAATCAAGTGAGAGTTATTTTCAACAGGTAATAAGATTTTCAACTTTTATTGACAGAAAAAAATACTAATAATGATTGTGTTCAAAGTGAGAATAAAAAAAAGTTCTGAAAGGAAAAATGTTTGTTGATAGTTTGTAATTTTTGGATTTCCCTTGAAAAATTCTGAGTCTGAACTTTATCTTATTACTCTGATGGACATTGGATGGAAGGGAATGATATCCTTTTGTGGTTGACAGATTCAATTTATTACCATGAGCTGAGAATTGAAATATTCAGGGAAGGAGGAGAAACAGGAGGTAAGTTCACCGTCTGAAAAATTCCAAATCATGAGAAGAATGAGAAAAAACAAAAAGAAAATATCATCACCATGATTTTGTCTTGCAACTTTTTCGTCTTTGTTTTCAACTTATCATTTACCTGATTCTGATTAGATCAACATGATAACTTCATGGGTTTGATATTATTTCATAATAAAAGCTCAACTGAATACAAATAGTTAAAATTCAATTGGAAACATTTTCAAGGTTTCATTACGTCAAACTGTTGATTATCAGTAAAGTTTTTCATCTGCACTTAATTTGAATCCATAATCGTCTCTTAATCTCCTTCCTGATAACGTAGTAAGATATTGAAAGTTAATCTCAATTTGGAACGAATCTTATCATCTCTCTCTCTCACTCACTTTCTCAGTTAATCATATAACTTGATGGTTACAAAACTTTTGAAAAGTTCACCTCCCACTCTCGTGAGCTTCATTGTATGAAAAGTTTCATGATGCGAATTTAATTTTCCGCAAATAAATGTTGAATCTCATGTAATGACTTCTTTAAAATAGCGAAATCTACTTAACCTTTGAGATAAAAGAAAATCAAATAACCATGAACAATGAATCATCGCGAGTTCTATTTAATCAACATGATGATAATCAGTGGGTTTCATCATCGGAATCTTAATTGACTTTTTATCAAACATTTTAGAATAAATTTCAAGATTTTATTGAAATTCAAAGTATTGAAGCACAAAAAAATCATTTCAAGATCGATTAAATCAATAATTGTAATTATCATGAAAAAAAATCTGATAATCATATGAATCGAACTAATCAATGAAAACTTTTCAATGACAATTGTAAATTTCAAATATTAGTTTTCAATGAACAAACTTGAGCTCGATTGAAACTTTTCCCCATATTTGAACTTGTTTATTGTTATTTTCTCACCTTGATCACTTTCAGCTCATTTAATGCCAGAGAATTGATGAACTATCATGAAAATCAGTGGATTACGATGAGAAGATTTTATTGAGAATTGAATTTCAGATGAACTTTTAAAAGATCCAAATAAAATCTAGGTTAAGACTCACAAGCTTGATTTTCGTATCATTATATTTATGTATCAATAGCAAGTTGGAAAAAACAAAAGTTCAAGATGATTTTATCTAAATTTGATTACCATGGTTCGTAAGTTTCATTCCTTGATTCATATAAACATCATGTTTATATTTGATTATAATGAAACAATATCTTATTTATCAGCATTCTGACCGATGTTCTTGTTTACCATGTGAAAATCAATGATTTTTATTGAATTAAAGTTCAATTCAATTTAACATGATACATATCTACGTAATCAACATGGTAAAGAGTCAACAGAATTCATTGAATTGTTGGAAATAAAAATTTTCCTTCCTCAGAACTAATTAGATGTTGTATTTGTTACTCTCAGGTGACTTTTTCATTCAATTTAATTTGATTGTGATTGATATTGACTGAATTTACTTATATGTTGATTAGTTTTCTTGATCTCAACATTAAACTTGTACTAATCATTGAGCAAATTAACATTAATTTTATAATCAAGTTTGTTCAGAATTCTAGATTTATCTTTGAATTCAATTTGATTCATGAATTAATTTGAATTTACTAATTGAATTCATGTTATTGACTGTTCGTTTATCTTTCGATTTTGATTATGTTCATCTTATTCTTGTATGAAACAGATATTTCAATTTGACCAATTTGATTTGTATTTGATTGATCTTGTAATTTATTCATTGATTTGAATTACGATTCAGATTTTCAATTGATAGTTTTCAGAATTAAATTCTATCTTAACTAATTGATTTTGAGATTCGAAATTAAATTGAATTTGTTTACAATTAGTTGTCCAGGTTAATCCTCTTGATCAGATTAGTCCAGCAATTTGATTGTAAGTTTAGGTAATTTGGATCATTTTTTATTACAGTAATTTAATAATGATTAGCTAATTAACTTCTTTGATTAAATAACTAACTAGTTTTGCTCAATTTAATCCTCATTGTTCAAAATAATTATTTTAATTGAAATTTAATTCAATTGTTCAAACGTTTACAATTATTTCTCATTGTATTGATTAAATTTTGATTATCCCTGTTGGCTATTTACAACTGAATCACAATTAACTTGTATTCCAAATTGATTCAAGCTAATTGTCTACCTTCAATTGTTATTAATTCATTGATTCAGTTAAATCTGATAACTTTTTAATCATTTGCTAATCCATTGATTAATCAAGTGAACATGAGAAAAAAATTACAATTGAATGATTAAAATACAGACAACAACCTTTAACTCAATTAACACTAATTATAAGTGATTATTGAAATCAATTCAATCATAATTAAGACAATGGTTTTAATAGTGATCATTAATCAATTACATTATTTGTATTAATCAAAAGAGTTGATTGGTGACAGTGATTAGATGATGACTAAGATTTACAATGGAAAAGGTAAAAATCAACAAAATGACTTAGAATAAAATTTACAATTAGTTAATTAAAATAATCACAATTATAAATGAAGGTTGAACAGGAAATGAGAATCCAAACAATCAGGTAAATCCAATGAAAAGTCACAAACATTGTTGACAAAGTAAATCACTTTCGAGCAATTAACTGATAGTAATTCGTTAATTGTAATGATAATGACCAAGCTGATGGTCACTATCATTATTTACATAGTTAACTAGATGATGTCTCTCATTACCAGAGTTTCTGGTCAACAAAATTACAGGTAAACTTTTAGTTTCTTGTTGGTAATTTGTTGATTGTTTTGGTCGTTGAAATGATTTTATTTTGTTTATATTAGTATCTTTAGAAACAACTACTGAATAAAATTCATGATAATATCATGAGATCATGAATTTTTCACCCACTTACTTACATTTGTTTCAAATGATGGATAATATTAAATGAGTGAACAAGATGAAAAGAAAAAGTTCTGAAAAAAAATTCGTGACTTCATCTTTACTCGTTCATTTAACATCATCTACCTGAGACCTTTTCCTTTACTCTCTCTCTCATCCTCATCATCATCTAACAATCTTGTTGTTTATTGTTATTGCATTTGCACGCAATTTATTATGGCACAATTAAGGTTGATTGTAATGTTAGTTAATTGAGAAAACAACCAAATGAAATTAAAAGTCAATCGAGAGTCAAAAATAACAATGAAAAGTGAAAATTTGACCAAAAATTTGAAAGGCAATGAAGATGAATGATTATTATCATGATGATTCAATCATGATGACGATGATTGGCAATGTTGGTAATGATGATGATGACTATTAATTTGAATTTCTATTGTTATTTTATCATCAAAAATAGTGCACATGATAAAATCATCCCGAATACAAGTAACACAGCGATTCCGATTCCGATTCCTCCCACAAGTAATGCATGAGCCTTCACGAAGTCTTTCATTTTTTCGTAACAATCCTGAGTGAGAAAATGAAAACAATGGAACAATTAATTTACTATTCAAAAAGTTGAACAATTAGTTAATTAACTCACATCCATGAAAACGTATCTTTCCTCTAATTTATCTCGTTGACAAGCTTTTCGTTGTTGAACATCAAGCGGATTCTTACAGCAACTCTCAGGAACTTGTGGTCCACTTAATCTGAAGTTGAAATTTCTCAACCAAATTTTGTAGGCCTTTTGATCACGATTATTACGATTACCAATATTGGGAATGACACCACAACAATTAAACTGATTGGGAACAATTGAGAGAAAGAGACAGTTATCAAATTGAATAGCAATTCGAGTACAAATGATAATCTTACATTTCTTTGGACGGCATCCCAGGATTCTGTCACTTTAGAATCGTTTCCATAAAGTCTAATTGTCATAACCATCTCTGAGTGCATTCGTTCATCAACCTGAATAGGTTATAAATGAATATCAATTAGAGTTGTCACGAAACAAGTCAATAGATCAGTTGATCGTTATTCGTACCTCACTCCTGAAGATGTAGCCCAGAATTCCGCCAGCCAACATTGTGAGAAAGATCATTGCCAATATGAAGAAAAAGGTGATCAACATACAACGAATCTCTCTCCAAGCTCCTATGGAACCAAGGAATGAGATAATTGCTACAACTAATCCAGTTCCAATCAGAATTGAGGCCGAAGCAACATACGATCTGGTTCCTAATAATCTCTCCATGAACGATTTGTCTGATAGAGTCCAAACTCCTATTGAGAAAACAGTGATACCACCAATCTAATAAGAAACAAATTCGGAAAAAAATTATTAATAATAAATAGAAAAATCTAATAACTTTAGTTTATTAAGTATTCCAATATTCAGATGCCATGATTTTCTTAATCAATGGTGATCTTGTTCTATATGATTAAATGTCTCATCTTCACCATTTAACTTAATGTTGAATACATGAAAATCTTAACAGTGTCAGTGAATCAACTTGAGCATCTTATGAATTAGTGATTGATTTGTAATCTATTTACTATTGGAAACATTGATTTACTATCAACGGTTGTTACATAACCATAATCATGCAAATGATATTCATGCAAATCCATTGTTACCTTGATTCAGTTCAGTCAATTCAATTCATCATGTTTTCCATATTTTGTTTACACCAATTGACATTCATTCAGATGATTTATTCATTTCTAACTGGAAATTTCACCATCAAATCACCATGATTTGATTTATGAATTGAATCCAGAGATTAACACAAACTATGATTGAAATTTCAACTGAATCAAACATTGAATAATTTGATTTACTATCAACTATTAATAGTAATTATATTTGATTAGCTATATTATATAAGTTTGACATGATTGTTGTTAATTAGCTGATAAACTGATTATGATCACGTTGATTTAAGTTAACCAGGTGAAACCAATTAATTGATAAGCTTGAAATGATTAAGAATCTAATGAAACTTAATAGTTGATAATTTGATTTAAGAAACAAATGATCATGACGATAATCATGATTTAATCATAATCTTACCTACAAATATTATCATAATGATTATGATGGTCAAGGTGATAGAAAGCAAATTAAATGACCAATAGTAACAATTGAAAACAATTTAAACTTACAAATATAACACCATTTGCAATGAGCATTGCAAATTTGACTCCCTTTGCAAATCCATCAACCATGTTGATCAATCACAATCAAAGGTAAATCCAAACAATCAAATAAACAAAAGGGAAAAAACAAATTGCCAATTTAAATCACAATTATCGATGTAAATTGAGAAACAAGGAAACGAATAGTAAACAAATTAAGATGATGAAACAATTGCAGCTGATTAACTTTGAATGATTGGAAAACTATTTTCACTCTTGTTGATGTTGATTGGAAATGATGACGAGGAAATAAGATTTGAAGACCACGAACAAGGTTGTTGATGATGATGATGATGATAATTGCTGTTGATGCTTTAAGGCTATCGAGATGATGATCATCAGAATGATACCTTGATTGTTACCTTATTTTATCTTCTCCTTGTCTTCCTCCTCTTTGTCTGTTCCCTTTGATATTTTACTTTATCTTGTACACGAGGATAATGATGATGATGATGATAAAAAAGTTATGATGATAATATGATAATAGTGAACCCAAATTCTGATATATTCACATTAATCGTCTTGGTCCAGGACCCATTTCTTAAAGGGTGTGACTCTTGCAGCAAAATTATCGTGACTTATCTGAATATAATAACAGTGAAGAAAATGAAAACACCATGAAAGGTTAAAGGGCTTAATGATGATTATCATCATGTAGATAATTAGTTAATCACATAAGGTGTACAGGGAAAGTTATAAATGAAACAATCAATTGATTGGTTAAACTTACATATTGATGTGTTTGCGATGTGATGGTGACTCTTAATCTGAATGGATTAACGGTTTATCTCGTTCGATTTAGGGTCAGTTAATTGTTTGTTCTTGATTCACTTTAGATTGATGTTGTTACGCCAGAATAGAAACTTGTAATGGCGAAAATATTAAGAATTATTTTGTATTCTCTTCAGGTAGAGAAAAGTTGATAAAGATTTTTTTCTCTCTTTTTCTTTCTTTCTTTTCGAATATGAAAGAGAAGAGATAAAAATTCCAGGTAACTCGAAGAAAAAAGTTACCTGGCCGGTTTATTTCTCTCTTTCTTCACTTTCTCTATCTCTCTCAAATCGAACAATTTTCTTTCATTAACATTCTCTCTCTCTCTCTTTCGCTCTCGAGGTCATTTCGATTTTCAAGTGAACACCCTTGACATCGTTTCTTTCTTTGTCTTTGGTCCCGCTCATCTTCATCTATTTTCAGTCTATTTTCCTTTCGATTGAACATTTTCCCGAAACTGGACACAACTTTTGATTGGTCACTTTCGCCATGAAAATTTCTCACCAACATGAAAACCCTTTAACCTTTTTTTCACATTTCATCATTTCCTTCACTTAATTTCTCACTATTCGCTTCAGATTAATGATAATTCATTGATTATAAATCTGACGCTGATTATTATTATTAATCATCAATAGACACACCCAACAAGCTTAATTTTATTTGCTTTTCCCAGGTAATTCTGATCAGATGATTTACCAATCTATTTATATCACAATCAGTTTTTACCTGTTCAGAGTATAAATAAATCTCACTAATTATTATCATTGTTATTGAAACTTTTCATTTACCGATTAAATTTATTATTAACAAAAAAACTTTTGTATTATTATCATTAAATTTAACCCTGATAATATATTAATATTAATGTTTAATATACTAATTGTAATCAACGTTTACAATTAATATTAACTTAATGTAAAAGTTGTAAAAACTTTTATTTGTTATTAATTTGTCTCCCTATTGATTAGGTGTGTTCAAATTAAATCATCTAATTGTATTACTTTTTATAATAGTTTTTGTATCAATAATTACTGTTTTAATTTGAAAAAATCAGTGAAAATTTGTCAACTTTTATTATTTTATTGCAATTAAATTTTACAATTGTCATTTAGTATAAGTTGATTGTCTAAATTTAATTGCCTCTCGAACTCCATTGATTGATACAAAGCAATTATCTAATTGGATTAAATTGTACTGACTGTACTTTAAATTGGGTATTTTGCTTAATTCATTAGGTGATTAAAATTATTGTTATAAAATTTTTCGATTTCATTGATAAAATTTCAACTTTAAAATTCAACAGAAAATTTGGTTTTCTTTTTCCCCAATAGATGGCAGCAGTTTCGTTTCTTCGTTTCCATAGTGATTGAGGTAAATTTTCTGTTTCTTTTTTTTTCTGTTTGATTTCTTGTTTCTCAACAATAAACGTTTTAATTTTGTGTTGATTAAATTGTTTGGTTATTAAATTGATTTGAAATTATTAATCTAGTTTGATTATCGTAAATTTAGTAGTGTTTCTTTTTCAGAATGTTGATTAAAGTAAAGGTATGTCAATCTATTGAAGTGAGTTTCTCATTCAAATTTTTCTCTTGAACCTTTTTTGTTATCCTTTTTTTTTCTTACAATTTTTTCTTTTGTTTAATCTTTTATATTATTCTGATCTAATTGTTTTATTTTCTATTCTTTTCTAGACTCTTACAGGTAAAGAAATTGAAATTGATATTGAACCGACTGATAAAGTGGAACGAATTAAGGAAAGAGTCGAGGAAAAGGAAGGTATTCCTCCTGCCCAGCAACGTCTCATCTTCAGTGGTAAACAAATGTAATTATTGATAATATTTGTTGAAACAATCATTTCATGTAACAGTTTTATCATTTATTTGCTCTAAATGGATTTGATTTATTTATCATTTTACAGGAATGATGACAAAACTGCCGCCGATTACAAAGTTACTGGTGGATCGGTTCTTCACTTAGTCTTGGCTCTAAGAGGTGGTCACAAAACTAAATCCAAGTCCAAATCTAAAGGCAAGACAATATCATTGGCATGTAATTCCAAGCCTCATGCTTTAAAAGTGAAAGAAAGACCAATTAGAAAGAAGAAAGAACGAGCTCAACTGAAAGGACATTGTTGTGCTCAATGTGAGAAATTTCACAAAGGGCTTGGTGAAAAATCTGAAGATAAATATTCTAGACATCGATCGGATGTTTCACCTCCAAAAACTCCGCCACACTTTTGGGAGGTCGATTTTCCTTCTACACCTGAGTGCAAGAAAAGAGGTTACATCAGTTAGTTAATTGGATTCTATGGCCTTTTGTCGGTTTCAAGGTTATCCATTAAGCTCTTGTCAAATTTTCTCCTTGACTCCCACTTTATCTCTCACTCCACCTTCTTCTGTTAATCATCTTCTTTCCCATCTCTCAACCGAAAAAAACTTGCAACTCAAAAGTCAAGAATCAACGTAACCAATGGAGCCGTTAAGCCGTTAACAAGCCGTTCTTTTCAAACAGAAAGTCATCTTCAATCAATTCACAAAAGTACTAATGAAAAGTCAAGAGGATATTCAAACGATGTGATACTTGTATTTACAAAGACAAAAGTACTAACTCTCCTTCAATCAATACGATGAAACAAGTAAATTTGTTTGTCGTCCAAATTGTTAAAAAATATTTTCTTTTCTATTTCAAATGCTAATCAATATGAAAATCTTGTAATTTCATCAAAACATTTCGTCACACATTAAATTTGTGAATTGTATTGATAAACAAAAAATTAACAAATTGTAATTGAAAAATGAATGGAAGCATTAAAAGTAAGTCTTCTGATTATGAAACTGAAAAGATGATGGAAAAATAAACTGATCAGTTGATCACAACAATTAAGTCTCACCTTTGTCCACAATCATCACCATCTAATTTTCCGTTTGTTTTATTTCTTGGCAGTTTCAATCATTTGATTTCCATTCTGATTTTAATTCTAATTAAGTGAATTCTTCATTATGTCAGCTGAAGGGCTCACAAATCTCGGACCAAATGCCCCAACCGACGGGAAGCAAATATTTAAGTGAATCAGCCAATACGATGACCTAAACAAAGATGGTTTCGTTGATTATCCTGAACTAGCGGCCGCTCACTAGGGTCGAGGGTCAAAGGGAACAATTTAGGTTTAGTAGACAATCAAGATTAACCATTGACTGTAAATAATTTCTGTTAATTTTCATGAACGAATAAAAAAAGATTTAATCAAATTAGATTCGCTTTTTCGTCCAATTGATACGAAGTTATTACAACGAAACGAACCAATTTAACTGTAACTAAATTTTTTGTATTAATTGAGTTTCATAGTGAAAGAAATGAAGTAACAATCAAATTGTAATTCCAATTTTAAACTATCATCATGATAAAAATTTATTCTCAATTTGTAAATCTAAATTTATCCAATGTAGAACAATTTAAATTTAGCTTTGATTTGATACTTTTCAAGTTTTAATTAGTTGATAGACATATGATTGTTAATCGAGATGATGGTTAAACCAAATGATAATTGTTCATTTGATGATGGATTATATGAATATTTTTTTAAAATGTTAGTCGATTAATGTAAAAGTGTATTTTTGTGTTTTTAGTTAATTAATTTGGAAGAAAAATTAATTGTCTTGTCGAGAGCGAAGAGATTTCCATACATTTTTTACTGGATCTCAATCAATTTAAATGCAACAGGCTGATTAGGTTGATGAATTTGTTAATTGTATAATTGTGATGCATGTGTTGGTATTTTCTTAATCATGTTTATGGATCAATTAATCGTTAATTTTCCTGGCCTTTAATCAATAGTTCTGCCAATTTACTGGGTAGGTTCCTAAAGTACATATAAGACCAAAATTTATTGACCAATATTTTGGTTACTTGATTAATTAGCAGATTAATAAAGTTGATTGTGAAGTTTGTTGTGTATAAATGGATTGATTGCTTGTGATTGGAAAAATTAAACATTTACATGTAAATATATTTACCATCAATATATAAATATATCTACATTTTTATGTGATTTTCTCACTAATTATTTAGAAAAAAAGAAAAAAAAATGGGAAGAATTGATAATGTCATTCTTTTTTCACTTTGTTTCTCTTGTTTTTCTTTCTGTTGATTTCGATTTGTTTCTAATTCTTTTTACCGTTGCTCCAATAAACTTTTGACTTCCGCTTTATCTGCCACTTCCAGGTAACTTTTACCATCGGGTGTTTTAAGCTTGGTATCCGCACCAGAGTCCAGTAACAATTTAACACAGTCCGTGTGTCCTTCCCAAATAGCTGCTAGTAAAGCAGTGATGCCATGTTTATCTGTTGACTGATTGTATTTTTTATGGGAAAGAAAAAAAAGTAAATTAATTACAATTAATACAATGGAATGATTAACTTTCTCTAGATGTGAATGTGATTCGTGTGAAATGTGAAAATCATTGCCAATATTTAACCTTGAATTGAAATTGATGGTGATGACAATCTAGATATTTACACTCGTTTCTATCAAGATACAAAAAGGGTTAAATGGATGATGTTTTTTTCGTGGAGTTTAATTCACACTGAGAAAAGTTAATCACAAGATCGGAACCTAATCAGTTGTAGTAGCTTACGTTCACATTAGCACCGATCTTGATTAGATATTCAAGAATTTCTTTCTGTCCATAATCAGCAGCATAAATCACTGGAGTCCTGCCATCGATCTGTTCGTTTATATCAATTTTCTAGATAAAAATAGTATGAAATAAATTAGTTACAATTATAATCAATTCACATGACGGTGTCAAAAGAATGTCTGTCAGTACTCAGGTAAACAGAGACTTTATTTGTACCTTCACAAGGTTTTAATCTGATTCAACCAAAAAAGGAATCAATCAAATCAATAGAAAGAAAAAGAAAAAGAAAGAGAACAAAAAAAGTAAAGAGAATAGAACAAAATGAAAAAAATGAAAAAAAAGAACAATGAAACTTACATGTTTCTTGATCAATTCTTTAACCTGATCAATATCACCATTTTTAACACTCCAAACAAGATCATTGGACATTTTGATTGGAACAAAAATTGAAAGTACAAAATTAATTAATTGTTGACAAAAAAAAATCTGATCACAATTAACAGAATCAAATAGATTCACTTTGGGAGAAAAGATTTTCTCTCAAAAGTAATTGATGGGACAACAGCAGATTTTACAAATATAATGAGACAATAGGACAGATAAAAAGTCGCAAACGATGTCACAAAGGTTAATTATAAAACTAGATTAATATGTTTAAAAAATGGAGAGATAATTAATTGTTTCAATATAAATCAAAAAGTCTCTCAAAGATAATCACTAAAAAGACAACAGCACAAGCTCACAGCTGATGGAAAACTAAATGTCACTTGTGAATTTGAATGAATTAAAAGTTCTTCGTTTGGTGGCGCCAGTGGTCAATTTCTTTTCTTTTCTGTTTTTGTTTTTCCAAATTAATTGTCTCGATAGTTAATTGTCTATGATTCCAATGTTAAACTCAGTTTGTTAGAATAATTTTATGGTTCGTTTAAGTGTTTCAACTGTTTGATCGATGGTCAACTGATTGTCACAATATTTATGTTTATATTTTACTCCAAGAATTTATCATAATATTTAAGTTGATGATCAGCTGATGTTTACCTTCAATATCATGATTATAATGGTTAATTAGTGTTGTTGCTTTCGTAGCAATTTAATAACATGTTAATTACTAAAATTTATTCTCTATGTGGTAAACTTACCCGAGGAACTAGTTCATTTCAAATTGTTCTCATAGCAATTGGATTACATTGTTTCGCCTCAATATTGATCATCTATTTTCATTTATCTCGCTATTTAGATGATAACAAAAGGTTTGTAAACAATTTGTAAATTGTTGGGTTGTGATTTTCAATTGTATTCTGTTTCTCTCACATTTAGATCTGAACCTAATTTCATTGATGTACAAGGAGGAATCATCTCGAACAAACGAATCGATGAAATTAATTTGATTGTCAATGATGTTATCGATGAAAGAAACATAACTTATCATGGTTGGTGGTTGGATCATTATAAATATCAACATAATATTCAATGTTTTGAGAGTAAATGGATTAATTGTGTTCCTGTAAGTTTAATTGTTAAAGATTAGCGTTCTAGTGGAGATTAATTGAAATTCATTCATCTCTCATTAGGTTTTCACAACTGAATGTAAAGCCGATGGTGTCAGAGGAATGTATCAATTTATACCCATTCGAAGAGGTTACCCTTTGACCTCGATTGAATTATCTCTTAAATCATTTGCTCCTCATCTATCAGAACAGGTAATTACCTTTAGTTAAGCTGAATCTTTGCTAATTTGTTGATCTTTTTCACAATTCTTTTCAGTCCGATGATGGTAACTATGGTCTTCACGCTTTGATTTATCTAACCAATGGTCAAACTGAATTTACGAGGTTAATTTGATGATTATTCTTTTAAATTGTATTCTTTATTCTAATTTGCTTCAATTTATCTTCCCAATAGAATTAATTTTCCTGCTAATCTCGACGATTGGACTAAAAGATCAATAATCTATTCAACTCCACCAGGTACATCGATTGTTGAAATCACCGTTATGATTTTATGTTACGGATACACAGGAAGTGTCACTTTTTCCGATGTTCAATTGATTCCTTTAAATGGTAAATCAAGAAGATTAAATCATTAAGATTGAATCTTATGATTGATTGATTTTCTTTTCTTTTCAGAGTTAAAAGGTAAATTAAGACGACATGATTTGGTTGCCGATTGTGTAGCGGATGGTTATGAGGATCGACCATTGAGCGAACCAGTTAATTGTAAAGTAATTGATTTTCCAGTCGCCGAAACAATTGGTAAATTAAGTGATCATTTAATCACTTTGGTCACTCAAGTTTCCATGGATCGAATCTCAATTCTTGAGAAAACTTTATCATCTTGGAATGGCCCGGTTTCCATAACCATTTATGTTCCTGTTGATGATCCTAGTGAAGGATTAAAAGATTGGCAGAGGAAAGTATTTAATTAGTTAATCAACTATTAGTTTCTAAATTGTTGTTTAATGGTAATTGTTTGTTTCCTTTTAAACTACAGACTTTATTTAGACAAGAAACTACGGAAACTTCAACTTACTCAGGGAAGTTTCATTTCTTTGTTCCTTTGTCCGGAAAATAATCAAATTTATCCAATCAACAAGATGAGAAATACAGCAATTAAAAATGCTCCCAGTCAATTCATCTTAATTGTTGATGCTGATTTTCAACCATCAACTGATTTAGAGAAAGAGTTTATCTCAACCATTAAAGGAATGGAAACTTATGATAAAGCTTTCGTTGTACCCGCTTTTGAATATGTTGAAGCTCCTAAGGTAACAATTAATTAATTTCTCTCTAATTACAATCGAATTAAATTCAATTTTATCTTGATTTTATTTCCAGGTTAACGAAGCAAGTCCTCGTAATAAAGAGGAACTACTACAATTGATTTTTCGAGACGATCCACTAGTCAATCCTTTTAGTAAGAAAATCAGTTGATAGAATCATTGATTGAGTTAATTGTTTTGTTTAATTGTTTCTCTTTTAATTTATCTTAGGGTTACTGGAATCAATTGATGCTCACAAATTAACCAACTATTGGAAATGGTATTCATCTAATAAAGTTTTCCCTGTCACGAAATATTCTGATAAATATGAACCTTATTTGATCTTAGAGTAAGTTCAATTGTGATTAACCTTAGCAGTTTAATTAGTTGTTAATCTATTTGATTACAGAAAAGCCAAAGATTTACCTTTATTTGATGAAAGATTTTCGGGTTACGGGATGAACAAAGTCACTCATATAACTGAACTTTTTGCTTCGAAGTAAGTTAATTAGTCGATTGTTTCTCGTTGTTTATTTATTTTCTTTTGTACTAATTAGCTGTTACTTGATTTAGTTATATTTTTCTAGTGCTTCCAAAGGCCTGGGTCATTCATTTACCTCACAAATCGTCAACATACAATCAAGATTTTCTTCAGAATTCAGACCGACGCTTGAAAACCAGAGCCCAACGTTTCCAGTTCGTCAAAAAGATAATTGAAAGATGGAAAATCACTCAACAGTCTTGTAGATGAGTTAATAGATAATTAATCGAATTCATCGTCATTAAGCAACAATCAGACGATTTGATTATCACCGAAAACCGTTCTGCTCATTTAAAGGTACATGAATGATGACAAAACTGCCGCCGATTACAAAGTTACTGGTGGATCGGAACTTCACATAGTCTTGGCTCTAAGAGGTGACCAGAAAACTAAATCCAAACTCTCCTTCAATCAATACGATGAAACAAGTAAATTTGTTTGTCGTCCAAATTGTTAAAAAATATTTTCTTTTCTATTTCAAATGCTAATCAATATGAAAATCTTGTAATTTCATCAAAACATTTCGTCACACATTAAATTTGTGAATTGTATTGATAAACAAAAAATTAACAAATTGTCATTGAAAAATGAATGGAAGCATTAAAAGTAAGTCTTCTGATTATGAAACTGAGAAGATGATGATGGAAAAATAAACTGATCAGTTGATCACAACAATTAAGTCTCACCTTTGTCCACAATCATCACCATTGGCAACGAGTTGATAACCAAACAAACCCAAGTCCAAACCCAATCGAAAGAAAAACAATTAATACAATGTCTTTAATCACTCTCTTTTCTAGACCTTTAATTGTTAACTACAAATCATCTATATTGTCTCAAGCCACTTTGTTCACATTAATCTCATGGATAATCAACATACTCTATCCATGGATAATCGTTTACCAAACGGATGGTCTCTGGAAAAAGGTCGATTATTTCTGGGAAAAGCCTGAGATTCATTTCAAATACGATTGTATCATGTTGATTAAACTGAGAAACATGACAACAATTCCGAGTGATCAAATCGTCTGGACCAGTTTTCCACAATTTAATAACCAATTAGACCAGAAAATGATTCGAGTGCCATTCATAACGGTGAGTTCGTAACGGAATGTTTTCACTACCGATTATAATATGACCTTTTTTAATTCAATGGAAAGAATCATGAAGATGATTTAGATCTCGATGGAAATTATGATAAATTAACAATGCAATTAGTGTTACCATTAGAGGAGAAGGAGAAGATTTCATCAATTAAGTTAATCCTGTTTTTCACATACGAATTGAAGGTAAATTTAATTGTTATTTAGTGTTAATCAGTAGCTTAATTGTATTTTGTTTTCTTAAAAGGTGAACATCGATTTGAAAATGGACTCTCAAATTATCTTGGAATCATTTACTGATAATCAAGCATCTAAATTGTCAATTGTTGGGGACATTAAGTTCAATCAGAAATTACCTTTACCAAATCATAAATTACTATTTAAATCAAACTCTATCTTTGATTACACCGATTCAAATGATCTGATACAATCAAGTATTGACAAAATGTTGACAGCGAGTCAATCACAAATTTGTGAGTTGTTGAATGTTGATAAATGACTTTAATTGATTGTTGGTCTATTTTTTTTATCCTAATTTAGTTTCCACATCCATGAAATCCAACAGTTTATATCTTTGGACTGATGGTTCGAATCGTGGAGAAAATAAGTTCACAATCGACGTTAATTTGAACTATTCTGATGATCTGTTCCATTACACTCCAGGCTTTTGGAATACAATCAAATGGGCTTGGATTCAGTACTTTTCCATTTATATTGTGGTTTATTGGATAATCCAGAAAATCCGATTGTTTGTTTTCCACAATCAAATTACGAGCACAATGGTGATTACTGAAACTAAATCACACGGTGATTGAGTCATGATCATGAGAAAACATCAACAATTGATTCATGGAAGCTGATTCCCTGTTAGCCCTTAATGATTATTGTTCAACAATCTAAACGCTTTGATTTATTTTGAACAAATAACCAAATGTATCGACTTTAGGAAATCAGTGAAGATGATTAAATGAACTTTGAATTGATCTTTTTGATGTTCACCAAAATTAATCATTGGAAATTCATTGGAAAATTTGAAAAACCAATCGACTGAAATTACTGTTTTAAAGTTCTAATGGAGAAACAAAATTAGAATTTAAAACGATGATTAACTCGTGATTAAGTGCTCGCTGAAATAAGAAGCCATTTGAGAAGATTAGCTCGATTTGATTAATCTTCTTCTCTAGAATAGAAAATGGAAATTCAGTCAATCCCAGAATAATATGAAGATACGGAAAAGAGATGAAGGTTAAGAGTAAGAAAAGGAAAGTTTTTCGAAGGCGGTTACTATCATTAAGAGAATAATCATTATTTATTTCAGGAGAATCGGCCAAGGGTCAGTTGATTATCCATTTGATTGGTTGATGAGGTAAAAAGTATGATGAGAGAGAGAGAGAGAGAGAACTAAGCCAGTTTGTTATTAGTTCTCTTCTGGAGGATCAACTATAATTCAGCAAACCAGCAATCAAAACATGAAGAAGCTGAAAGCGTATTAACAGTAAACGGGATGAAGAGCAACAGAAGCCCAAGAATCCGAACACTGGCCTGTGAAGGAGAGAAGATGAATTGTGGATTAGAAGAAGAGAAAGAGGGAGAAGTTGATAGAGAAATAGATGGATAAGGATTGAAAGAAATGAAAGTTAGATGATGAGAGAAGATGATGATAATGAGTGAGAAGAGTGAGAAGAGTGAGAAGGATGCAGAGTTGCCTTAGAATTGAAGTGAGATACACAATTAACTTAAACAGGTTTATCTTCATCTTTGCAACAATAGGATGTTGGGCCAGTCCAACCCAGATTCGATCTCCTTTACTCTCCTTCAACTAGCTTTTGGCACCAAGAAAATAGAGAGAGAGAGAGAGAGAGAGAGAGAGAGAGAGAGAGCTAACTAACTATCCAAAGAGGGAAAAAACCAGGAATCAACTGTTGGTCAAACCATTTTTTCGGCCTCCTGATCAATCGTGATGAAGATCATGTTGATACTTTCACCTTCATCGCCAATGGTTTAATCTAATCGGTGCTAAATTAAATAAACGCCACCAAAGAGTAAGAGGAATGTGAAAGATAAACGATCATAAAAACGAATCAAGTGTTTACCCTCAAGTGTTTTAATTGTAATCCAATGTTGTCTCTTTTCCATCAACAGAATCAACGTTCACCATTAAACATCCACAATGTAAGTAAATAAGATGAGAGCGAAAAAAGAAATCAACCCAAACCCAAAAACGAAAATCAAACGAAAAAGAAAAAAGAGTTTTGTTCATTTTCGAATTTAATTTTTGGCGCCTTCGTGATTGCTATCCAATGATTTGTTTCCTTTTCTCTTGTTGTTGAAAGTGAAGTGAAGTGAATTGTAAGTGTCAACTGACTCTCCGAATGATAATGTATTCCAATAATCTATTGGGTACAATTAGTATTTGTCAACATTTTCTCATGTACAATTTTTCACTTTGTTGGTAGTTAATTAATCATCTCCTGTGTCCATCATGTTGATTAAACTCTGGTCCATGTTGATTGAAGTCAAAAGGATCAAGTGATTGTCTCTACCCTTTGGATTTGTTATTGTTGTTGTTTTTTGGTTCTTTTCAATTGCGAACAGCGATTAACGAGAATGGACGATTTAAAGGTAATTAATTAACTATTCCTTTCAACTCTAACCATCAAAACACTAATTATCTACTTGGATAATCATCTTAATCTTGATTCGTAATCAAAGTGATGGGTTTTCTGCTCTCTCATATGTTTACATGAATTTGCTTATTCTTGTTTACTGTTGATTTTTCATTTCTCTAATTTCAAATCAACCAAATTAACCAACCTTCTTTTGACCTGATTTAGTTAAACTTGTCTCTTATTGGACCTTGATTAGTTTCCATCATCATGTTTACTGATTACTCAATTTCTTGAAACTCTTTCTCTCGTTTAGTCAAAGAATAGCAAAAACCACCAATCATTTCATTGAGAAATGATGTTGATGCTGGTTAACAGGCTTTCACCTTCATTGATCAACCCGATCCTCTAATCACAAGCAACAATTAACATCAGTGAACAACAATAACACAATTAATGTAAAAAACTGTTATCATTGTCGATTGATTTAATTGATCTTTACAATTAGTTTTCTCTTTTTTTTACTTCTCCATAAACACTAAGCTTTTCTCCTCGATTTTAATCCTCTTCCGATCAACTAACCAACTTGAGATTAAAATTAAAAGTTCTGATGATTCAGTTTTCTCGTGATTGGATTATTCTGTCATTATATCTGTGAATTACCTTAGAAATCAGTTGATTTTATTGTGAATCATTTACAATTCTAATCATAAGCTCAAAGTGTAAATTGTTGTGACTATTTTGTTTTATCTTCAAGTTTCCATTTATTGGACTTTAATTTCTTCCTCTTTGATTGTTGATTAATTGATAAATTGTGGATTTTTTTGTTCTCTTATCATTATGGTTGGATACTCTAGTAATCAATATTTGAATTATTTGGTTTCATCTCTTCAGGTAACCATGGGATTCGATGGTGACCATGATGAAGTTTCTCGAACAGTTTCTGATACTCTGGCCGCCGAGTATCGTGATTATGTGACCGTTAAAAGGACAACACCGACATCGGTCGAAGTGTTCAATCAACAACAACCTTTAAGTTCAACTTTATCCTCATCATCAACCTCATCTCTAGTTAAAGATGAAGTCTCAAGTTTAAGTGATGATCCAATTATCGATGATTCAAATTACAACTCTCGAGTTGAATTTGGCCTGAAATTGGGTTACACTGAATCTCAGGTTCAAATGGCTTTGGTCAAGGTCGGTCCTTTCGCTGCCCAGAATGAACTACTTGAGGAATTAATCAAATTGGGAGCAAGTGGATTACCAAGTGTAACCAAGACCAATTCCAATCCAATTTACTCTCCTGTCAATAGTATTAGTGCCAATCATGAAACTTATTCTCATTCTCATCCATTTACTCACCTTTGTGATGTCCACTCATCGGATGTCCCTCATCATCGTCTCTGTGATAACATTGATTGTAGTGGCAATTTAAGACCAATAGTCATTGATGGTTGTAATGTCGCCATGAGGTAAGTACAATTAACCAATTATCTAATTAGAAATCAAATGAATCAGTTGTAAATCATCATATTTCTCAGTGTTTCTTGTTAATTGCCCAAATTTTATTACCATGAATAATAATCTCTCGATTACATAATAATTCATATCCGGGTTTCATTAGGATTTTGATGAAGATGAGCGTGGGATGATAAGCATGATGACCATGAGAGTGAGAATGGTTTTAAGTACCATGATTATCGCAATTCAGGATGACGTATTAATAATATTTCCAACGAACCCGGACTTTATTGTCAACTTTTCAATTATCTGATAATCAACTAATTGTAATCTTTGTTCATTGATGTTTTCCATGATTAGTGATTGATTAGTAACAATTAATAAATCAATAAGTCAATATGAAAATAGGGTAACAATTTTTATCATTATTTTATTAATCTCTTCAATTTCAATATTTTTATCACTCAAAGTTATATAACTAATTCATTGTCTCTGATTAGCACCAACAATTAAAATTGTTAATTTTAATCGCAAAGAAATTTATATAATCATAATTAGAACCATTCAATTTACATTATTAGCTTAATAAGATTATAATTGGTAATCTTTGCTTTTCCATTCATTGCAATTAAACATTTAATGATTAATATCGTTCTTATTGTTAATTGTTAACAATTAGCAGCTAATGTTAGAAACCTATCAACTACTACTAACATTAACTTAATGACCAATTAGCCCCTTAGGTTATTTTCTTATATAATAATCATTTCATCATTTTTGTTAAACTCAATTATAACAATTTACTAATTGATTTAATAGAAAGTAGTAAACACAATTATCACATAACTTGGAAAACAAAAAGATAATTTAATCTAATGGTCAGTTGAGATGCTAACAGAATCGAGAGCAGTCAATCAAATGACCACCATGAAAACGTGTTATTGTTGAGGGTGGAAGTTGGATTGTGGCCTTGGCTGGACATCTCTTTGTATCACCCCGTCAACGGGCTTCCCGTTGGCCTGAGACATAACCTTTTGTTATGGCTTTTTATGTAATTTCGTATCCGGCTAAAGATCCGGGTTGGTCTCTTTTCTAACTTCTTTCATCTTCATCTTCATCTTCATCTTCATCTTCCTCCTCCTCTTTCCTCTTCATCTCTCTATCAGTTTCTTAAAGTGCCTTCAATCCAATTCTAACACTAATTTCTACGTCCTTTGATGAGATTTTTAATATTCTCTTACATTATCGTTTACCTTTCATCTTGACCAGTCCACCCAACCACAAATTAAGATTTTATCATCAACATGATGACCATTAAATCTGTCATCACCTTGGATACCTTATCATGTCAACTATTATCTTCATGATAATTTAAATCCATCAAAACTTGTTGACCTCTCATTGTCTCTTTCTCAGACAAACTCAATCAGCTTCGCAATTAACTAAATTGTTTCAGGAACAATTAACTTTTTAATCTGCATGAGTTATCTAATCAATTTTGTACTTTGAAATCAATCATGAAAAAGATCCTGATTACGAACAAAATCTTCCCATTTTCTTGTTAATTGTAATCAATACAATCCAATCGACAAATTGAATGAGTTAATTTAGTTAACAAGTTAATTTTTTATTTAAAAATTTCTAATTGCAAATCTCTGATTCTCTTTGAATCAGAATCAGGATCATGAATCATGATTATAAATCAAGATGCAAACTCAATCAGTTGAAAGGATAATGATAATACAATTAAGCCTCAGGTAAACACCCATTTCTGTAATTAGGATCATTGTATTTGTTTCAATAATTTTTGGGTCAATCATAATTATCTGGGTCAACAATTAATTATCATTAACAAGATCATTTCATTAATCATCTCTTTCCTCGGAGGTTTAATTCATTTCAATCTAATATCGTCTTGTCATTGTCTCCAATTTACTTAATTGTTAACTTTGTGGTTACAATTAGTTAATTAACAACGATGAGAACTTAAAATGTAATTTTATTAATTTATTTCTGTTTAATTAACATAAAAAGTTAACATTATTATTACTTAATTTTAATTATTACATTGACTTTACGATGAAATGATTGATTCTGATATTAATACTTTCTTTCAATTTTATCATGATTAAAACAAAATTGGTTCAATTGTGATTATTGTTGAAGCTTTTTTCTTGAAACATATGATTTAAAAGGAAACCTCTTTATAGTTTAATTATAATCAATGAACACACGGTAATTAAAAGGAATGAATCAAATAAATTAATGAATTAAGATTAATAATGAAAATTGAAAAAACTTTTGTTTTTCATTTAAGATTTTGAAGTTTTCAGTGATGATTTTTCACCATTTATGTTAACTGATCTGCCAACTCGAGGTGTAAATGATGATTTAATTACTCGATTGTAGTAATCATCATCATCGAACCAACCATTAGAACCAATTGATGATGATGATCCTTCAGATGATCGTCCAATCCTCGGAGTCAAGGCAACTCTTTTGAATAAATCTCTAGCAAGAAGGGGATTTAAATATCCTCTTGGAACCGCCATCAATTGAATCGATCCATGAGCTCCTAAAGGTCCAACTTGACCATTGACTATTTGTGGGTCAGTTTCGTAACCGTTGATTTCATCTTCACCTCGATTATAAGTACTTGCTGCATGACTGAAGCCTGTTAAAAGGTTAGATTTTGATAATGATGTAGGAATTGGTGAAAATATTAAATTGTTTGATAAAGGTGAAGATGATAATGATGACGATCGACCGACCCTTGGTGCTGGAATCAATTGACGAGCTGACCGGGCAAAAAACGCCATGCTGTTTGAGCTCGAAGTGTCATCAAGGTTACTCATGTCAACGTTAGATCCAGTTAATGATGAAGGTGAGGAAGGTGATGAGGAGGATGCAGAGGGAGATGCAGATGAGGAAATATCATTGACTCGTATTGATCTTTTTCCTCGACTATTGAAGCCAGAAGATGATAAAACTTCATGCAACTCAGGGTGATAATTATTAACATTGGGATATTCATTCAGTTTATCGTTTTGATTTGAAACACCGTTTGGATGATAACGATAATAATGATTTGAATCAAATGAACGACCCACTCTGGGTCCAGGTATGATACCTTGTCTCTTGAAGGGCACATTCAACCCTCGTGCTGATGATAATGGTGATGATGACGGAGAAGATGATGAAGGTGCATACCTTAACATCGGCCAGTACGTGCTTGGTAAATATGTAATTTCGTCCAGTTCGAGAGCATCAACTGTAAACAATCAATGACCAACAATGACCACAGAACATAGTGATTGCTCATAACATGACAATTTAATTTAACAATAAAATCTCATGCAATTAACTCGATTAACATTTAAAAATCTAATCTAATTAAAACTGCAACTAAATATCAACAAGCAACATTCAACAATATACAACGAATACAATTAAGCAAACTAATGAAAAGTGACAAATCGAGTTAATTTAAATCACAATCAACAAATTAAACTTTTTTTGACTTACCTGTTAAAAGAAGGAGAAATGAAACCGTTGCAATATAATAAACCATTTTATTTAATTGTTTTAATTAAAATTGGTCACTACTTGATTGTATCTGGTGTTAAATCCAAGTTTCCAAAAGGTCACTTGAATCAGTTAACTGATTTAATTGAACAATCAACAAGTTGATGAAACAACGTTGGCAAAAAAAGATGAATATTCAACACGAAGGAAAAAACTTTTCTCTATGTTGACTTTGATTCTGATGATTGTTTCAATGTTATTTCCTCTTCTACGATAAAATTTCAGGTCACTTTATATTTATATAAGTTAAGTCGACGTCGAACCAGAAAAAAAAACTCTCGAACTTTTTTCTTCACCTTCAACGTCTTAAAAACATAACCACTGAGACTGCCAAGGAGGAGTCTAAGTTTATCCTCCGTGTACTTTTCATCTTCATCTTTTCTTCATCTTCATCCTCATCATCTTCTTCTCAGTGTACCTTTTGATATTTTTCAATTACATGAGAAACAAATAGCAAGTGAGCTCACGATTAATTCAGTTTCCCTGATTTCTGGTTGTTCATGTTCATCTGAGACTCTGTGGGTTCCCCGGAAATTGGTCAGTTTTTTTTTCTCCTTGGATAACAACTGATTAAAAGATGGATGGTCAGTTGTTTATAAGATTATGGAGATGATGATGGTGAAAGAGAAGGAAATTTTAGCCAAGGTTAACGGACCTTCTTAAAAAACATATCATTTTAAGCTCGAAAGTGGATTAACCATCTTCTTCCCTAATTTACTTACATTGGAAAATATTGATTCAATATTTTATTCAGCTAAACCCATAGATCACTCAGTGTGTGGTTGAAATTGAGCATTTTTCATAGTTAATTGTTGATTGGTTTGTAATCAATATAATCTAACTTACATCCTGAATACATAAACAAACTTTGATTGTGATTAAATTAATCGTTAACTCTGTTAATTAACCAAGAAAAACCTTGTTACCTTGTTATGTGTATCAACAAGTTAAAGGGCAAATTCTAGGCCTCAATTAACCAACACACCAGAAAACAAGGCGATTTCTTATATTTTGATCGGATTAATGAAAGAGATTAACAAGATTAAATCACTTTGATTTATTTTATCCACTGAACAAAAGTTAATATAAGTTAACACTGTGGTTATGATATTTTATTATTATTGGGAATTAATACTTTGCAAAGTTAATCACAATTGAAATTGCTTATTGATTAACTGGAAATTGTATTAAGTTTATATGAAGGAATCGCCTACATGATTATATCAATCGTTGATTTTCACCATGTTTTTAACTGAATACTCTGAATTCTTGTGATTTTTCCCTCTATTTTAATCATTTGATTTTTAATCTATTTCCAATTTAATTTATTGTCAATGAATCTAAACTTTTTCTCGTATTTTCTATTCCAATTTATAGTCATGGTAACAAAGAGTATTTTTCATGTCGAGGATTAAGAATCTGTGTCGATTGGTTCAGAGCTCGAGGCCATAAAGAAATAACCATTTTCGTACCAATGTGGCGGAAAGAATCAGTATCCATTGAGAATCCAATCAAGGGTATGTATTAATTGTAGCTCTTGATTAAAGGTTAAACAGATGACTGGTGATCAATTGGTGAATCATAATTGATTGTTGATAAAAAACCGAAAATCACTCAAAACAATTACTGTCATTATCATTGGATAACAATTTGATTTGATTCAAGTTTATTCACGTCATTGATTTTTAACTTGATCAACAATCAATGAATAGTTTTTCAATCACAGCTAATTGTCAATCAATCTGAGGGACAATTTATCTCATCTATTTACAACAATTGTGATCAAATTGTAAGGGAAAAGGTCAATCAAATCAAATTGTCACAATTTCCAATTGTATTTGACCTCAGGCTATTTCTAAGTAATAGTTTTTTTTTATATATTCTCATGATAATGTTTCTTAAATCTGATTTTACATGAAGACACATGAGATGAAATCAGAATTTAAATAAACTTTTTGAATATTCATCCTGAATTTGAATCGATACTTTAATTTAATTTCAATTAGTTTTAATTGTCTTGAACTTCATTTAGCAAATATAATTTCAATCAAATAGGAATACAAATTTATCTAGATTTAAATCCAGTCTATTTAATAGATAATTGAATCGCAATCAGTTTAATTATATGTTAGTGTTTCTTTTTAGATTAATATGTTAATCATAATAATCAAATTACTTGAGGAATTGAGGTAAATAATTTAATTCGGTTACCAGAATTCACATAGACTATACAATTAAATTAATTTTTGCAGCATTGATTATCCTTAATCAGATGAAGTGAACACACTCAACTAACAATTAGTTTAAATTAACTTGATATCAACCAATTGTATTAATTATTCAAGTTTAATTCATCATTTCAACAGTGAGAAAAAAAAAGTTAATTGTCTAATCCATTATTTGATAGGAATAAAAACAAAATCATATCCAAACAATTAAACTGTTATTCTAGTGGTTAATTGTTTATATCTAACAGAATTAAAATCCTTAATAAATTAATCAATAAATTGTCAATCGTATTTGATTCACTTCAATATTTCCAACTAATAGTAAACATGGAATCAAATCAAATATAATAATTAACTTGATGATAATCTATTGATCCTATTAAAAGATTTTCTAAAATGACACAATTAAGGTCAGTATATTTACGTAATCATCAATCACTGAATCAGTCTAAAAATTTAATTGTAATAAAATGTTTAATTGCGTGAGGTTTAATTGTAACACATTAATCAGCATAACCTTAATCAGAGTCCGGTTGAAACAAAATAGGATCCATTGAGCACCAAACTGATTAACGATTACACAACATTGATTAGAGTAAACAAACTTGAATAGTTAAATAAACTATCAACAATTAAGTAAACTAGTTCAACCCAACCTCTTGATATTTCACTGATTTGTTTTGTTGATCGTATGTAGTTAAAGGGCCTGTCAAGACTCATCTTCATCTTCATCATCATCACTCATCCTTTCATTGAGTCTCCCTACACATTGGTCAAGGTAATTCAGTAACCGAATCATTTTTTACTCCAACAAAACTCATTTAGGATGTTTAAGATTAGCTAATCAGCTTTAATAGATCCGGCTCCGGCTTAACAGTTTTCTCATTTCAAACCTTATGATTTATTCAATTTCAAGTCTGCGGCCGCTGATTAACTGACCCTCAAACAATTTAGCTCTCTAACAGGACTCATAGTCCACAATCACATTGAATTAGGTCTTAACCTTAATTCCTTAACCTTTATTTTTTTCATTCACAATCTAATATTTAATATCTTTATCATCTCACCTTAACTCATTATTTTGATCATCAATTCATTTCACTTAATGAAAGTTTCATATCTGATTGATCATCTCATCAGTTAATAACATGAAGTTAATGATAAAATCTGAGAGCAAATTGTGATTATTTACCAGAATAGGAAAAGGAGTAATCAAAATCTAATCAGCATCAATTAATTACTTATGTACTCAGACAATTATGATGATAACTTTTTGAAGAAACATCTTTCTCCATGTTGATTGTAATAATTATATGATAATTGGACATTTGTTTATCCAACTAATTACAATCATGACACATATTCAGTTTACCTGAAAATAAAATGATGAAACAATTGAATAACTGATTGAGTGTCCGATGATTTTGATTGTAACTAAACAATTTGATTCCAATTTCCAGATCTATCTATAGATTATGTTCAAAGTATAGGAATGCAATTCTCTCCCACCCACTTCCTCCTCTCTCACTTGATATTTTGCAATTTTCGCCCAATTTCATAAATTTCCTATGAGAAAACAACGTGAACATAAAATGGGTTTGGTTTCAGGTTTTCGGGCTTGTCTCTGACTTACCTGTTTGACCAACTCAATAATAATAATGATGATGATGATATTTCCATGATGGTGATCCTATTTATCACTGAGAGAGAAGCGAAATCATTACTCCACCTTCCAATTATTATTATGATCCATGATGATTATTATATTTTACTTTTTTCTTTTTCTTTTTTTTTGTTGATGATTTTTAGATCGAGAAATTTTATTCCAACTTCAGAATGAAAAAGTTTTGGTGTTTACACCTTCACGAATTGTTGGTGGACGTCGATTAACTTGTCACGATGATCTTTACATCTTAAACTTGGCCACACTAAATGACGGAATTGTGGTCAGTAATGACAATTATCGTGATTTAATCAATAAGAATCCAGAACACAAAAGAGTCGTTGAGGAAAGATTATTAATGTATTCGTTTGTTAATGATCGTTTTATGCCACCCGATGATCCACTTGGTCGACATGGACCCACTCTCGATTCTTTCTTGAGACGAAGAGATCAACCTCCCCCTCCTTTACACTGTCCCTATGGTAAAAAATGTACCTACGGCAATAAATGTAAATACTATCATCCAGAAAGAGGTAATTTACCCCAGAAAACGGTGACTGAACGATTACTGGAACAGGCGCAATTACATATGATGGAGGTTAAAGCTCGTAATCAATCAGGTTCTAATGTTGGAAGTTGCAATTCAATTGAAAGTGTTCCCTGTACATCAACCTCATCTCCAACCGGAGAGAAGATAAAAGCAACACATACCGGTAGTTTACCTCCAAACATCACCTTGTGCGAAGGTACAAGTAGTAAACTGGGCAAGAAAATGGCCATAACTCGGACCAAGCCCATGTTAACTGCACATTCCACTAGTTTTCCGCTTGATTCTCGTCTTAATTCACCAACAATACAACAATCAATTGGATCTACAAGCTCAGGGCAAGTTGGCAATAATAATAATAATAACAACAATAGTAATAATAACATCGCCAACGTGATTAACAATAATAACGTTGGCAATAAACAATCAACTGGTGGTAAAGAAGGTGAATCAGTTAACTTACATCGTAAATTACAGCGGCAATTAACACTGAATCCGACCTACGACGCTCGTTTAGCTCGTATGTTTGGTGGAGGAGAAAAAGCCTCGAGCAATAAAATGTCTCGAACTCCCGAAAAGAAAGGATCTCCACCGAATACTTCAAGTGGCCATAAACAAGTTATGAGAATTCGAAGTGATTCTGGTTACAGTTGTTCATCGAGTGCCGGTGGAAGTACCAGTTCGAATAGTGGACTTCACAAGAAAAGTAACATCGGACTACATAGTTACTCATATCTTGGTGTGAACACGTTGAGCCATCAAAATGTCACAAGAATCGCAAGTGCCCCTGATTCAAACTCATCGTGGCTTCCACCAAGACGGAATATCTTAGGCAACGCAAATTCAGATTCACGATTAAATATGTGCCAAAGTATCTCGATCGGAGGTGGACTGAATCAACTACAACAACTTCAATTACAACAACAAACTCAAGCACAACAACAACAACAACAACAACAATCGTCAGTAACATTACCTTTTCCAGGCTCGTCTATTTGGTCAGCAACAAACGAATCGATTCCTTATCAATTGAATCAACCCAACTGGTCAAATTCACCGACTAACCTGAGGCCACTTTCAGTTCCACAATTTTTACCTCTCTCGTCAAAGAAAAGCTGTCCCCTTTTAAGTAACAATAATAACCGTCAAGGATCACAAAAAACTCTCATGTACCGATCATTGTCCCCAGAACTTTTCTCAGACAATCCGAGATCGAAACTGTATTTCCATTTGGCCTCAATTTTCCCAGAAAAACAAGTTCGTGCCGCCATGGATATGCTACCAGGAGAAACAAATGCTCAAATCATTTGTGCCGCCATTTTAAATATGTTCACGTCAGAATCAATTGCTAATAGCAATTGATTAAAATTCACATAAACTCAATACATTTACACCAAAAAAAACGCGTTAAATCAATTTCATGATGAAATCGTTTTGGTCCAAATCAATTCGACGAAATCACTTTGGTTGACCAATTGATTGACCATATTGATTTTCGATTGAAAAATATTCTTAACAATTAGTTTCATCTTTCATAAAACTTTTTAATTGTTAACCCGACAAATTGTTACGATCTAATGTTCAATAATCGTGTTCAATTCTTAATTCTGAACGAAAATGGATTTGTTTTTTCTCTCAATTGTAACTATTTATTAGAAGTTAATGAAGATAAATTGTCTTCTTAATCTTCAAATGTTAACAATCAATTGTTGGTAATCATCATGATGATGAAATTTTATTCCAACATGATGATTGATTGAGATGCTGATTCCTCTGTCAAAGCATCTTAATAGCTAAGAAAATGTTTCTACTATTTGTAAACCTTAATCATGTCATGATCACAGTTTTAAATTGTCTGATTGTGAGATGAAATATCGAGAATCAATTTTAATTGTTTACTAAATTGTCAAAAGCAAATGAAACTTTTTTTTCACTTGGAAACAAAATTTAAATGTTCGTCTATTTGTTCATGTGAGCGATTGGGTTAATCATCAAGTGTAAACTCACAACTAATAATTTGATTAGTTAATCAATTCATAGTAATTAATCAATTTCTATTTAAATATCAAGCTTGTTTCCATTTCATTTGCTTGGTATTGAAAATTTAACTGTAATTTTATCAACTTGTTAACTTTGATTCTCAATTGATTAAGTTTCATAGTTAATTATACAATTATTTATATTATCAAAAGTGTTTTCTCATTGTTGAGAATCAAAAGTTAAATCACAATTAATAATAATACTGTTAATAATACTAATTATGATTCTAAATCAATTGAAAGTTAATTGGTTACAGATGCCTTAGGCTTAATTAAGAAAAATTAATTATTACAATTGGAAAAGTTTTTTTCACTTCTACAGAGGAAAAACTTACAAATCAATTGATTATCAACTAATTATTTATGTAAATTTTAATTGTTAACAATTGTTTACTTGATACAGGAAGTTGATTTGTATTCCCATTGATTATTTCAAGTGTAATTAATTAACTAGTTAGCTAATTGATTATCACTTTAATAACTTTTTCTGCTCGCCGGAAAAAAAGGAAACATAATATTATCATTGTGTTATCCTTGATTTAGTTAATTAATTAATTAATAACTTCCATCAATCAGATGATCATCATCTTAATTGTTTCTCCCTTTAATTGTGTTCTCTTAATTATCACAATTGTTCATCTTTTTTACAGCCAATTTTCATTGTCATTCTGTGTCCCAACCCAATATTTATATCCGTTTACAATTAGCCATTAATTGTTCAATAATTAATGACAATTTACGACAAATACATGGACCAGAAGGAAAGATTCAACTTAATGATGATAATCTCAAATCATGATTAACCATAAATTCAGCACAATAATATCATCATTAATTGTAATATAAATTGTTCTGTTTTAACTGGACTATTAACTTTACCTTTTCCATTGACCATTTATTGTGGTCATCGAGAAAATTAAAAAAACTTTATCAGAAATTTAATTCTCATCATTTGGTATAAATCAGATTATCATTTATCAAATTCATCAATCAAATTGATTACAATAATTGTCAACAATTAGTTAATTACTATTTCATTCATTTTGATATTCATGTCATTTGGACATTGGTTAACTAATTGTAAAACCATTTCTTTTGGTTAACTTTCACAACTTTAATTGTTATTGACAATCGAATCAATTTATTGTCATTAATTAATCATCAATCATCCTTTTACTAACAATTAATCTGTATAAGTAATTAGTTTCTACTAAATTGATTCTTATCAATTGTAAATCAATATTGAATTAACTCAATTAACTCTCGCTCTTGTGTGTACATTGACCTAGTTGTCAATTAATTGTTAATCTAATAAAATAAATTGTTCATTTTGACTTCTCATTATTTGATTTAAATATTTTCTTCCCAAAAAATTGAATTGTCGATAATTTATAACAATAGTAATTTAAACACGATTATGATAATAGAAAACAAATTGTTGAATGTGTGATTGAGTTTAGGTTTGAATTGCGAATTCAATTCACCAAATTTGATTGAGTTGAATCACTGGAAATTAATTAACAGACAAATCGCTTAATTTAGTTGGATTATCAGCTAACCGAGTGTCTTATGTCATCGAGAAATTGGTCAAGTGCCCTTTTGTCCTCTTCGTCGGGCTCAACTTCAACTTCTTCGAGCGATTTGACCTTTGGTTGTTTATCTTTTTTACTTGTTACCATCCCATGGGTTTTGTAAAAGTTTAAATCCTCTTCGAATGCTGCTTGGTAGACTAATTGTTTCTCTTTTAATTTGAGAAGTTCCAACTTCTCATAGTTGGCAATCTTCTTGGCGTGATCAGCAGCTAATCGACATTTCAAAGACTCAAATTCAGCTAATTTACTATCTTTGTAACGGGACAATCGAACTTTTTGGTCCACTTTGAATTGGATGAAATTTTCCAGTTCCTTTTTCATCTTTAATTCATCCAGAACCTTTTCTACATTCAGAACGTTCTGTCTCAACGAGATTAAATCCCCTTCTACTGTGGAGATACTCTCTTCCAATTGTGGTAAAATATCACAGATACTTTCAAACTCTTTGGCTGAATTTTTGTGTCGAGATGAACGTAATTCTAAATCTTCTATTTGAGAGGCCACTTTTTCCGCTAATTTGGCATTTTCTTCATTCAATTTATGGCACTTAGACCAAACATTTTGATTCCATGTCAATAGTTTAAACCCTGCATTAAGATTAACGTCGCTTATTGTTTCTTTGTTTTTCTTCTCGCCGATAGATAGATCCAAAATCCTAGAATATAGATGAAAGAGGTGAGATATTAATTACAACAAGATGTCAAGTGTAAGTTATGAGAAAAGGTACAAAATCAATTAATCAACAGACAATTAAAATTGAGGCGTTTAACTTACCCAGATGATAAACTTTGAACGTTTTGAATTTTATCCCGAAAATTTTCAAACATGATGACACCAGAAAATACTGAGATGAGTGAACCGTCAAGATTCCATAGAAAAACAAACTTAATCAAAAAATAATTCCAATCAAAAGAAATCAAATTGTAACACTAATTTAATTTAATCTTCTTAATGTTTACTTTTTTTCATCAAAAATCACATGAAGAAAATTAGCGTTTCAGTGTCGCCACCTGGTGACTTTTTCTCTCTTCAGGTTGATTGGTTTTTCTCAACATTAAATCTGGTTCTTTGATTGTGTTTATTTCAAAGTTAATCATTGAATTGGAGTTTTAATTAATCATGTTGGAGTTAATCAGACGTTCAGTAGATAAGGTGAAAGCTTGGTACTTGGTTTACGAACTAACTACAAACCTTTACATGTTGGAGCCATGGGAGAAGATACTTTTTAGTAAGTAAACAATTGTAAACATTTTTTACTCTCCAAAAGAATGTCAATCAATTTTCTCGACGGTTTATGCTAATTAGTGATAATTTTACTCTCTTTTTATCTGAACAGATTCATTTTTAATAGCGTCCATTTCATTCCTGGTCTGGTTTTTAAGTCCAAACTGAAGAAGAGCCCGAAGGAATATCAATTTCAGTCCCGCTGCGAGAGTCAATTAGAAAACCACTTAGAAAACTGTAACCTGTTTGAAACATTTTCTCTTGAAAAAGTGACCACAAACACCTTGACCATTACAATCAATCCTTAATCATTCCATTGTTGTGTAAAAAAAATCTATTTATATGCAAAGTTAAAATAATCAATGGATTAAAAACAATTGAGACAATCAAAGGGAAAAAAAAAGCTTCATTCTTAATCCATTTTCCAATACAAGTTAACTTATTTATCACATTTTCCACCTTTTTATCAAATCTTCTCATCTCTTCAAGTATTTACAATGAATAGAATAATTTTAATCAATTAACTGATCAATTAAATCGTTATCTCAACAATTGTCTATCACAAATGATTATTCCCATTAATTAGAATTGGAAAAGAAACTCGTTCAACTTGATTCGAATTTGCCGCTAATTGAGTCGATCGAATGGTTTCCATGGTGACCTCTTGTTCCCTTTCTCTTTGTCTTCTTCTATTCTTGGGTTTGGCTTCAGTTTAATTTTAAGATTTTTATTTAGATCATTGTTATCATTTTTTTCTGTCTTTTTTTCTCTAATTGTTTCATTTTAATTGAGATTCGAATGATCATAATTGTTGATTTAAATCATCTTTAACTATGGGAGACGGTGCTGAGATTGATCTGTATGCAGACGATCTTGACATAAACGAATTTAACCAGGTTTGTCTTATTAATTTCTTTTCTATTTTACATTTGTGTGGATGTTGCTCATGGGCTTCACTTTAGTTTCTTCTCCTATTGGTCCTATTTTCTCTTTCTTTATTTCTTTCCTCATTTTTTTCTGCGTTTTGCGCAAAAATTCACTCCTATCGGTTTTCCATTGAGCTTCTTTAAAAGGAAAATGGATATCTTTTGGTCCATTTTGTGCTCATTTGCTTGATGAGCTGTTGCTTTTTTTCTAGGTTTTGGTAACTTGGTTTTAACGGTTGTATTTCTGTTGCATTGATTTGATTTATTTACTTTCTAGGAAAATGATTATAATGATCAAGGGGTTGATCTATATGATGATGTGATCACCGCTTCAGGGAATAAGTCTAATGGTGAGGATTATTCAGCTAACCAGGATTCAAATCATTCCCGTCACACAAATAATGAGAGTATATCCAGTAATCTTTTGCTAGACCAAGGGCCAACTAAAAAGATTGGAATATATGTCGGTAATTTAACTTGGGTAAGTATCTAAGAAAGATCAAAGCTTTTATTGCACAATATCTGTAATAAATCTTCATTTTGAATTATAGTGGTCAACTGATTTCAATGTTATTGACGCGATCAATACTATCGGAATCAATGATGTCATAGATGTGAAATTTTTCGAAAATCGAGCTAATGGTCAGTCGAAAGGTTTTTGTGTTGTCACTCTTGGTTCAGAGAATTCGGTCCGCTCTGTTATCGAAAAACTCCCTAAAATGTAAGAAAAATTTTCATTGTATTTTTCTATTCCTTTTGATTACCTTGTAAAATATTCTCATACTTTGATTTGTATTTTTAGAGAAATCCATGGACAAAATCCTATGGTTACTCCGTGTAGCAAAGCAAATTTAAATCATTTCGAAATGCAGTCACGTAAATTGATTCCTGGAGGATCTGGAAATCAACACATGAGTAGTAATACTTCAAATCCACGACCATTCAATCCATCATCAGGAAATCTCAGACCACCAATGATGACAAGACCAACGCGACCCAATGGCCTATTTCTTGGACAAACACCACGAATGTCAGTGTCAAATCAAGGTAACGGTGGCCCTTTCCAAGGTCAGACATCTTGGCATGCATTAGGAGGTCAAGCCCCCTTTTCAAGCACCCATTCAGGTTCAAATCGTCCAGGATTACCATTGATGCGATTACCATCTAATCAAAGAGGAGCTACTTCACAACCTTTATTCCGAGGACCTGGACTTTCAGATCTCCGTTCAAATCATCCATCTTCATTACATGACTGGGGAGATCATTCATCACATTCAGGACACTCTAGTGGACAACAAAACAGTATGAGTTTAAGTCAGGGACATGTTCAATCCAATTCCTCAAGGCCACCAGGTAAATGTCATTTTGTCATTCTTTTGATCACTCAATTAGGTTACTAATATTAGGTTACTAATGAGTCCATTTATTATATTAAGTTCATCACATACCACCAGTCGGTGGGCCTCATTCAGGACCAGCTCCTCACGTGAATCCTGCATTTTTCAATCAACACCAAGCACCTAATCAACTGAATGACCCTTATCGTGTCCCACCGGGTCCCAGTCAATATGGTGATTACATGGGTCCAATGGGAGACTCTTCTATCGTTCCTCCAATGGCCGAGGCAGAGTTCGAAGAGATCATGGCTAAAAATAGAAGTGTTTCCAGCGGTGCTATTAGTCGAGCTGTTGCTGATGCCAGTGCTGGTGAGTCTATTTTTCTTTCAATCATTCGATGCTCGTTTGAGATCATTTCAAGACTAATTTTGTCTTTCAATACTTTTTTGTGAATCTAGGTGATTTTGAGAGAGCTGTAGAGACTCTAGTTACTGCGATTGGTCTGATTAAAAGGTCGAAGGTTGCTAATGATGAAAGGTGTAAGATACTGATCAGCTCTTTGCAAGATACACTTCATGGTATTCAAGCCAAATCTTATGGTTCGAGTAAATACAAAGACAGGCCCAGATCTAGAGATAGATCAAGAGATCGAGGTAGAAGAGAAAAGTCAGGCCGAAGAGATCGATCACGAAGTCGCGAAAGAGATTACAGAGACAGAAGTCGAGATCGATATCATGTTGAAAGATTACACGATAGAGACAGAGAAAGAGATCGAGACAGAGACCGCGACAGAGACCGAGACCGAGATCGAGACAGAGATCGTGATCGAGATCGTGATCGTGACCGTGATCGTGATCGAGATCGAGACAGAGATCGAGATCGAGAAAGATTGAAAGATTTCTAACCTTCACAGGTAAAGTTGATTACCTATTAATCCAGTCCCTTGACCGATTATCCAAAGAAATTGGAATCAACAAACAAGATCAACAGAAAACCACTTTTTTCTTGGTTCATTTATCTTCACCCGGAATTTGATTATCAATTCAATTAACTCGATTCAAGCAAATGCAGTCAAATTAACAACAGCCAGTGAACTTAATCAAATTTCAAAAGATCCATCATCAAAATCAAACACCTTAACCATAACACCCAACCTTTGATATTTCAGGTTAAATTACCGGACTTCAAAGCTAACCATAAATAGAATCGGAAAATATCAACTAATTAAAGTTGATGATTAAATTAACGAGTTAACAATCAATTAATCTGGATGGTTTCCAATTATATTGATCGTGTTTAAAACAATTATCACCTTTTCCTTAATAATAAATTGATCATAGATTCTCATTGATTCTCAACAAAATGATTAACTGTTCAATATTTTCACTCAAAACTATGTCTTCCGGTAACAATTGTCATTTAATCATTAACCAAATGAACATAATTTGATTTATCTTTATTTTTAATTGTTAACGATCAACAAATTTCATCCAAGTCAAACTACTTTAAATTGTCATTAATCATCTCATAATCTTTAATTGATACAATGATCAAATCAAGCTAACAATCAACATCCAGTCAAAAAAACAACAATAAGTTAATTATTAACTTAATTATTATTTTCAATGTCCGAGAAAATTGAAAATTAATTAACCTGAAACTAGAGAGATGTTGATTGATTATTTGATTAACTAATCAATGAGATAATTTAGACTACAAATTACCTTAATCGCATTTCCATTGTTCTCATATTTGATTGTAAATATTTTAATGTCTCCAAACTATTTTACCCAAAGAAACAATTTGTTAATTAATTTACTTTATTTTTAATTATTGTTACACTGTTTTTGTTATTTTAGTCTTTTGATTAATTTGTTATTTTGTACTTTTTTGTTAATCAATCAACCAACAAATCAATCAGATGATTTAATCAATTAATCTAACTGTTGATTAACGGTTTCGATAGATACTCATCATCTAATGTTGTTTTTTGTTCAAATCAATTATTTTGTTTTATACTTTAAATTGTTACCAATCAAATCAAGGTGTGACTTTTTTGGCTTAACAATCAAAGATTATGATTAATATTTAATCGTTTAAACCTCAAAATGAATAAAAACAATTTTGACAATTAACTAATTGAAAAGGTTGATTGTTAATCAATCATGTTTACCAATAGGACCAGAATCATCTAATTAATGGTTAACTGATAATATGACTAATTATCATTTCCTTAAATAACAAAATCAGTGATTTACTGATTGTTTTTTTAATATTGACTATTGGTTATGCTAATTGTTTATGTAATCAAATTGTGTATAATAATTAGAGAGAAGGTGCCAGTTAATTAATTATTGGTAATTAACTGAAATCTTAATGTTTTATAAACAATTGAAATTGATCTTTACACTTGATGACAATCAAAATGTAATCAAATTACAAATTTCCCATCGAATGGTAATGTAAACTGTTAATGAACAATTAAATCAATTCATTGCTGTATTGATTGTTTATTAGATTTGCAGCTTACTCTGGTTAAATTAATTATTACTACTTTTCTTTAATTAAATGTAAACAATAATATAATTGAAGACATGGTAACTTCACCCTCTCTATTATTAATATTATCTAGAGGAGTTGCTCCTGAAAAACAATCAATAAATTGAGCACAACTAATACAACTATTCATTGATTGACAATTTAAAGATAACAACAATCAAATTGATAAATTAATTGTCAAATAAGTTAATTTTAACTCAATTCTCAGTAACATCAACTTGACTATGTGATATTAAGTTTTTTCAAGTTTAAACAAGAAAAATAAAAACACTGATAAGTTTGTTGATCATCAAGAGAGAGAGAGAGAGAGAGAGAGAGAGAGAGAGAGAGAGAGATAATGATAATGATGATGATGATGATTTTGGGAGTAAGAAAACTAGTTAAACTTATGGATCTGAGCCAAAGTGATTCTTTAATTTGGTCTTTAATTTATATACACAATCTCTTAGATTTTAATCATTTTTTATTATTTTCCATTTATTTTTATTGTTTATGAGCAAATGATATTATATTTTACTCCCACGGAGTTACCGATCTCCATGAATCTTTGAGGTTTGTACTGTTTGACGATTGAACAGAATTGTTTTTGTATTTCTCTGTCATACTTGCAAGTCGAGAGACAATTGTATTGACATTGGTCAAACTGAGACCAATCGAGTCAATTTGTTTGGTATAATCGGCGATCATGGTGTTGACCTGAGAAGTCGCTTTCTCAAGTAGCTCGGAGGTTTGATCATCCATACACGTGACTCTTGAAACATCAGGTAATTGAGTTTTGATGTGACGCAATATCCGTAAAATGGGAGCGTTGGATGAAAGGCCATCGACTTGTGTTCGCAGTTTGCTCACATTATCCTCAACTCGATCTTTAACTTGTACTAATTTTCCAGGAACTTCCAAGGAATTGAAAATCGTTGTTAACAATTGATTCTCAGTTGATTCAATCTTTTTCACCATCGTATTCAATGTATCCTGTGATAGACTTCGGAACTGAGCCAATGTGGTCATTATATCATTGCTATGATCTCCTGAGCCCCGATTGGGCTGAGATGAACATCGACCCACCAATGTATCCAGTTTGTTATTAAGCTGCTCGAAGTTAATTGTTACTTGATTATCACCATTACCACGATTAATTGATTCATCACTACCTGCCAATTCAAAACCGGCTCGTGAGTTGGTTGTCGTTGTAGGTAATGTTGAGGAAGAGGAAATCGCCGGTTTGTAATTTCCTCCACTGGAAATTAATGAACCTGAATTCGTTGATGATTTGCTTGATTCGGTTAATAACGAATCCATTCTGATCAACAGTTTCCCCATTCCACTTCGTATCAGCTCTGAAATCTCTTGTAACATTGATGACATTTGTTTACGAATCGATTCTGATTCAGTTTTATGAACACTGAACAAACTTTGTCCATACTCAGTGTTACACCATTTCTTTTTTTCTTGGTCAGTTAATTGTAATTTGTTCAGAATACTTTCCATCCTTTCCACTTTACCACCGATAATTGTTATCGACGAACCCAATTGGTCAACTTTACCTTGAACATTGTTCACCTTCACCGATTGATCGGCCAAATTAGCTGATGACAATTTAGACTCCAAATTACCCAATCGCATTTCCATCGTTCTCATTGTCGATTGTAAATATTTTAATATCTCCAAACTGTTTACCCAAAAGAAAACAATTTGTTAATTAATTTTCCTTTTTTCTAATTACTGTTACACTCTTTTTGTTCATCAATCAACCAACAAATCAATCAGATGATTTAATCAATTAATCTAACTGTTGATTAACGGTCTCGACAAGTACTCATCATCTAATGTTGTTTTTATTACAATTATTTTGTTTTATACTTTAAATTGTTACCAATCAAATCAAGGTGTGACTTTTTTGGCTCAACAATCAAAGATTATGATTAATATTTAATCGTTTAAACCTCAAAATGAACAAAAACAATTTCGACAATTAACTAATTAATGATTGGTAACTAACTGAAATCTTAATGTTTTATGAACAATTGAAATTGATCTTTACACTTAATGACAATCAAAATGTAATTAAATAACAAATTTCCTATCAAATGGGAATGTAAACTGTTAATGAACAATTAAATCAATTCATTACTGAATTGATTGTTTATTAGATTTGCAGGTTAATTTGGTTAAATTAATTACTTTTCTTAATTTAAATGTAAACAGATAATTGAAGACATGGTAACTTCACCTTTCTCTATTAGTATCTGGAGGAGTTGAAGCTGAATCACAATTTAGAGATGACAGCGTAATCACAATCAATAAATTGATCACAATTGATATTGGTAATCTCATATTGGCACAATTGATACACGAAAAGTCACAATTTATAGTTAAATTATCACCCAAACAATTAACTGTCGCTATTAAGTGTAAATAAGTTGATGGTTGACAATTTGATACAAGTACTAATCGATTGACAATTTAAAGATGACAACAATTAAATTGATAAATTAATATCCCAATAAGTTAATTTTAACTCAATTCTCAGCATCAACTTGACTATTGTGATATATTAAGTTATTTTCAAGTTTAAACGAGAAAAATAAAAACACAGATAAGGTTGTTGATCATCTTGAAGAGGAAGACAAAAGATAGAGATGAGAAAAGAGAGTCAATAAGTGAGAGAGAGAGATGATGATGATGATTTTTGGAGTGAGAAAACTAGGTGGTGATTGAAATTGTGATTAAAAAAGAAAAAGACAATTAGAATGATTAAGAAACACCAAGGTAAAGTGAAGATGCTACAACATTTCAAGAGGTTGATGACGGAGGAAAATTGTTGAAATGATGATGATGAGAGAGAGAGAGAGAGAGAGAAATGATGATGATGAGAAAAGGTAAGAAAGATAACCAGAGGAAGATGAAGATTGAAAGATTTCTGACCTTCGCAGGTAAAGTTGATTACCTGTTAATCCAGTCCCTTGACCGATTATCCAAAGGAATTGGAATCAACAAACAAGATCAACAGAAAACCACTTTTTTCTTGGTTCATTTATCTTCACCCGGAATTTGATTATCAATTCAATTAACTCGATTCTATTAAAGGAAATCAAATTAACAGCAAGCGAACTTAATCAAATATCAAAAGAATCATCATGAATATCAAACACAATTTACTTAATTGTTTGGCTCAGAGAAATCGTAACTTTGAATAATAATGAGATCTTTGAACTTTATTGGTTTTCGCAATCAACTAATTATTATTGTTATTTTTAATTGTTTCCGTGATAATCTAATACCCAACCTTTGATATTTCGGGTTAAATTGCTGTTCATTTCAAAGCTAACCATAAATAGAATCGGAAAGATATCAACTAATCAAAGTAAATGATTAAATTAACGAGTTAACAATCAATTAATCTGGATGGTTTCCAATTATATTGATTGTTGTTTAAAACAATTATTACCTTTTCCTTAATGAACTGATCATAGACTCTCATTACCTAACAAAATGATTAACTGTTCAATATTTTCACTTAAAATTATTTCTTCCGGTAACAATTAACAATTAATCATTAACCATGTAAACATAATTTGATTTATCTTTACTTTTAATTGTTAACGATCAACTAAATTCATCCAAGTCAGACTGCAAAAGTTATTAATCATCCCATAGGTTTCATAATTGATACAATGATCAAATACAACAATCCAGCCAACAATTAACATCCAGTCAAAAAAACAACAATCAGTTGATTATTAATCAACGAGAAAAAAAAAGTTTTTTCAATGTCCGAGAAAATGAAAACTTAATTAACCTTGAAAATAGAGATGTTGATTGATAATATAATTAACTAATCAATGAGATAATAATTTTAAACGTGTTCCGATAGCCTTGACTCATTGCTTGGATGCAATCAACTAATCAACTGAATTAAAACACGATGATGCTGATGGTTAACAATAAAATCTACAACAATTTAATCAAATTACTTGTCAATGGAAACCAAATTAATCAGATTAGGATATCAAGTAGTTTCCGTTTTATTTACTTTTCATTTGATGATTAATGAACAGTTTTAATTTATCACAATCAATCAGCATAATTACAATAACACTAATTGTAATTAAAGCTGATTATCTGATTATGATAAGGCTAAAATCTAATGCAATATTAAGCTTGATTGCATTTGGAAGGGTAAGATGATTGGATTTACGAGATATTGTAATTAAATCAAGTCTCCAATTCAATCAAGTTGATCATCAATTGCAATTTGATCCTTAATATTGTTTTGATATCTTCTCATATCATTAATGATCAAACATTCATTAATAATGAATGTTAATCAAGGAATTGTTTTCCACGACAATTAGAAACACGAGCACAATTAAAATTTGAATTTTTTTCGGATTCTAATTGTGTTTTTTGCACTTTCAAAGGGTTTTTTTCATAAATCGAGTCGAGAGTCAAGTTGATTGAAAAGGAAGATGATTATCAAGATAATTAACTATTGACGCAACTTGATTACATTAGCGAAATGTAATTTAATGTAATAATCATCAAGATGATAATCATCTCTCCTCCTCCATTTCCCACCTTCCTCCCTCTCTCTCTCTCGCTCTCTCATTCTCATCTCTATGTAATTTCCAACTGAACAATTAGCAAATCAGTTGAATGTTTCAATTCAACTCGATCATTAAGTTAATTTTCTGGTTTCAATTTGCGGTGAGACTCAGTCAGTGGGAGGAAGAGGAGTTAAAGTGACTTGAGAGATTAAGGTTCCATTGCAATAACATCATCGCCATCGCCATCCTCATCTTCGTCCTCATCTTAAGCATCCTCATCACCAACAAAAGCATAGATCTATTAATAGTCATTTTTAATTGATCATCATCATCATTATCTATTCATTATCCTGTGGTTAATTCTTACTCAAACTAAACCTAAAATTAGACGCAAGTCAAGTTGTTACTTTGATTCGAGTCTGTGCAACCAGAAAATAACAAATAATTTATTTTGGTCTCTTTCAAGTCCTTAAACAATCAATTACCTTGGAGTTAATTCACTTGTGATTTATTCCTCTTCCTCTTAATCGTCATTCTAACCCTGTGCTAATCAACTGTGCTCTTTGTCAATTTAATCTGTGATCTCATCTACAATTAACTCGCACTTCCATTAACTTAAATATCTAAGGTAAGTTTACATTAACCTAATCTATTCAGTTCGAGATTCATCATTTCTCTTATTAATCATAATTGCAATTAGTTGTAATCTTGTTGATTCGATTTCTCCAGCTAATTGTTATTCCTTTATTTCATAAGTGTTATTAATTATCTCACCTTAATATTATCTCGTTTCATTACATCCACTTAATTGCTCCCCATCAACAATTAGGTTTCTATTAAGTGTTTCACTTATTTGTCCACCGAGAGATTCAGACAACAATTATAATGGAACCCAATTGGGTTGAAAATCTACCTGATGCTAATTACGAGTATATGTTTGGAATCCGAAAACCTCACTTCGATTCACTTCGAGATGCGCTCGGACGTTCGGGATTCTATGCTTCCTGTGATTTAGCTCTTTACCTGATCAAACTGAAACACGGTTTACCCAATCGTTTATTAGCTTCAATGTTTCGATGTCCTTTAGCCGATTGTAATGCTAAAATCGATCGAATCAGATCAACACTTAGATCAGAATTTTCTTACAAATATATTGGTTTCAATCGGACCAGCCGATCGTTCATCATGACCAAACAAACCCGTCGTGATATAGTCCATGGGTTGAATGTTCCTAAAGATTCCGTTTTCCTGATAGAAGATGGGATTCCCTATCTGATCCCGAATGAAAGTGACTCACTGCCCAAACATTTATCGCTCGAGTCTATTATTGTCTTCAGTTCCACCGGACATATTGTTGACGTAACAGGGCCAGCGATTCTTGAGGAGATTCGAGTCAATAATGTTGTCACAAACACGAACGGTCGAACTCCAGGCGACGGATCTTCATTCGATGGAAACAGTTACGAAGACATCAGCATTAACCTTAAAAATAGATCTGAATGGTTGCAAGAGAATGATATTATCGTGTCAAGTGCAGTTACTCGAGGCTTAATCGAATCCTTTGTTAATAGTGAGCTGAACAGCAACAGTCCAATTGGATCATCACCTTCATGTGAATACTTTCAACCTTATGTACCTAAAAATGGCTCTTTTATGGACCATCATGAACTTGAAGGACTTCGAAGTTGGATTGGACTGATTCGAGCGATAATTCGACAGGTCAAACATCGAATAAGAAGCTTCAAAGCGATCGAAAAACCTTGTTGGCAAGATCGATTACATCTCAACACTGACCTTATCAATGTGTGTGCGATGATCAATTGTTTCCAAATGATAAACATTCCTCTTTGTGACGACACCTTTGACCCAACTTCCTCCCCTGAATATCGAAGGTGGAACTTTAGTCATGGTAAACCGGAAGGACCTTCACTTCTTGATGAAGCTGATTTTCGACGAATCTCAAAAAACCATGTATCCTTCCCACCGATGTCACGGGAAGATATTCGTGATCATACTCTACAAATATATCAAGTCACAAGAAGCTACGGCCTGATGAGGTCACTTTCTTGTTCATCGTCCTTCGAAACTCTTAACTCACCGAACATCAAAGAAGTTTTCATCTGGGAGCCATGTGATCACCAAATTATGCTTAAGGTCAATTTATCCTCTTCCCATTTCGAATCAGAGTTTACTGCTCACTTTTGGTACTCGTTCAAACACAATGAGACCAAAATCGGTTGGATTTGTGGTTGTGATGTAGGAAAATTAGGTTCTTGGTGTTGTAATCATGTAGCGAGTGTCCTAAAGGACCTCGGCTATCGTTATCATCCCTATGGACCACCTAATCTTGTTGTTCTAGTTCATTAACCATCTCATTCATTATCGGTACCCGATGTTATCACAATGTTACCATGACCCATGAAAAAATCTCAAAAGCCAAAAATTTTATAAAAACTACAAAATCTTAACTATGTTATGTTTTAAGTACAAATAGTTTAATTTGCAAAAAAAACGACAAAATTTAAAATGATCTCATGTTATTGTATCATCCATGAAAAAAATGTTACCAATAATAAATCTATTAATATGTGTATTGTTATGTTCAATTCTCATAATAAACAACGTCAACTTTAATCAAATCCAGTTGATTGTGAGTTTAAAGCATAAAATTAACCGAAATTAATATCAAAACGTTAATGAGATAATTATTTTCATTATTTTCTTATTGATAATTACGAACATTTAGTTCGTAATTCTACCAATAGATGGAGTTAATGTTCCCATTGAAATTCTGATTCTTTTCAATGAATTAATCGGAATAATCTCAAGTTAGATTTTGTTTTTTTTTGTTCTTTTCTTTTTTACTTTTTGACATAATAATTAAACCACGCAATCCTTCAATTAACTAATTAATTAACTGGATGAAAGAGCTCAATCAAGTTAACGTATAAAAACTCGGGAACTTCATTTTGTTGGCAACAATTTACCTGGTTTTTTGCTGATGATTCATTTACCTGATTAATCAATTTCAATCTTAATGAACTAATGAAGAAAAGTATTCAATCAAATTGTGAGTTAATGCTAATGAATAAATGATTCATTGATGATTGTTACTTTAATAATATCATTCAAGATAATCTAACGACAATGAAAACTGATTTAAATTAAATCTTAATCAACTAATTTACTGATTATCTCATTTGTATCTATTACACATTTGATTTGTTGTGATAAATCAATTGAATCAATAACTTTAATGATTGATAAAAGTTAATTAATACAAATATCAATATCTTGATTATCCTTGTTTACTTTGTATTAACAACGATTACATAGTTAATCTCAGGGATCAAGAGTAATTAAGAAGATGACTAAATTATTAGTTAATAGTTAATTAACAATAAAGTAATATATTTATTTAGGATTAGAGGGAAGTGAACAGAAAACAATCAAAAATTAATAATGTAATCAGGCAAAAGTAAAGTGAAAAGAGGCAACAAGATGAGATATTATTATGATTAAGATAATTATCTGATTGTATCTCACGCAATCAACTGATTTGATTGTGAACAGTAAAACTTTAATGATGGATTAGGGAACAATTTGATCAAACATTGTTTCTAACCAACCAGGGATGAAGAGTATCAGAAAAAAGATGATCAAGTGATGAAGATGAAGAAGCAAATTCTAAGACAAAGTAAACCATCATCATCATCATCATCATCATCGAGTAACGATAATTATATTATCTAAAATATAAGATGGAAAAGGTTAAAATGAGTCTAAATTGTCTGACCGATCCCTTGATTGTTTAAGAAATAATTAGTTAGTTAAGATTTGGCTCGATTCCAATTCAACTTGTTACCTGGAAACTTTTTGTCTTCACCTTGAATCCATCATAAGGTATCACGGTTCGTCTCATCCCAATAACCATCAAACCTTGTAAACAACTACAACAAATGCGGTTTATTAGAGGGATTAAGAGGAGCGGAGATGATCATCATCATCATCTTCTTAATCATCATCATCATCACCATAAGTATCATCATCTTATAATCTCTGTGTATTATTACAGAGGAAATGATTGTGATGAGAAATTGTAATGAAACTTTTTTCCTTCAATTTTCATCGGTTGACCATCACCAGTTGGTCAGTTGTTGTGGTTAGTTAATTGTTCATCTCTCTCTCTCTCTCACTGTTAATCAATTGTTTTCTCATGTTTCACTTTTCAGTTAATCACAATTTAGGTAATTAACTTTAGCTTTTTTCTAATTAAAACTTAAGTAGTAATCAAGGAAGAGAAAACTATTAATTATAACAATTTCCCTTCTACCGGTTAACAAGTTTCCTTCTTTATGTTGTTCACTGTTAACGATTCTTTGTCAATTAACTTTACAATTAAAGACAATTTACTAATCACTGTGGATTACATCTTAATAATTAATCTTCTTGACAATCAACTAATCATCAACATTATTAAATATATGGAAAATAACCTGGAACAATAAACTAAATATACCAAAGTGATTTCCTCATATTTGTTGCAACAATTAACTTTTAATTAAATCTTAAATTCTTATATAATCTTAATCAATATTCATATCTAATTGTTGTCTAACATGATTATCACAATTTGCAATTACAATAAACTAATTAACTCTTTCTGATTGTCTTTGTGATCAACTCTTGTAATAAAAAAGATTTGATTAAACTAATTGTTGTTATTTTTACAGTAATCTGATAAGATTTAACAACAACTATAATTAGTTAACTAATCAAAGTTAATAATCTTTAATCGTAATGGTGAATAAATTGTTTCATCTAAAAGTTAATCGTGATATTTAACAGCAACAATCAAATTAACATGAAGCAAAAAGTTTCAACAATCAGATAAATGATGAAATTAACTATTTTTCTCTGACATCAATTCATTATGCTGATAAAAGATGATAATTGTAATTATAATCATAATTGTAATTACCAGTAAATGATAACAATAATCAGTAAAGAAACTAAAAACAATCAAAGTTAATTGCCAAGGTTTTAACAATCAACTAATCAAAACCAGTTTGGAGGTTGATTTGAGTCTTTTTTGTGTTTAACTTGATCAATTAATTACTTTAATTTTCCAGTTGAATAGTTGATTTGATTGTGTGTTTGTTGTGCTAACACTAATTGTTTGAAGGTTGAATTGATCATCATGATGATCGTCTTGATGATCAAACCGGTAAGAGACAACAATCAAATCAATTGTTAACCGAAGTTGTTGTAAACTGATTGTGATGATTTAATTTTATGATCAAATAAAAATGTAAATTGAGTAACAAGTTTAGTAACAATTAACCAACCGACAGATTAAGGTAAAGTTAATTACTGTTAACAGAACACTAAATTGTTACAATTAACATCTAAACAATTTATGATTAAGGTTAATGAATTATAATCATAATTTTTCATCAATTAGAGCTGAAAACAACAACAATTAGTACCAACAATTAACTCAGCATTTTATTATTATTATAATATCATCAACTTATCAGAAAAGTTTTACTTAATCAATTAAAAATCCAATGATTATGATTAATTTTAATCTAATTTCAAGATTGATTGTCACTAATTGTGATACATAGATTTTTTAATTGTCAGTCAGTAGATTGATTTCAATTTAAACATTTTGAAACAAACAATCAACTAAATTGTTCAAAGGTAACAATTAAAATGTTTAAAACAATAAAGTGTATCATATGTATATTGAAATATTTAATCACGATTAGATGAAGCAACAATTAACTAATCGTGATTATCGTGTAATAATCCTATGAACGATAGTATTACAATCAACAATTAAGATGATAATTATAATTACTGATATTACAATTATTTTTAATAACGTTAAAGCTTTTGTTTTGTTTGATTAAGTGAATCAAACAAATTATGAAACCAAAATGATTAACCAACCCTTCAATTGTGGCCAATTTAATTTCAGTTGATTGCAATTTAATTGACCTCAAACTTGTTAAACTAATCATGAACTAATCATTTAACCACACCTTAATTATATTGTATCAGGATTATTACTAATCAAATAGATTAATGAATTAGCTTCGCCTTAGCTAATGATATGATTAAAATTAATTTTCATTCTGTTTCCCTTTTAACCAAATTGATTGTAAATCTTTGGTTAATTGTTTTACCTTTGATTTTGTAATTGATCAAAAAAAATCAACTCAGAATCAAATGTGAATAAACTTTAATCAATTAATGAATGAAATTGTTGATAATCATCAAGATTTACTTGATATTGTATTTAAATTAGTTTTGGTTAATTGCTACTAAAAACAATTAGTATGTAAATTGGTTTAGACAGATAATTGTAAAGATACAATATCGTTAATATTAATTATAATTAACATCCATTGTCACCAGTTAACAGTTTCAATTGAATAAAGTAACAATTAACTGTTAACTGGATTTGTATAGATTGACAATTAACTATAATAAATGTAAATATTAATGATGATATTGATCAAGTGTAACTTGATTTGGTTGGTTCAATAGACTGATGAAGATGATGATGATTAGAGTGTCGAAATCAAGAGTTGATTAACCAACCAACGATCAGATGATAATGTTGACAATCAACTGAATTTGTCATGAAAACAAAAACTCATGAAAAAAGTAAGAGATTGAAAGAAAGATAGAGAAGGATAAAAGAAAGAGAAGAAAGTGAATAAGTGGGAGGAGGAAGATAAGAAGGAGGAGGAGAGGAAGAGGAAAAGAAAGAGGAAAATATGAAGATAAGAGAATAAGAGACAAAAAGGGAGGAGGAAGTGAGAGAGATTCTATCATCATAAATGGAAGGAGTTTCTTCCGAATGCAAGATAATAGTCGATGTTTAGTGGATGATTAGTGATGCATGTTAATTGCGTTTATCTAAGAGAGAGAGAGAAAGAAAGAAAGAGAGAGAGAGAGAGAGAGAGAGAGAGATGAAGCCCAGTAAAGTCCAAATAAGAGGTCATGGAGACTCTGACAATGAAGAGAAAGGGATGAAGATGGATAATGATGTTAGATTGAGAGAGAATTGTAAGTGCTGAGAGAGGGAGAAGGGAGAGTGAGTGAGGTTGGTGAAAGATAATTTTCATGGCATCGCAATTACATTAGCATTAGATTGACCAACGAAGCGAAGCCGCTAATTTCTTATCCTCTTACAAACTTATCATCATCGTCGTAACTTTCAAGGGGATCAAGCTAAATGTCGCAGTCCAAAGGGGATAATCAAAGTTGTCGCAAAGGTGAATAGAAGGACTTTAAATTAATGATAATCTTAATACTGATTATGAATTAGATCAACTTGTTTTCTACCTTTAGGTTTCTCCTCGTATTTAAACATTCATCCAGGAAATATATCATTTTAAGGTTCGTTGATTACCTGGATAAACGTTTCTCTTGATGATCATCATGCTGATCATCATCAGCTCTTCATCATCATCTTTACTTGGTTAAACTCCCAATTGGATTTCCAATGTTTCCTTTTGATTTCATCCGGAAAACATTAGATCAACAAAATGAATTAACAACAATTAACTTAAACAATCAAACTTTTTCATCGCCATAATTACCAATGATTATCATTCACCTTGACCTTCAAATCATTTATTTAATTACCAAAGTTAATTAGTATAATAACAGTGGAAAGTAAATCTTTTAAATTGAATCAAAGGTAAATTAAGATGAAATCAATTATCTGGTTTAGATTAATATATTACTTACAATTAATTAGTTAAGCTTATCATTTAATGGTAACAATTTAATCTGTGTACTTTTTTCATCTTCATCCCTAAGAAATTTAATTAATTGTTGTATCAAAGTTAATTACAATCATTGATTGGCAGAGTTAAAACAAACAATCAGTAACAGGGAAAGTTGATTAATTTGATTGTGATTGAAAATAAAGTTGTTCACATTGAACATCGTTGGTTACAATTTATATTAATAGTTAATTGTCAGTGGAAAAGGTAAAAAAATGGTTTTGACAATTATAATTAAAATATAACAATTTAAGCAGGTAAATTGATGATGAAGATGAAGGGTGGTCAGTATGTTGAGTTAGTTAACTAGTTAGTTAGTTGATTGTTGAGTATATTAACTGCAGGGAATCTTATCCAGTTAATAGTTTCTCTTATTCCTAACATAGGAAAAAATAACTAATCTTCATATATAAGAGGATTCCCTGTGATCGTGATGAAAGATCTTCCTGTGGGAGGTAAATGAACCTGTGAATATTACTAAAGGTAAATCATCATCATCATCATTATCATCTTAACAAATAACATATTCATCTTGTTTGTCTTGAAAAAGGAAACAAAATATAAGTGAAAATATCATTTTCTAACATTAACTTTAATGTCTTTTTTAAGGTAGCAATTCATTCAATTGTTTTGCTGCCAATTTGCTTTGTTTTGTTATAATATTTAAGTTAAATTGTGATTATGATGAAGATAATGATGATGATGATGATGATGACGATGGAAAAATGATGACAAAATGGTGAAAGATTTGTCAAAAAAGCGTAAGGATAAATAGTAACGTTTAATGTTTCGTCGCAACGAAATTTGATCAACTTTGTTGATGTTTAAACTTTGGTAGCGACGTTAATCACTCAGCTTAAATTGCTTTTCAACAGATTATTATTTAATCTTTTGATTTACTTTTATCTCCATCATCATTATCAACATGATAATCGTCACATTGTGATATTTTGTGTTTTAATCTGGTTCCTTTTTTGTTCATTTTGCTTTTTCTATGATTTTTTTCTTATTATTTTCTCACCTTAATTACACTCTCACTCCCACTCGTCTTAATCTTCCTTTCTTCTTAATGGTCTATCATGGTGATGATGATCAAGATGATTATGGTGATTATATTTAGATGATGAGCTCACGAGATATATAATTGTATCATTTAGCTTTTAATCATTAAAACCAACAAAATTTGACAAAATGATAACTTTCAGTGAGTAAACATCAATAAAAATTACGACAAAAAATAGTTTTCATCATTTTGATGATAGTTTCAAGAATAACAATCAAATAGTTGATGATTTTAACAAAACGGAACCAAAAACAATCAAAACTAAATCGTCTTAATGGTTTTCATCACCTTGAGGACAATTAAGGTGAACAACAATCAGTTAATCATCTCAAGTTTTTCGGCAGATCGTCTTGATTAATTTTCTCATGGACATTAACTGGACATGGAGATAATTACTTTTAGTAAGAATAATATTCAAAAAAAGTTTTCTACTCTCAAAATAATAAACAATCAACGAATTAATTAATTGTAACAACTCTGTGGTTGGTCAGCAATTAAATTGCAAGAACAATTAAGCTAAAATTGAAGGTACCTTAGTATTATAATTTATTGTAATTCTCGTAAGAAAAATGTAATTAACTTTTTTTTAAGATAAAAATGAAAAACAATTACGATTTAATTGTAACTCTATTGACTAATCATTCAACACTCATCACTAATTGTCTTTAATCAATTAACTTTTTTAAACTTATCGATTTACTCTCACACATTTTTCACTTCATTCATAATTAAGGTTAACTTGATTAAAGTGTTTACTATCAGTAGATTGTTGAAATTAATGAAAACAATTAAAATGAACAATTAAATGATAATAATTAACAATAACCTTGCCTCACCCAATTCAATCATGATAATGTTTTCAAGGTTTGTACATTAATTTTCATTGATTCAATTTAACAACAATCATATTATAAGACGATGATTAACATTACAATCAAGTTAATTAGGGAAGTTAATTTTGTAATAGATAATGATAATTATAATGATGATAATCAATTTACCCTCAGGCTAATAGTTACAATCGGATGTCATAATTGTCAGTTAATTTGATTGAGAGAGTCCCTGTTGAGTTAATTTGATTGACGCTCAATTTGATTTGATTTTTTTTCCTTTGATTTTAGTTTAGGCTTTTAATTTTCATAATAAGGTAACAATTTAACTCAATTATAAGGTATGTCCATTCAATTAGATGATTTGATTTGTTCATTATCATCATGATTATTAATTTAACTTTTTTTGATGATCATTATCAATAGTTGATCATCAGAATCATCTTCCTACAGATAATTTATCAATCATTAGATTTGATCAAATCAAATCAAATCAAATGAGGCCAAATAATAATCGTTTTTAATTCATTCATCTTTTTCTTGTGTATTAGTTGATAATCAATGAAATTATCATTGATTAGTATACAAATCAGCTCAATGTTAACTGAATTAAAATTGATTGTTTGACTGATTGGGATTTAATTTCTCTCTTATATTAAATCATTTCAATAATTAACCATGTAATCGAGTGAACTTAATAAGGTAAATTGTTAGTTGATTGGTCAACAATTAAACGTTGATTAACTAGTTTATTTATTAACTTTAATCACATTTTGTTTTCTTGTCTTCTCAACACCCACATTAAAATTAACTAATCAGCCAATCAATTTAACAACAATCAATAGCAACTAATCATCTCAATTGATTGTGAACAAATTTTCATCATTCATGATTATCATTAAATTGCTTTGATTGAGTTAATCATGATAATCATCTTGATGATAACCACAATAAGAAAAAAGTTAATCACTATTGGCAGAATTAAAATAAATCATTTCAATATTAATGGTTGATAATTAAATCAGTGAGCAAATTATCATTGAGAAAAATTGATTATAATTAATAAATTGGAAGAATCGAAAATTTAAAAAAAAAGTTCTAATCAAAAACTGTTTCCAATTAAATTAATCCTTTAATCAATAATAATTATGTTAATTTAATTCTCTCGATGATTAGATAAAAGTTAATCGTTATTCATTGATTGGTAATATTATTATGGTTAATTTAATTGCCGCGTTTAAGTTAATCAACAATTTGATTAAGAAAAAGTAAATACGATCAATTAGTTTTTTCCTTGAACTAATTAAAACAAATCAATTAACTAATTCAATTTTCCAATCGATTTGAAATAATCTTAATCATCTGATTAGTAATTTGATTAATCTTTTAAAGTTTTAATCACTTTCCTTTTTTTTTTAATTGAAAATTAATTTGATACAAAACAATGAAAAGTTTTTCATGTTAATCCAGTTGATTATTTCACTTGGAAACTTCTTGATTGTTTGATAACAATTAAAGCTTATTACATTGTATTAAAGTTCATAGTGATCTTGATTAATATTAAGTTAATTGTTGACTTTAGTTGATAAGTAACTTTAATTGCTAAGGCGTTTGGAATTGATTGTTGTTTTGTATCACCAACAATTTAAAAACAATAGGCTAGTCCTGTAACGAAACAAACAAACAATTAAATCAACTTGATAATGTAACTTAATCACGCGATAGTTACAATGATTTGTTGATTGTTGTAATTAAATATTATCATTGTAACTTATGAGTTACAATTAGAGGATAAGATTATTATCATTTGGAGGATTAAAACTTTTCAAACATCTAATTCCTTACCGATAATCTGATCGAGATCAACATTACTAATTTCGTGATTAACTGTTTTCTCATTAATAACAATTAATCACACAACGACCGGTACTAATTACTCTGATTTAATCATCACCAATTTTCATCAACAATCAACGAACACCGAACAATAATTTCAATCGAAAATCGTAATGATTATTAATAGAAAATTAATCCAGTTCGAGGTTGGAGACGAAGAAAAAAAGTTCTAATCATTAGATAAATTGTTTGATAAACAATTAAGAAACTAATAACTTACCAGTTAATTGTTGTATATTTAGCCAAACCTTTACCTTAACCATGATTAATAAAAATGATTTGCTCATTTAAATTGTAAGATTGTTGAAAGTGATAAAAACCACAGCACGATAAACGCCCGAGGGCAAACAATTACGATCATCATTAGCCAATCAACTAGATTCACAATTAACTAATCAGTTACAAATTTAACATTCAATTTTATTGACAACAATTTATGATTACGGCTAATAATTTAGCATCTAATCAACATAATTAAATCAAGAAATTACCTTCATCTGTGATTATTACTTTAATTGTTATTATCCTGATTGGTATCACTCAGGGTTAAAGTAATTACAATATTCAAGTTGAAAAAAAAAGTTAATTTAGTTCAATAATTAAAGTTAATTGTTGTTGCTTTTCGTTAATTAAACTTTACCTTTAATTTCATTGTTGTAATTTAATCAGAAAATGTTTTTTAATTGTTTACTCAAAGTAAAAAAAAAACTAAATCAACTGAATTATAATTCATTTTGACTGAGCTTTAATTTCAAACAATTTAGTCTTTTTTCAGTTAGTTAATTGTGATTAATTTGAATGAAAACTGTGCTTTAATCATTCATTTTACATCTTCATCTAAGTTTTAGGATTGGTTTTGATTAGTTAATATTATTATCACAATTAACAATGAAAATTAAGAGGCAACAATTTATTAATATTATCAGTTGATTACTAAATTATAATTGAACTTCCGATTACCTGAATCCATTTTTAATCATCCTACCTTTTAATGTTTAATTGTGATTAATATTATCAGAATTTTGATTAGTTAAACTAATCAATTAGTTAGATAGCTTTTTTCTCATTCTAAGTTTAACTCAATCTAATTTGCAATTAGATTGAGATAGTAATTAACAATCAAAATCTAATCTAATGATTATTACGCCTGAGGAATAAAATTCCCAACCAATAATAACAGTAATGATTAAGATTGAGACACAACAATTAAATTAGATTTCAATCAATAGAAAAAGCAAACAAAAAAATCACAAATAAACAATTAGATTGATAATAATCCTCGAATTACAATCAAAAGGAATCAACTTAGGTAGCAAAGTTAATCAATACAATCCTGATGATGTATCAATGATCGTATTTGTTTACCTTTAAATCAAATGTCTTAACACATTAATGATTAGTTAATTGTTATTGCGGTTAATTTATTTTCAATATTATCTATCAAAATAATGCTTAAAGCAACAACTCAACATATCTGAACATTTTAATACCATCAAGATGAAAATGTTACCACGTTTTTTTGTTTACTTTTTGATTTCTTTGTTTGTTTGATGATTTCTGATGACTGATCATCATCATCAGTCTTGTTTTCATCATATTCTGATGATAACGATGATAACTCATCATCTTTGTGTCTCTTTCTCTTTCGCATTCATCTCTCCCTGACACTATTAAGATGCTTTTCTCCAGCTCTTCATCTTCATCCAGAAAAAATGAAGATGAGTTTACCCTGAAAACGTTCAGACAAATTGATAAAAAGGTTCTCATTTTAATTGATTGTTTAACCGTGAAAACTTTACCTGTCAATTGATGGCTTCATTTTCAACTAATCAGTGTTTACTTTTAATTACTAACTAACTTGGAATGATTAATTCACATTCATTTAGACTCTTAGCCTTTTGTTTTCCAACCTGACAAATCCCCTTAAGGGTTTATCCAATTCCAGGGGCAGATTATCATGCTTATTGAATATTCATGGATCAATTTATATCATCAAAATCAATCTCCAATCAAACAATTAAAAGTATAAAAAATTCAATCTAAATGGATAATCACAATTTACTTGTCCAATCCATTGATTAACTTTGATCCTTTTCATTAAGTACAACCATTACTTTGGTAATCATGTTTTGATTTAATTATACTGATTGTTGATTTTAATGCTAAGATTAACTTAATCATCCATTAATCTGAATCCATTTAAGTAACAACAAGAAACAACAAGAAAACAAGTTAAATAATGATCCAAGCTAAATGTCATTCTGATTAAAAAGTAATATATTAATTATCTCAGCAATTTGGTGTTTACGATATTATAATTATCTGGATAGATTACAATCCAATTGATTTAATATATAATAATGAACGTGATGCAAGGATTAATTTTTATTATTAACTAACTAACTTTTGATTAACTTTTCTGCAATTGATTGCAATTGATTTCTCAACAATATAATGATAATAATAATCTCATCAATAACAGTTAAATAGGAATCAAAAGCAATCCATTATCAAGTTGAACGTTTTTAAAGGTGCTCGTTGTTTACTCCTGTTAATCAACTCGTTTGTTGTGAGTTTAGATTTTTAAATTAACAATTTGAACAACAATCAACGAGAATTAATTTAGTGGAAAAAAAAGTTTAATTGGTAAAATAGATTGTAACTAATCATATGGATTGATAATGATACCTTGTAATTAAGGTTATCTAGCACTTGGGTGAGAGGTTATAATAAGTTAAACTTGATTGTGATATAATATTAATAACTTATAATAACAACATTGTTGATTGATTACCTCTAATCCGATGAGATTTAAAACTGATCATCATCAGTTAATTTTCAGGTAAAATTTAATTTTCATTTGTTAACTTGTGTTTCTTGTTTTTACTTTTAGTTAATTAAACTAATTCATTTCGTAAATTTTGACATTTAACTTCACTGCAATCAAATCAAATTGGTCTAGTTAATTGTTCACAATTAATTGCCTTCAAATTGTGCCAACATTGTAATCAATGTGAACAATTAACTCGTCAGGTGACAAGTCTTGATATTTAACATATCGATCAGCTGATTGTCATTAAAGTCCAATGGTCAAGATGACAATTAATGCATTTGATTTGATTATTGAAACCACAAAATAAATGACCTTTTAACAATTAGTATCATTATCTTGATTAACTTACTAGGTTACTCTTTTGATTAACGTAATTATCACCTTAACAGGTAGAAACAATTTAAGTGTAGGTCTCACTAATCATCCTCATCTTAATCATCATAATGATGAGGAAAAAATTAGTTAATAACAATTGAAACAATCTAAAAGAGTCCATAAGAAAATAGGAATAGATATAATTTGATTAATTACTTTTTCTTACTAAATTTAGTTTCTCTTGTTGATCATCCTCGTTATTGTGATTAACTAAATTTTCTGGGATTGTCTTGATAATTTAGGAGCAGTTAACTTAAATTAGATTGTTGTTAGTTAACTAACAAGCCCAAAGGTTATAATATGTAATTTAATATAAGACCAAATTCCCAATTGATTAGAGTAACTTTTTCCCTCCAATTATTATTTTGATTTTGTTTTGTTGCCAACAATTAAATCATATTGTTATTATTATTGTAATTAGTTTGCCCGGTTATCATTATTAAGTCATTTAGATTTGATTATCAACAATTTAAATCATGAATGAGCTTTTAAATTACCTTATGATTGAATATAATCAAAAGTGAATGAGTTGATATTGTTTACAATTATGGAGAAACTTTTTTTTTTAACTAATACAATTAACTAGTAATTAAGGATAAACATGGACGATTATGATTAATAATTTAAATAACTTTATTGGAAGCTGATGATTGCTAAAGTGGTTGATTAATATCATGATTATGTTAATCACAATTAACTCTGGGTTTGATTATGAATATGATGATTGTCTAATAAATTTAATTTCTCAATTGAAATTCATTGATTTGAATAATTTGCTTAATTCATTGTTTAACTAAATTAATGATACCTCATGCTAATAAGAAATGATTACAATCAAATCAAGGCAACAATCACGATTAACTGGATTTAGTTAACATTAGTATTAGGATAATGATGATTACATATAATACCTTTGATTGTAAACCATAATTTAATTGGGAATATGAATAATAATCAACTGATGATAATGATTGTGATTATGAAGATCAATTAGTTAATCATGTAATTGGCAATGAACATGATAAGAAAAATGAAACATTTGATTGACCATAATTAACTGTGATGCTCAGGTTAACACACCTTTCCACACCTATTTAGTTAAATAACTAAATTAACATCATTAACTAACTGTTATCAAATTGGCCAATTTAATGATTAGTTAATCGTAACAATCAAGAGCTTTACTTATCCAGGATTCTAAAGGTTAAATTGTTAGGGATTCAATCAAATCTAAGGATGTTATTAGTTAAATGACTGATAATTGTTTCTCATTTTTTTTGGTTACTGTTAATTGTATCAACTTTTTTGCTTTAATTAATTATCGATAACTTTTACTTTCTAATTTCTACTTGTGATTAGTTTGTATGATTAAGATGAGCTAATGAAGAGGTTAATAAGTTTCATTTAATTTCCTTTGATTTGATGGACTTTGATTGTTTAGCTTTAAGCTAAATTAATCTTAATTTTATCACAATTAAAATAAATTGAGATTAAACTTGTGTGAGGTTCATTGTTTCAAGGTATGAATATAATAGTAATTTATTCATAAGCATCGTTCAGGTTAATTATCATGATATTCAGGCTTAATCAGCTTCCTTTTCATGTTAAGACGTTAGTTTTTTACCTTTTCTGTTGTTTTTCAAAAATCTCAAGCCAATTAATCATGAATTGTAAGGAGTAAGTAGTAAGAATGTAAGAAGATGATGAAGAAAAAGGTGAAAAAGGATGAGCCCAATTGGATGATTGAATCCGCCTTCAGTTAAAGTTAATTATCATTAATAAATGATGAAGATTGTTGTTAATCATGTTTGTATTCATTGGAGTAACTTTATCAACAGGTAAGATCAACACCGAGTGAGTAAACTTTATGAAACCATAAAGAAAACTACAGATGAAAGTAAAGAGAAAGATGAAGAGAAGATGATAAAGATGAGGATGAGGATGATGGAGAAAAGTAAAAGAGATTGGGGGATGAAGATAAAAGGTAAGAAGAGGAGGAGGAGGAGGTGGAAGAAGGGGATGGATAATATGGATGATAAAGAGAGAGAGAGAGAGAAAGAAGAGCAATGATTTAAGAAAAATAAGAAGATGAAGATGATGATGTTTTGATTGTTTTCGAGTGAAAAATTGTCTCAGATGAAGATGATGATAAAAAGATGATCCAAAGATGATTAAGGTAATAGAAAGAGAGATGATAATTCTATAGGTAATCTCATTATATCCTTGGCATCAACTCCAAGTGCTAATGAGGTTAAATTAGTTTAACAATGAGAGAGAGAGAGAAAGATGAAGATAATGTTGATACTTTTCTTGAATAAGAAGATTTTTGTCGTTTTCATCTTTCATCATCCAAATCATCATCCTAATCAACTTGATCATCCTCATCACTCTCATCATCATGGTCACGTCTTACCTTGTCAATTTTATTACTACATCACAACATCATCATCATAATCAAGATCCGGGTTATGCCCAATAAATTAAAAGGCTCAATAGTTAACATTAATTTTTACCTTGTGAGATTTGATCACCGGCATCAAACTAATCCTAATCATCATAATCAACTTGATCAACACATTTAAAGTTAACATAATCAAGTAAAAAGAAAACAATAAATCCTGTAGTTAATTAACTAAATCAATCTTATCTTATCCTTAATCTATAATTCACACTTATTTCAGCTTATCCGTTAATCACTATACAGATATTATAATAGTGATAATGATTAAGTCAAGAAAAAAATACCAAGAAATTGTAATAACAATAAAATCTGAATGATACTAAATCCAGTTAATGAATGGATAGGTTTCCAAATGCTGAACAACAGGTAAGTTGAACAGGTAAAAAAAACTCATAAAGATGCAAGAAAATATAAGTAATAATAACAAAGGTGAAGATTTAGGATTAAGATTAAATGTTAATTGTCTCTCTGAGGTTGAGGTTTGGTGAAAGGTTCACCTAATTTATGAGGACATAAATTAAGTCCAATCTCAGCCCAGAACTTAATTTACCTTTTCAGTTTAATTGAAATCTTTTTGAGAAAAAAAAACAACAATCAAAAGGCAACGATTAACAATTAAGATTACAGGGTAATCGTTGATCCCTCTACCTGTAAATTAGGTTTACTTGTTGATCTAATAATGATAATGATTACAATTAAAACTTTATTATCAGAAATTCAGTTTGACTTTGAATCAGGTTTGATTGTTGATGATTAATAGTAAACAGCAAATTAAATTGTTGATTACGATTGTGTTGAAACATTCAGGGTGGGTTGAGTTTAACTGGGAGAAAAAAGTTCAATCTAATTAATTGAAATTCAATCTTGATGATCATTTAACTATTAATTGTGAAGAATCAACAGTTTCCCGCCCAGAGAACATTCAAAAAAAAAATCAACTCAGCAAGAGATTAAATTGATTAGAATGGTAAAGAAAACTTTTTTTTCTTTTGAAAAAGTTTCGATAATTGAAAACAATCAAAGTTAATCACTTATCATGATAATTGAAATTAAATTATTTCCTCTCATATTAAAGGGTAATTCAGTTGATTGTAATGATTAAAAGGTGATGATGATTAAGATGGTGATGAGTCTTAATCACGATTATTACTTGTGAGTTATTATCGTTTTCAATGAATGTTAATTAACAATGTAATTTATGATTTCTCAACTGATTTAGTTGATTTAATGTTGACTTTTTATTATTTCATGTTAACCATTAAACAAAACTTGAAACATTAACAAGAAAATCAGTACACAACAATCAACAATTAAATAGAGATTGATTATCAGTGATGATTATCGATGTGACCTAAATTGTAAATATATTAAAATATATTTGAGTTAATTGTTTGGAAAAGCTGAAAACTAAATCAATTCGTGTTTGTGTGTGTTTATAAGCTTTTGTTAATTGGTTACGATGAAGATTAATCAAAACAATTTAGCTTCGTATTTGATTTAAATTTCAGTCAATAATAAATCGTATCAAGATGATCAGCTGATTTGATTAATTTAAGGCCTAATGATAATATCACGTAATTGGATCCGATGGGAAATGACAAATATGAAAAATTTGCAAGTAAATTAGAAAATAATTAGACTGATTAGTTGTTAATTGTAGTTGATTAAATGATTAGGACAAGATGATTTGTGAGAAAACAAGGTAAAGATGAGGATGAGGATGAGGATGAGGATGAGGATGATTATGGATGAAGAGGGTTACCTGTCATCGAGATAATAACATTTTTACTGATGAAGATGAAATTTTTCTCTCTTTTAAATTGGAAAAAATCAATTTTAATCCGCTTAAGATTTGACATTTAATTTTTGCCTAATTTACTCGTTATCAGTGTAACTCTTATCATCCTCATCATTTTCATCTTCATCATCTTATTACTAATAAACTGACGACTTGATGATGACATAAAACATGAAACGATAATCAAATAACATTAACTGTCAACTTAATAATCGTTGACAACATAACATAACAACTTATACTCATCATCACTTCATCCCAATTGATCATCTTCATCTGCATCATCAAAGGTCACTCAAGTTACTCATCACGTGACATTCATCACAACGGGAGATTGAAAATAGAGATGAGGATGGAGATGGTCAAGAGATGGAAAAAGAAAATATCTCAACGAAAAAAAAAGAGAAAAAAACTTCTTCAAACTTTCTTCTTTTTCTACCTGTTCTCTGATGATAATCTTTTCATCATCATTATCTTCCTTCGGTGTCATTCTTGTTGTTGTTTTCTCTCTAACATGTTGAGGTCAAGGTTAACTGGTCAATGGTTATTATTATAATGAGTCATGTCTTTAGACCCTTGACCAATGTAATCCAATACTTTGGTTAGTCAAACATTTGGTAATTTGATGATGAAGATGCGGTTTATTGTTATTGTTGATGAAGATGCTTAATTGGATGATTATTATAATGGTGATGATGTTAATTAGCTGACAGAAAAAGATATCAAATAATTTATCATTTCAACTAATCAACAATGTTGATGATGAGTTGAATATATTTACATGTTTAATTAGAAGAAGAGGAAAAAAAGTCAAAACTTTGAATATAATTAGGAAAATTTCATCAAGTAGCTAAAATTGATAAGCAATTAATTCAATTAACAGTTAAACTTGAATAGATGAAGACAATTGAATTGATAATCAATCTAATTGTTGATTGAAACAATCAACCAAACCAGTTTAAGTTCCGGGTTGATCAATTTGACAACTAATCTCCTCCTTAATAATCATAATTTTTACTCATTTTCTGTGTTATTTTAACTATTACACTAATAATAAATGGGTTTGGTTGATTATTAAATTGCTTCAGTTGATAATCAAGTTGATGATGAAGATAGAGGAAGAAGAAGCTTGATCATCATCATGATCAAGGTTAAATTGAAATCAATGATTAACTTGATGATAATCATCATGATAATGATTAGACTATGTGTGTGTCTTGTTTGGATAACAATCAAAAACTATTGATTAACCTTATTAAAAATCTCATCTAATCAATCAACTTGTTGACTTTTCAATGTTATCTGATCAGCAATTAATTACTATTTAGACTATTATACAATTACAACTTTTACAACAATTAATGATTAACCATCAAACTTCATTGTTATTAATTTATTTATACCAAGCCTATGGATTTAAACTTGCAGTTGATCATTTTAATTAACTAATACAACAATCAAATTAAACTTTGTTGTGTAATTTTGTAACAACCCTTTACTTGTAATTTAGTTACAATCACTGTTGATGTTGTTGCAACTTAGTTGCTTGTTTCCTTCCTCACCTTCTTGACCTCTCACTTCCTCTTCCTTTTCATGGTATAAATACCTTCTAATTGATTGTTTAATTAAGAAACTGAAGGTCCTAAACTAAGTTTAGTGTCAATCTATTGTTTGTGAATCTCTCATTGGGATTGTCTCTCTTCTTCTCATTAAGATTGTCCTTCTCAGAAGGTTAAGTTTCTACCCCACACATTGTATCTAATTGTGAATCAATTAACTTAAAGTCTCGTCTTGAACTATTGTTATATTAATTAGTGACTAATTGTAATTGACCCAAACTCGTATTTGAGACTGTGATTAAAGTCCATTTATTAATCCCCAAGAAAATCAACTTAGTCGTGTCTAGAGCCTATTTTGCCTTTTTGTCTCCATGTTGGATTTTGCCAATATTGTAGCCAGATTGTGACAACTAAGTTGTCGAGTGTTGCTAAAATTATAATCGGTCATTATTTTATCTAACATTTGGTGGAGATGCCTCATCGATCTGTAGCTCATTTTAAGTGAGGGAGGAGTGAGTCTTCCTTATTTAAAGTCGCAGTTAAGTTAGTGCTGATTCCCATTCATCATTTGTAATTGATTGAAAGTGCTCAATCTTTTGTCTTGTGTTATATTGATTCAACTTAGTTGAAATAGATTGAAAGTGCTCAATCGTAGTGAACAGAAAGTGCTCTTGTGTGTTTGTTTGAAAGAACTCAACCAACACAACTCAGTTGTATAAGAAACTAAACCAGAGAATCGACTTAGTTGAAAAGTGCTTCGACTAAAATGGACAAAGAGAATAAGAGAGGACCTTCTTACGAACCCTTTAACTCCTACGAGTGCTACAGGAGCTAAAGCAGAGACGACCTTGGAAGCGGTCATGAAGATGTTGAATTCTATTCAGGAGAATATGAAAAGTTGAAAGTAAAATGGATCGTTCAGATAGCCATGAAGACTAGTTTGTCTGCTCGCTAAGAAAGTGACTAATTTGGAATCGACTGTTCCGATTCAGTCTACCTTCTTAGAAGGTCATGGTGGCGGTGGATCTAACTTTCTGAATATCGGTTCAAGTGAGAATCGAGATGGTTCAAGAGCGAATCAAAGAATTTATGGTTCAAGAACGAATCAAGAAGACGATGGACTAGAAGGAACTAGTACAGCTTATGATCAAGTGCGAATCAAAGACGACCAAATGAGTATTCAACGATGAACATTTTCTTATGCGAACTCAGTTCGACCAAATCTTAGATTTGAAGATTTCAACGTTTGATGGAAGTAATGAGAAAGCTTCTAGTTGGTTGATCGATTATGAGTTTTGTGCATCCGTGAATAATTGGCAAGGAGAAGATCTTGTCAGAGGTGTTGTAAATTGTTTTAAAGGTGATAGAAAGTGGTACATATGCATCTACCTTCCGAGTGTGAATCGAGGAGAACACACTTGGGCAAATTTCAAGGAAATGTTCAGAGAAACATATGTAAGAGATGCTGATAAATTGGATCTTCAGATGAAGATAAGTCAAAGAAGACAAGGATATAATGAAAAACTGACAACGTATTTTCATGATATGTTATCTTTGTGCCGTGACTATGACGATCAGTTACCAGATAAAACGATAATAACTCATGTGCTGAGAGGCATGTTGCCTATGAATCGAACCGCATTGTCAACTGTACTTGGAAGTACATCATCATTGAAGACATTGGCCGTTCATGTAAGAAATATAGACAACGAAGTTTTGACTAAGAATCTTAGAGATAAAATCCTTCTAAGAAGGAGGAATCACCGTTCACGTTCGAAGGAACGAGATAAAGAAAATTCGATGGAAAGAATGAAGAGACGACCCATCGGATGTAATCTGCTACAATTGTCTAGAGAAAGGACATTTTGTTAACAACTGTAAACGACCTTTTGACCCTATTCGTGTAGCGACGAATAAGAAAGAATTGTATGAGAAAAGGTTCAGGAAGAATCCTGTTAATTGTATTGACCATGTTGAAGATTCAATTGAATCGAGTCAATCTGAACCAGAATTGTCTTTATCATCGATTGATTTATGGAGTGTCAAGACAATCTGCTGTTGAATTTAACTTTTGCAAAGTTACCTGTTCTGAATGTCGACATTAACAATGTGACTAGAGAGGCATTGTTGGACACTGGAGCGAAAATCAGTCTGATGAGAGATGATTGCCGAGAACTGTGTAAATTAAAATTGTTACCTTGGAAGTTTGGACCGTTAACTATGGCTAATGAAACAAAGATTATCCTTTCGGTTACACTAACTGTTGGATGAAGGTTGATGATCTGTTGATTCCAATTAGATTCATTGTAATGTTGAGAATGAGTCGTCCACTGATCCTTGAGCTGATTTTGTGAATCACATGGTGTTGAAGTTTTGTTTAAACGTTCAATACATTACCAAGCCAGGTAAAGATGTGATTAAGCTGAACAAGAAGGTTACGAATAACCCGTTATCTGTTGAAGAGAACTTAGTTCCTGTAGAAGAGCCTACAGCGTTGAACTTAGTTCAAAATGAAATCAATTTAGTTGATCTAAATGATTACGATGATGTTTTTGCTAAATCAGTTAATGATGTTGGATGGATAGAAGGTGTTACTCATGAGATAAATACTGGTGATCATCCACCTATTTATGCTAAACCTTATCCAGTCCCTGTTTCTTTGAGAGAAAAGATCTCAGAAATGATTCAAGAAATGTTGGAACAAGGAATAATCAAACCAAGTACAAGTCCTTGGGCAAGTCCAATTGTTTTGGTAGCCAAGAAAGGTGGATCAACCCGATTCTGTGTAGATTATCGTGCATTGAATAAGATAACAACAAACGATCCTTATCCAATACCTAGAGTCGAAGATGCTTTAGATATTTTGGAAGGTTGTATCAAGTTCTCATCGCTAGACGTTGCTGCGATGTATTGGCATATAAAGATGAAAGAAGAAGATCAATCTAAAACTGCCTTTGTTGTTTCTCAAGGATTATTCGAATTCCTTCGAATGCCATTTGGACTGAAGAATGCCCCGGCCACTGCTGTTAGAACAATGAATCGTGTTCTTGCTGGTTTGAATAATGTAAATTGTTACATTTACTTCGACGATATTTTAGTGTTTGGAAAAACAGAAGATGAACATGATGAAAACTTAAGAAAAGTTTTGCAACGATTACGAGAAAACAACATTAAATTGAGACGTGAAAAATGTAGATTTGGTGTTGATAACATTGACTATTTAGGCTACAATATTTCGGTGAATGGAATATCGCCAAGTGAAGCCAATGTTGCTACTGTGATTGCGTTCTCAGAACCAAGAAATGTCACTGACATTAGAAGTTTTGTTGGATTGTGTTCCTATTTTAGACGATTTATCCCAAAGTTCAGTGAAGTAGCTCGTCCACTACATGTTTTGCTGAAGGATAAAGCAAAATTCGTTTGGACTGAAGTGGAACAAAAAGCATTTGATAATTTGAAATTAGCTATTACGTCGAAACCGGTCTTAGCTTGTTTTAAAACTGAAGGTGAAGTAGAACTTCATACTGATGCTTGTGATTATGGGATCGGTGCTGTTATGTACCAACGAAATGATGATAACGAACTGAAACCTGTTTGTTATATCTCACGAACATTGAGTCCTGCCGAAAAGAATTATGGTGTTACAGAGAAAGAATGTCTTGCGATTGTTTGGAGTATCATCAAATTGCGACATTATCTCTTTCAAAGAAAGTTTAGTGTAATAACTGACCACTGTGGATTGTGTTGGTTCATGACTTCTAAGAAGTTAACGCCGAGATTAACTCGCTGGAGTTTGAAAATGCAAGAATTTGAATTCGATGTAAAATACAAATCAGGAAAGTTACATGGTGACGCTGATTGTGTATCCCGTTATCCATTACCGAGAGATGAAGACGATAACGAAGAAAACGACGATGAATGTTTTGTATCAAGTGTTGATATAAAAGAAAGTGAGTTCTTAGAACTACAAAGAAGTGACCCGTTTGTGATGAAAATAAGATCATTATTTGATAATGAATCCATTTCCAAAAGGAAAAAGAAACGATTGAACAAAAGATTTGTTCTTGTTGAAGATTTGTTATATCGTAAAAGAGGTAAAGAACTACTTCCTTACATTCCATTGCCATTAAGAAAAAGAGTCATGAAAGAAGCTCATGAAGAAGGACACTTGGGTATGAATAAAGTTTCTCAGAAACTCAAGCAACAAATGTTCTGGCCGAAAATGGATCACGATATAAACGATTTCATTAAAAGATGTGATGCTTGTCAGAAAAGAAAACCGTATATGAAATCTAACCAAGGTTTCATGATACCAATTAAACGACCTGACAGAATCTTTCAAGAAATTTCCCTTGACTTAGCTGAATTCTCAAGAAGTGGAGAAGGATATAAGTATGTATTGGCGATAAATGATCGATTATCAAAATTTGCTGTGTCTGTACCGTTGAAAACAATCACTAGTTTGGATGTGATAACTGCGTTAGTGAGTAATTGGTTCTATAGATTTGGTTTACCTGAAGTTTTGATCACTGATCGAGGAACTAATCTAACCTCTGAAGAGTTCAAGGAATTCTTAGAATTCTATGGAGTTGAACATAGAACAACTACTCCATATCATCCACAATCTGATGGACAAACTGAAAGATTTAATTCTTACTTGGGAACAAGTATATCGATATTGACTAAAGGAGAACCAAAGAATTGGCCTTCTTACCTTGATCAAGTTATGTTTGCTTACAACACTACCCCTCATCGATCAACAAAATTTTCACCGTTTTATTTAGTTCATGGTATCGAAGCACGATCACCATGGCAAGGAAAATTAAAACTGGTACCGAAGATAAGTGAAAGATCTAAGATCGAAGATGATTTATCAAATCGTGATAAAGTTAGAGAAAAAGCAAAAGAAAACATTGAGATGGCTCAAGAAAAATCAAAATCTTATTATGATAAGAAAATGATCGAACCAAAATATGCTGTTGGAGATTTGGTTTGTGTTACTCAACCGATACTCAAGAAAGGAATTTCAAAGAAATTCATGGAACGATACCGAGGTCCCTATAAGATCAATCGAAAATTTAATGATGTTAATTATGAATTAATTAACTTGGATGGACCTATTAAAGTGATTGATTGTCATGTAAAAAGAATGAAACCTTATCATGCTGACTTGGATGAAACAATTCAAGAGAGAAATTCATCAACTCAGTTGATTAAGAAGAAACGAAAAGTTAAAATCAGGAAATTTGATTCAGAATCTGAAGATGAAAATCAAGAAATCATCTTAGATGAAACTGTACCTCGAGATATAATTTTGGATATCTTTGACAGTGATTAAATTGCTGTTAATTTAAACTAAGTTTAAATCATTACCGTTTTCCTGTAATGAATTGGGACTATTATTATTTTTGGTAACAAACTTTTCTAATTTTCGTAAAATTTAATGGGACAATCCCTATGAAAAATTTAATGGGACAATCCCTATGAAAAATTTAATGGGACAATCCCTATGGAAAATTTAATTGGGACATTTTAATAATTAAATCAATGGATCAATTGTCATCAATCAATTATGCTAATTGACACCTACACCAGAGTCGCCACTGTCCAACCATAACAACCGTTGTTAAGAGCCATTGGTGAAACTAAGTTTCTTTTCCTTAATTGATTAATTGTTACTTGACTTGTTGAACTTAGTTCATTTTTAATTCATTTTCTATTGAAAATTGTGTTTGAACTCAGTTCATTTATCAACTAATTAATTTTGTTAATCAATTAACCTTCATTGTGTTGAACTTAGTTCAAGTTTTGTTTATTTTCTATTGAAAATTTTGAGTGAATTTAGTCAATTGTTGATCATCTAATTTCTGTGTTGAACTCAGTTCATATTCATCATGTATCGATTACGACCAGAAGACTTGGAATGGAATCCAGTTCCTATTAGAAATGATCCAATTGATGCTCTTATTGATTCTCAAGATGGAGAAGTGAAATTTTACATGTTGCTGTTCCACCGAATCCTCGAACTCAACCGACAATCTCTGAATGGGTTTCGAACAATGCTGTTGAAACGACCTCTAAACCGAATGAACTTAGTTCAGATTCTTTCATTGATCAAGAGACAATCAAAGATTATGAATGTTGTATTTGTTGTAATCTCGCTAAACGACCAATGATTTGTTCTAATTGCAATTGTCTCATGTGTTCTCATCCATGTCTTCGAGCTTACAAAGAATCTGATGGATCTCGTTTTCCATGTCCATTGAAATGTAGTCGAATCAATATTCGATTCATTCCTACCGAAAGAAGGAGGAAGAAGAATTGGAAATCATTTGGAGATCTATTGACCCTTTGCTATTTTGCCCTGATTGTCAAGAAAGAGTAGCTGCTCGATATTATTCTCATCATGTTAATCGATGTAGAATGAATCCAGAATTTTGTCTTCACTGTAATATGTTGATCTCAGATCAAAGGCATAAACGAACTGATTGTGTTAAGAAGTTCAGAGAACTAGAAGATAGTAAAAGACGAAAACAAAGTGATGAACTTAGTTCATTGAAATCAGAGATTAATTTTCTCCGAGAAAAGATCAAGAAATTGGAAATCAAACCAATCGCTTCATGTCATTCAAATAATATCCGAAGTGCCGTCGATCATAAAATCCCGAGAACTAAGTTCGCTGTTACTTATGGAGATAGAAAAATCAGAATCGCTGGAATCGATTTGAATGAAACTGGTGCTACCTTAAGAAACGCAATTGAAACAAGATTGGGATGTAAAGTTGGACCTATTATGAGATTCGATCACAGTTATCAAAGATGATAAGAAATTAAAGCAACACCAACTTGCTAAAACCAACGAACTTGTGGCCTTACCAATCAATCGCCCTGTTGAAGATGGCGAATTCTGAACATCGATATCACTGGCCGTCAAGAGAATTAGTCTAATTTCAGAAGGGAGGATGTTGTGTAATTTTGTAACAACCCCTACTTGTAACTTAGTTACAATCACTGTTGATGTTGTTGCAACTTAGTTGCTTGTTTCCTTCTCACCTTCTTGACCTCTCACTTCTCTTCCTTTTCATGGTATAAATACCTTCTAATTGATTGTTTAATTAAGTAGTACTGAAGGTCCTAAACTAAGTTTAGTGTCAATCTATTGTTTGTGAATCTCTCATTGGGATTGTCTCTTCTTCTCATTAAGATTGTCCTTCTCAGAAGGTTAAGTTTCTCCCACACATTGTATCTAATTGTGAATCAATTAACACTTAAAGTCTCGTCTTGAACTATTGTTATATTAATTAGTGACTAATTGTAATTGACCCAAACTCGTATTTGAGACTGTGATTAAAGTCCATTTATTAATCCCCAAGAAAATCAACTTAGTCGTGTCTAGAGCCTATTTTGCCTTTTTGTCTCCATGTTGGATTTTGCCAATATTGTAGCCAGATTGTGACAACTAAGTTGTCGAGTGTTGCTAAAATTATAATCGGTCATTATTTTATCTAACAACTTGAACGTTGAGAAACTAAAATTTGAGATTCGAGATTCATTTTTTTTTTGGTTTCGTTTGTTGTTGTTCACAAAGACAATTAACTAATCAAATTGTGTAACCACAATTAAATTCAATGATTTATAGTTATAATTATGTTTCCAATGTAAAATAAATAACAATTTACTGTTGATTCCATGACAATCAATTGATTTCTTGACCATGAACTCTCCGGAATTTGGACAACTAATCATTTGCAATTTGATTCTAATTCAAACTAAATTAACTAACTACAGGGATCCCATTGGGAAAGGGTTAACACCTAAATTAATTCAGTGAATAATTAACTTGATTAATTTGAATAAACATTTGCAATGGGAAAAAAAGTTCATTTTATTCAATAAATCGCTTGGTTTGTGTGATTTAATTGCTAATCAAATGAATACTGATTGATAATCATACCAAGTATAATAAAAGCAAAACTGATTTAACATGATTAACTTTAATTGCTATTTAAATTTATAGTTAAACTAAATTGTTGTGAATTGAACGGGTTGAGTTTTTTTCACTGAAAACTTTTTATTAACCATGAAAATTTTAATCAACTTGTTGATATCTTTTACTTGATATAACAATTTGAATTGATTGCAATTTAAATTTGATTCAGAATAGTTAATTTTCAAGTTAATTGATTTAATCACACTTTACTGTAATAAACTTAACTAATTAATGAATATATGTATTAATTATTGATACTAATATATAATGGAAAACTGGTCAAGTTAATTGATTAGAGTTATTGGAAAAAAAAGTTGATTAAATTGAGTAATTAATTAATTGTGGACTCTTCTTATTATCCCTTAAAGAAACAATTAACATTCAGATAAAAAGCAGTCAAATTAATTAGTTATATGAAGACTTGGAATTTTAATTGAATCTTAATTGTAACAGCGGAACAAAAAAGTTAAACTAATTACAATTAAATTGAAACATTTTTATTTCCTTTACAATCAACAAATCAACAGAAAGCTAATCAAGTCTCACCAGAAACTTGAATCCAAGTTAATTGTAAACACTAATCAGAATACAAAGTAAATTAATCATGATAATTGGTAATTGATTACAATTAAATCAATATTGGAGCGATCAACAATTTACAAAGATAATCAAATTTTGTCACTTTTGTTTGGTGAAAATTTTGTTATCACAATAACGACAATTAAATTGATGACAATCAGAATCAACAAATCATGTTAATCATCAAGGAAAGTTCAATATCATTTAAACCGAGCGTTAAATTGTTAATCATCCAAGGCTACATGGTTACAATTTAGCTTCACAATTAAGACGATTGCGTGATTAGTATTCTTACTTTCAATAAATTGTCGTAATCATGAAAAGTTTCAACTGAATTGTAATCAAAGTGCCAACGTATTAATAACATGAATCAAGTCGGAAAAGTAATAAAATTAAAAATAATTATCACAAACAATAATTATCATGATAATAAAGATTAACAAAAACAACACCAAGAAACAAGTTGATAATTAAATTGTTAATAACAATTTAATTAGTTACTAATTTAATTCATTTCAATGTTACAAAATTGTCATCAAACTTATCAATGTGATTAGATGATGATTAAAGTTATTATTACATTTTTATGATTCCTGATCATGTCTAGGGTTTTAATCATCTTCTTAATTATAGTTAAGCAGCTGATTAGTTAATTGTGTCCAAAGGGTTTTAATTATCTCAAGGGTTAAGCCTGAATCATGGTCGACATTTAATTGATATAATTATTATTACCTCGTACCGATATCAGGTCACTTTTTAAATGGCATCAAAATTTATTAATTATCTTAATTACGATTTACTGATCATTGGAATTAAGAAAAGTTTTTAACAGCAATTAAGTTAATCTTGAATAATTATGTTAATTTTATCCAATCATAAGTAAAGTTAATTGATTTAATCCTTGAGTTTGTATTGATTAACTTGATCAATAACATTAAGTTGATTTATTTTAATTGTTTGTAAATTGTTGCTCCTGTTTCCTGTGATTATCATTTACTAAAACAATGAGACTAATCAATCAGAGTATATTTAATCAATAATATACAATTAGTTAACTTATTGATTAGTTAAATTCAGTTGCCTGGTCACACCCTTTTAATCATGATGATTAAGATTAAGATTATGATTGTTGTTATTGTTTATTTGGTGTTTAGTTAATGACAAAAATAAAAAGTGTTACTTGATTATTAGATCAACAGTAAATTAATTCAGTTGAATTGATTTTTTTGTTATTCACCAACAATTTAGGTGAGGTTAGTTAGTTTACTTAATTACCTGCAATTTGTATCGACCCAATCGTATTGATTAATTTAAATTAACCTTTATGAAGATGAGAGTGATTAACTTTAACTATTAATACTTGTATCTGTTATGTGCCAATTTGATCAACACAGCAATTAGTTTACACTTTATTCAACAATCATCAATCAATTAACTATTCAATCAAATTTAATTCACTGATTAAAGGTACAAACAGATAATTGATTTTACAGTTAACAATAATGATAATAATAATAATAAACTGTCAATAATATTGCAAATAAATTGTTAATATAATTCAAGAAAAACAAGAAATACAATTTAAAACAAAATCGTAACAATTAACATAATTGATTGATGATTTCATGATTTTTTAAACTAATTATTAAATCAGTCAATTGGTAGATCAAGTCTATCAAGATGAAAGCTAAATAATAAAAACAACAACAACAACAATCAATAAATGGTCATGATTCAGTTAATTGTTGTGGATTGGAATTGTCTTTCACCAATTTCAATCAAGGTGATTAGAATCGTTGATTACTCTGGTTAATTGTGTTGGACAAAATTAAACGATAACTTGACCTAACATATAATTAGTGTTAGATTGCTAACTGAGTGTTTATTGAGGTGGACCAAAGGTAAATTAATGATATATTATTAGACTCTCATTATGTTGATATTATTGTTATAAGAAGTTGATTAATATACTTTAAATCATTGATTATTATTATGATTAACTAACTTTCCCTTGATTGTTACCTCCTATTTTGCACCAAAATCTATGATTATATTAAGATTACCTGATGGGTACAATGAATTTTTAATATTAATCGTTAGTAAACTGACCTATGTCCTTTTCTTGATTGTTATTCAAAATCAACTTGCCCTCAGGCAATTTTTACCCTAAGGCAACCTCAATGTTATTATTATATTAACATTGTTTTAGATTATAACTTTTCTTGTTGTTAATCATGTCCATTAACCCTGCCCAGTTAATGAAGTTGATTAAAAGTTATTATCAAAAATCATTATAATTATTAACTGATAATAATCATGATAATATTCATGATGATTAACTCTTGATTAAGTTAATCTAGTTCCATGTAGTTGATTGGGGAAAAAAATTCTCATTCTTAATCATGTTAAGTCTGAACTTTTTGTTTTCTTGATTGTTTGTTGGTTAATTTTTTTACTTTATTATTATCGTGTTTGATTAACCTAATTAATGACAAGACAATCAGATTAATAATTAACTTTACTTTGTAATCAGAGCATCAATTTAATTTTCAATGTTACTTTTGTGAGTAATTAACGGCGATTTGATTACAATTAACTTTTTTTTTCCTTTCAGACTAATTACCAAGTTGCTCAATCAGTTTCCTATGATGATGAGGATGAGGATGTCTCAATGATTTTCAATTGTTAATACAATCAGATTAATCATCATCATCATCAGTTGATTGTTTGATTTACCTTAATCTGTGAACCAGAAAATTAAATTGTAAAATTAGTTGATTAACAATCACAATTAGACAAAGATTTTTGTAAACCTTTTTGTTTGTCTACTATTTTTCTCAACCTTAATCAACTTTACTCTGAATTTAAATCAAATCATTTCCTGGATTAGATAATTAAACTTAAATTATCGTATCCTAATCACAGACAATTAACAATAAACTATCAGCAAATATGATCACATGGAAAACAGTAACCATCAAATCAACCATTTATCTTAATTGGGATTAAATTAAATTGCCAAATCTGATGATTACACTGATAATTTAATTACAAGTTGTCAAATTATTGAAACAATTTGTATGTAACTTGATTAACTTTTTAAATTGTTCATTTTGTTTTCCTTAATGTTGACAACTTGTTTTTTTACTCGTGTTGATTAACGAGGTTGTGTTTTTGTGTCATTAACTAATTGTGATTGAAATTGATTACAATTTAAGTAAATTGAACTATTTGTTTATTAATTTATCTTATAAATAATCATGTTTATTATATCAGGTATTTTATAATCAATTAAGATTAGAGATGAAATCATTTCATCATATGGACACCCTTAAGTAAGTAAATGACTTAATTAATATATAATTATGACGATGCGAAGGTAAGATTGTACAATTAATTGTTAGCAATTAGTTAATTGGTGAGTAAGATTATGTTTGGTGATACAGAGCAAAATCGCTTACAATTAACATTTTGTTTTGCAAATTGGTTGAGATTCAAAAGTTGATTGGGTTTTTAATTTGATCCAAATTTCCAAGCGATTGGATTAACGAATTAACGAAAGTTAATCACCATGATTGGGATTTAATTCTTAATTGTTGATGATAACTTTATTTCGCCATCATTTATCATCATCTTCATCATCTTCGTCTTCATTATCTTCTTCTCCTTCTGATTTCATTTCACTTGAATTTTCTCGCCTCAATGTGATCTCATGTTCTCGAGCTTTCGCCCGAAGTACAGCGATGCTTGAGGAGCGAAAATTTTCCGTTGGAATTTTGTCTGATTCCAATTTTTCAGGAAATTCTTTTGCTGTAACAAGGCACAAAGGTGAAGATCCATTTGCTGATTTTATCGTTGTTTTGGTTATCGATAATTTATCATGATCCTTGGTGGATTTACTTTTGTTGGGATTATCCTTGTTACTTGTTGATTCATTACTGTTTCCATTTGAATTGTTAACACTATTTGGTCTTGATGATGAGGGTGAAGATGAGGATGAGTTTGTTGAATGGTTGATCGGTGGTGGTTGTGGTGATAGTTTACCTGGTGAACCGGTAACTGAGATTGTGGGTGATGTTGAGGGAGGTAGATGAGATTGAGAGTGTTGGTGATGAGGTGATGAAGATGATGTGTTTGTTGATGTTAAATTTGTTGGTGGTTGATGTTGTTGTTGTTGTTGTTGATGATGAGGTGAACCATGATGAGGATGATGAGATGAATGTGGTGATGATGAATGATGATGATGTGCTGCTGCGGCTGCTTGTAGATCCTTAAATGATGATGGGTAACCATGTAGACTCGGGTGTTGATTACCATAAAGTGATGATAAGGTGGCTAATAGATTTTGAAATGAAGCCGGATTATTAGCACCGGCTAGATGAGAGTTGGCTAGTAATGAATTGAAACTGGAAGCTGCTAACCGACTGTTTATCAATGATTGATAGGTTCCAGCGGCTGCGGCTGCTGCTGCTGCAGCTGAAGGGAAACCAGCGAATCCAGGTAATCCATTTGGTGAACTGGCTAAGGTCAAAGGGATTGAAGGGTAAGGTGATGAGCCTTTGGTATCTGGATGAAGATGATTAATGAAATTGGTTAAAAATGGATTTGGCATATTGTCATTGGACATATTGCCTAAACTGCCCACACCTCCGCCGCCACCGGAACCTGAATTAGGATGATGGTGATGATGATGATTAGACGTTAATCCATTTGGTAGTGATGATGAGGATGAGACTCCATTAGAACCAGATGAAGTTCCGGTTGATTGAGATAAATTGACTCGACTTGGTAAAAGAGTCGGTGGATTAGCGGATGACCCATGGTAAAGGCCAATATTATTATAGACTGGACCTGAGTTCGGACTTAATCCTGATCCATTTGGTGACTTATCCTGTTTTCTAAATTTGGCTCGACGATTTTGAAACCAAACCTAATTTCAAGTTAATCCAATAAAGAAACACAATTAGATTGACAACAATCAAAAAGTCATAATTGTTCAAGTATGAGAGTCAAGATAATCCTTTGTCTCAAGATTAACTCGATTATAAAATGTATCCAAATCAATGGATTAACTTTTATGGATTAGAGAAAATCTTGAGACAAAAACATGAGATTTCAACAGATTTAGAAGGTGTTTGAATGCCCTTAATCCTAATCTAATCTCTCTGATTGATCGAAACCTTTTGTATCAATTGAAATCTAATTAAACTTAATCAACCTATTGATCGGATTAAAAATCAATAAAACAATTAGCAAACTAATCAAATCAAAGGTGCAAACAATTAACTATTATGAACACGTACAGAAAATTAAACATTTTCCTCACTTTTAATTAATTTGAGCAAAAAACCTTCAGCACAAAAAAACTAATTACAATCGCGAACTAAATTAATTTAGACAATTATGTTAACAATAACAGCGGATCTTGAACAATCAGCCAAGTTAATAACAACAACAATTAACTTTGTACAGAAAAATAAACTGTAAACAATTAAAAATTAAACAAGAAACTATAACTCAATAAAAGGGTACAAAGGATAATTAACTAATTGTTAACACTAATCAATGTTAAATATACATTCAAATCCAAGGTTATATCTAAATGGGTTTTCTTGTTGTACTGAACGTTCAATGTTTCAACAATTAACTTAAATTGTTGATTCGTTGATATTATAGGAGGAAAAGGCGAAGATGATAATTTAAAGTGTCACAATTTACGAGAATGTAAATTGATTGTAATCAAGTTAATTCGCAATTACCTGAACTCTCGCCTCAGTTAAGTTAATTTTCGCTGCGAGTTCTTCCCTGGTAAACACATCAGGGTAATGAGATTTTCCAAATGATTTTTCAAGTTCTTCTAATTGGAATGAAGTAAATGTTGTCCTATACCGACGTTGTTTTCGTTTAGGAAAATATCCATTAGAACAATTAATTAATTCAGTTGTATCTTCCATTCTGTCCATGTTATCATCATAATCATCGTCGTTCAGTTTATCATTATCATTATTCATTGATTCACTTCCTTGTCCGTGGTCACTTCGAGAATCACAATTTTCTTGTAACAATGATTGTCGATGATGATTATTAGCAATATGGTTACTTAAATTATCAGTGTTAATTGTTGTAATAATTAATTTATCCGAATCAGTTGAACTATTGTGATTATTGTTACGATTAAGATGATTGTTATTGGTTAAGATGTAATGATGATTTGGACTCGGTTCTTGTTCATCATCTGAATCAGTTGAATTGTTGTGATGATTGTTGATTTTTAAATCATCATTTGATGAAATTGATGATGATGATTTAGTCGTAATTAACTTAGTACCATTGTCTTTAGCACCTTCATTTAAAACAAGATGAGCAATTGTAAAATCACGAGAACGAGTTGATTTATTGATTGTTAGGTGAGATGAGTGATTGTTGAACAAATGATGAGGATGAGAGACAACGGAAAGTGGATGATGATGATTATGATGATTAAGATTAAGATGGTGGCTCGTTAAATCACAATTAGGACTTGATGGTGAATACCTGTAACCAGGCATTTTGTTATCAAATTCAATGGGCAATGAGTAAATTGTACTACCCTTTGCAAGGGTAATTGGAGTGATTTGAGTAACCGCCGTAATGTTAACAATTATTACAACACGAAACAATTAAAACAAATGTAAAGGTGATTTGTTGTCATATCAATTGGATCACAATTTATTCAGATGATTGACCATTAATCAGATTTCATTTAAAGTTAAGGTCAAGATTATTTGGTTAAAACTAATCATGAATTAAAAGGTAAACATAAACACATTGACGTTCATTGTATCAACATTAATAACAAACTGGACTCTCACTCAGGTAAGATGATGTTCATCATCATTATCATCATTATCATCAGTTTACTATGAAGATAAAGACGCTCCCAGGTGAGTAAACCAGGTAACTAATTTAATCTCCTCCTCATCATCTCTCTCTCTCTCTCTCTCTCTCTTTCTACCTTTATCTTCCCTCCCTATTAGTGTTTCTCTCTCTCTCTCATTCTCTTTCTATCATTTAATCTTCTCTCTCTCATCATCTTCTTCTTTTGCCTCATCATCATTTCGATATTATTATGATTCTTTTAAATACTATTAGTGAGAACAATTAAATTAACTAATTATTTTTTTCTTCTGCCATTCGAACTTTTTTTCCTCTTTCTTTTTCTCTTTCTTCTTTCAAGGTGGAGTTAAGACTTTGTTATTCTTGTGGGTGGTGATAACTCTCTCTCTCTCTCTCTCTCTTGACTCCACCTTAATTTTAAGGTGGCAAATTGTTCATTTAATCAACTAAATTGTAAATAATTTATCAAATCAGTGAACAATCAATTGAGTTTTACACTTTTTTTCCCTTTCCTTAATCATTTCATTAAATTAACTTGAGTAACAAATCAATCAAAATTAAAAGAGAAAAAAAATCAATTTAATTTCATCATAATAATTAATCATTGCCTCAAGAGGAATAAGTTAATTGTTATTGAAATAATCAGAAGAAACAAAAAGAGAAGGAGAAACTTTTTAATTGCAATTAACTTTTCTCATTTCACAATCAATTCTAATTGTTTCTTTCACAGATATAATTGAGACTCTTAATTATTAATCATAATGATGAGCATTGTATCAATTTCACTAAATTCATGGTTATAAATATCATGATAATATTGAAACAATTGAATACTGATTACATCTCAATCGAAACTAATATTAAATTGTAATCATATTGTTATCAAAACTAAATTGTTTCCAATAATGATGATAGAACCTTAATCACGATAGTTGATTGAGAAATAAAGAAGCATAAAGTGTATCATCATCATCATCGCAATAATGATAATCATCTTAATCATCTTGACTATCAAGTAGTGGACACAATCAACGTGGAGGGTCAACAAACACAATCAACTCAACTATTAACAATTTAAGTCCATTGTTAAACTAAAAAGCCTCAAAAAGTGACCATTAATTTAAACTCAACTGTATTTTGTTATTTATATTTAACACTCATTATTATCATCATTATCTTCCTGTTCATCATAATTATCATCATCTCTCTCTCTCTCTCTCTCTCTCTCTCTCTCACACAGGTAAACAAGGCAAGAAGAAGATGAAATTATAATCAAGGTAATCAACTCAATGATTGGAATCGATAAGAATCAATTACAATGTGGTTACCATTTAAAATGATACCTTGTCAAAAGTGAATCAAATGAAAAGGTAACTTTTTTTTTCTTTCACAGAAAAGCGGGAAAATTAAATGAATACTTATTAGTGATAATGATAAAGTAACAGACTCATTGAGTTTATAACAAACTTATTACTTGACCATAATCATTGACCTCACAGGTAAGTTAATAGTAATAACTAAATAAACAGGGCTGATCACATAGAGATAAATTGACCAGGTAAGGATAATAATGATATCATTGACTTGATCATATCTCCAACTATTAACAGCTCCCTCCAACTCTCTCTCACTCTATGGATGATCTCTCTCTCTCTCTCTCTCTATAATATTTGATTGCTACTGTTAACTCCCCTTTCTCATCATCAATTTAGTACCTTGTTTGTTGATATTATTGTTACTAGTTAATCATTTATTTCACCATTTTTTTTCACGATTCTCACCTTCCCTCCCACTCTCTTGAGCAACTTACCTTTACCTTTCCCTCCCCACATTACCTGTCAAGAAGTAAATCTTTTCACTCTCTTGACAATCTCATTGGAAATCAATTGAATAGAAACTTATTATTATCATCATTTGATATCAATCAGATGAGATTATATTAACTCCTCCTTTAATCTTAACCAACAAACTCTCCCCTCGTCCCCTTCTTCCTCCTCCACCTTTATCATCATCATCATCATTATCATCATTATCATCCATCCATTATTATTATATATTGATACATCATCTGATTACCTGTCAATAGTTATCATCAACTGATTGTGTGTGGTTTATATCCTATACCATGATAATGATGAAACTGAGATTGCTTCATGTGGGAAAAAGGGATAAACTCAATGGTGGGAGGTATCTTGATATAATCTTGTTGATAATTTACTCAATTAAAGGTTAGTATCATTGCTTTGTATCATTTGAGCACATTGATTGTCAACCACAAGGTAACACACACAAAAAAAGTTGAAATTTCTGATCAAATGAAAGCCTGTAATCAATAAGATATGAAATTATCATGATAATCATTTTGAGGAGCAGAAAAAAAAAACCAAAATCAGTTTCCTAATATTGGATAACAATTACTGACCATTGTTGACCAATGACACTTGATTGTATTTATTATTTATTATCATTAGACAATCAGTACAACCTTTTCATTGACAATTAGTTAACACACTCACTCACTCACTCACACAATTGCCATGATTATCATGATAATAATCAATTGAGATGAATGATAATTGGTATTACAATATCATAATGATGATATTATCTTCCTGGTTCATGGTAATTATTAATCAACTAAATTATTATCATGTTAATAGATATCAAACTTTTGATTATTGGTTATCGATATGTAATAATAATAACAGTGAATATTATTGTTACAATAATTTATTTTCACCATTAATTAAATTTCTCGATTAAGTTAATTGGTTTTTGATTAGATGAGAGAGTAATCTAATTTACGATCTCTCTGTCTTCGTGGACTGAATAACTAATTGATTAGTTAATTATTGTCTAGGAATTAGAATAGTTAATTGTTGGATAAGAAATGAAGAATTCAAAGAAGAGAGAAAAAGATGAAAAAAAAATTATTCTTAATGAAAAGAGATTATTATTTTATCATGATTATCATGATAATTTGAATTACCTGACATGATAATTACTAAATTGGTGGATTAATTTTGTTATTAACTGCCAACTGGACCAATTAACTTTATTAATAACTGATTAATTGAAATAATCAGTTGACTGGATACAATGTTTTCCTTTATAATTAATGTAATATTATCATAATTTTTACACAACATGAAATTGAAAGTAAGATACAAACCGATTACTGTTAATAAAGTTAATCAATTAATGATAATTGCAATTAGTTTCCTTTTGTTTTGTACAAATCACGAACACGATAATTAATTTGGAGGTAAATTCAACTTGAGAATCGAGAACAGAAAATTAAATTTTCGTATGAAAAGTTTTCTAGTTTACAATCAATTTTGTCTCTTGCTCTCTTATCTTCATGATAATAATGAGTTTTACCTTCAGATGATATTATCTTGTCACATCTTGACAATTAGTACCATCAACGGTATTAATAAGTTGATGCCCACTTCCGGTAAACAGGGTGGATATTATAAAGATATTGAAACAAAAAATTGCTTCTATTATATTGTTACAATTAATATTTACGTAGAGACGAAATAACCTTGATAGAGAAACAGAAACTAAAGGTAACTATTATTAACAGAATTGACTTATTATTATCTATTATTATGTTGATTTTTGGCCTCATGTTGATCTAATTATGATAATGATACAGGACACCGGAGGAGAGAGAGAGAGAAGAGATGATAAGAGACTCGAAAGGTCAGCCTTAGGGTACTTCTAGTGGGCTAACATTTTGTGGGTCATCAATAGCATAATTGGTTGTAATTAATGGTCAGATCATATTGACAATATTTACCTGGAGAAGTCAAAATCTCTCTCTCTCTCTCTCTCTCTCTTGTATCCGATATGAGAAAAACAATGGAAATGAAGATGCAGATGAAGATCGAGGATAAGGATGAAGAGACTGATAATTATCATCTTGATGATAAGCATCATGTTCATCACCATTTGAATGTAATTACACCTTTTACCTGTTTGGGTTTGTCTTTATTTCAATTGTTTATTTGTTTGTTTTCTTATAATTGTTCATCAATGTTCACAAACACGTTGGCACGATCATCATCATCATCATCTTCATCTTCATCCTAATGTGTTAATGTGCTTAATATTGTTGATTCAACGATAATACTATCAAACAATAAAATCGACAACAATTAAGTTACATTATTATTAAATGAGCTTAAATCATTTGTTACCATTTAGCTTATCAACCTGTTTTTTTTATAATTGTAATAACTCAATCATTACAATCAATTACTACAATTAGCAATCAACAATTGAATCAAACAAGCAAATAATAATCATCATGATGAACATATAATGGATGCTAATGATGATGATTAAGACTGATTATAATAAAATTAATCATTCATATTATGAGGCCAATCCAGTGATTGTTATGTAACAAACTGATTAAGGAAGTTTAAATGTTTTCAGAACTGAATTGAATTAAATTGTCAAATAAACAATAACAATTAAGATCCATCAAATTGTTCATCCCTATTATTAGCAGAGCATCTAATTGAATCTGAGAAAAGTAATTTAATGAAAATGATTAAATTTCAAAGAATCAATTGTTTGGTGAACTAACCAGAAGAATGGAAATGAATTCAGTTTCATCTGAGTTTTATTTTTTCTTCACCGATTCAGATTCTGGTCTCAATTCAGATTCTGAGCATTATAATGAACCATGTTCGTTATATAGTTTATTATAGTTCAAACTAATTCAGACTGTTGATTGTTTCCAATTACATCATCTTAATCATCACGAGTTTGTTATTCAAATATGAAGCTCAATTAAATCGCCAGGTATCATCATCATCATAATCATCATTTAGTATCATGATTAAAGTTAAATTTTCCATTGAAATTGACCTTCAATTGAATCAACTCTCTATAAATATATTAATCATTGTGAACAATTAACAATATAATAATAATACACCAGCAAAAATTAACAAAATAGATTAGCTAATTGCGTGATTAGCTAAATCAAATTTACCTTAAACTTATTAAGAGTAAACTTCAAGTGAAACTTTATCAGAACTTATCAAATTCTGAAAACAGTTCAAAGATCAAAAGTTTCGACAAGTTTTTGGTTAAGATGAAAACTCGATTCAATCAATTAGTCAATGCAAAGTTGATTATCCAATTAGTAAACTCATAATTGATAATGTTGATTATCAAGTTCACCTCTGTGAATGCTCATGGTAACCATGGTAACTATTTGAATTGTTATCGAAATGTTAACTTGAATTCTGTTGATAAATTGATCTAAACTCAAACAAAGGTGAGATGAAGATTATTATAATTAAAGGTAAAATAAGATAACAATTAGATAATGATAATTTCATGTTCACACTAATTTATATTAATGAGTATTGACCAAAGGGCAGTAGTTGTAAAGGTTAGCATTTTAACATGGAGGGAAAGAAATGGAATCGAATTGATAATAATAATAATAATATGATAGTAAAACAAAAGGTTAATCATTTCAAGCATAAAATGAGATTGTCCTTTTAATTGTTATTAATCATTAATCAATTTACCTTTAGTTTTGTAATCATTAAGCTGATTATTGGATTGAAAGTAAATGAACTAAGGTAACCAAAAATAATAATACAATATAATGAGTGGTATGATCACAACTCAAACCAATTATCTTGCTTGTTTATTATTTGTGATAACTTGATTCTGAATCTCACCTAGCACGTAACCATGGAAACCATTAACTCTCCCACATTATCATCAAGATTTTTGTATCTCCCGATAAATTTAATTAAATAGACTCAATGTGATTATGTTTGATGACAAAATATCATCTCAATCAAATGTAACACTAATAGATGATAATAATTATCCTTCAAAGTATATTTATATGTGATCAAAAAAGCAATTAGAAGTTGATTTAATTAAATTGTTGCTACAATTAATATTCACAACCATTACCTTTGGATACTTTTAGTTATCAATAAATTGCTCCCCAATTGTGACTCATTTTTATTATCCCTGCTCTTTAATTAATCTGTATTATTAATTAATGATAATCATGCTAATCAACTTGTACTTGGAACAGTTTCCAACCCATAACAATAGTAAATAAGTTTATTTGATTTGATTTAATTGTTAACAATTAACCAAAGAGACGAGAAAATTGAAAAAAAAAATTTTTTGCTCTCTCTCTCCATTCAAATTGTATCAACTACTAAACATCACTAATTAAAGTGAAACTGAATTAAATGATAATTAGATATCATTATCAACTGAATCAAGGATGATTAATATCACTAATCAGGTTAATAAACAATTAGTGTTAATCAGTTAATCAATTTTCAAATCAATAACTTTTTTCTCATCACTTTTTTTTTCACTTCTCGAAACAAACACAAAAAATTGACTAAATTTTTTGTTCCAAGACAAACTTCAAATCAAATTAAAATGTTAACTAATTTATTGATTAACTCAGTTAATTGGAAATATGATTATCTTGATTACTATTGATTACCATTGATACGGATTAACGTTAGTTAATTGAAGATGATTAAGATTACAAGGAGAAGAAAAAAAGTTCTAAATAGTTGAGAAAATGAATAAACTTTTAGCTTAGAAAAAAAAAGTTTTTTTTTTCGATTTGTTATCAACCTTAAATAATCTCATTTTTTTCTAATTTACAGCAATTTAAATACGAAATCAAGTTAATAGTTAACAGTTGATGAAAAAAAATCAGTTGAAAGTTATGGTTAATTAGGTGAAAATTGTATCCGGTTATGTTAACAAATCAATACATTTAAATAAATTATTAATAACTTTTAGCTATAAATAATATTGATCAGTAGGGATAATAAATTATTACCTTGAGATGATAAATTATTAGCAATGGTCAAGCTTAGATGGTCAATTTAGTGCATTGATCTTAATCAACTTGCCCGATAATGTGTATTGGTTAACAGTGACTGTTAATTCAGTTTCTTCTTGTTGATTGTTTTCACAATTTGAACAACAATTAAAGAATGAAACTATTAGGTGTATACAATTAGTTGATTCTTAATTGGATTCTGTCAACATCCCGATTATCAGGTTGTTGAATGTGATTTGGTTAATCATTCAATTGATGTAATTTCAATTATTATCAACGAGATATTGATGTAGCAATCAGATTATGAATGTTAATTGTAATTGTAATTATTATTGTCTAATTATTTTAATGATAATCATTACGAACGGCTTAATATCACAATCCAAGCGATTACAATCAACGTATTAATACAAATAGAAGGTTAGAAAATTTTTTTTCTTCTTCTTTTCTAAAATGTTTTCGTTGCAACGAACTCGAAACGTCAAGGTCAACGATTATAACCATCACCATTAGTTGATATTATCTTATTAGCACGTAACAATTAAACTAATTGTTTCGTTACCTTAAGGTACTCACTGAAGATGTTGACAAACTGATTACTTTTAATCTTAATGCTATTAAGTGATTTCATGTTGATGGTACTAATTGTCATTAGAATGGTGAACAATTAAAATTATCTACATTGATTAAAAGTAAACATTTGTTAATTAAGAGTCGACAGTATTTCTTATGTAATTAAAGTTATTCAATTTGGTTTAATTTAGTTAGAGGACAATTAATTGTCTTCATAAGGTGTAAAATTGAGTAAATGCTAAACAATTAAAAGTAAACTAACGTAATCAAGTTAATTGTTACAAAAATAGATTATTCAATTACCCAAATTCATTAGACGGAAAAACGATAAAGTTTGAAAAACAATTTTTTCGAACTTGAAATGAACAAATAAAAAGTTCTAACTCCCAATGAGAAGATCATTTCAAGTCGATTAACAAGATCAATCATATGAATCATTAAAATGATTTTCTTATAATAAGGTTAATTGTTATAAGAGTCAAGAAAGTTACAATCATAAATGTGATTGATAAATTGTTACCTGAACCTTAAAAACGGAAACATTTGATTCTTTAAATCATTTTGATTACTATTTAAGATTCAGTCTCTATAATGATAATAATGATGATGATAATGATAACATGTATGATGATAAAATTGGTGATCATTAATAAAATCATTATGAAGATTATTTTTAATATTAAATAGGATAAACTATATAAATGATAGCATTAAGTGTCAACGAAGGCGTTTATTTGTATGATAACAATTATTAACTAAACTGCAATTTAAGGAGGAGTTGATTACTAAATGGTTAACAAACATTAAAAGATGATGATGATAATGATACCTGAGAAAAGGGGATGAAGTGATTTAAATAGTATTTTAAATGATGACAATATTAAAGAGTAAATGAAAAGTAGTAATAATAATAACTCAGTTTCATTCAGAGACTTGAAAAGTAATCATCATGAAAGATTACATAAAGTGAAAGAGAGAGAGAGAGAGAGATGATGATGATGATGTTGAGAGAGAAGTGGAAAAGGTAAGAAGATAACTATTGATGATAAATGATGATTGTCTCTCATTTTATGGTTGACAAATTAACCAATGCAAAGGTGAAGGTGTTTGCAAGCAAAATCCAAGGAAAACCATAACCAGGTAAATGATGAAGATGGTGACGATGTAAAGGTAAGAGTAAATGTCTTATTACATGAAAAAAAGGCCAGAAAAAGCCCAAGATTGAGGATGAATCCATTAGGAAGAAATTATTTGCCTCGTCTCTCTTTTTTTCTGCTCTTCCAATGATGATAATAGTAACATCATCTTCTTGTTGATAGTTTTTTCCCTTCATCATCTTCTCCTGCTTTCTTTTAAACGTCAACAATATCAAGTTGAATTTTTTTTACCTTCGACTTACCTGTAACTTTACCTGGAAAAGTTAAACTGTCTATTTATATCATCAAACTGTCCAACCTTTGACACATTACCTTTCATTTTATTTACACTGCTAATGGTATTAAGGTAACAAGAAAAAAGTTAATCGTCAACGAAGTTACCTGTTCAGTCCAGTGTGACGAACCTGACCTTTGCTAACGAGACGAAATCATCATGATTAAAGTTATCATCATTTTCTGTTTATCTTCAACTTTTTTTTTCACCATCAATCTGATATATTGTTTGGTGATCATGATTAACTTGATTGTTGTAATCAATGATTTCATCCATCAGATCGTTTTGATTGGCTGTTAATAATTGTTAGATTGAAATCTCAAATCAAATCAATCCATCAGGTTGACAATCAATTAGAAGATATCAGTTAGTATAACAATTTAAACTGATTTAGTTTAATCAAAATGAAATAATCAAGTTAACAACACGTTGATTTGTTATAAAGTTGATCTAATTAGGTTGACAATTTATAAACAATCAATGAAACATTAGAAATCAAATTGTTACATAAAATCAGCTTGAAGTTTACTTGTTAAGCAATTTGCACTTTTTATTGATTAACACTAATACAGTTAACTAATTGTTAGCAAAAAAAAACATCTAACCGATTCAGTTGCACTCTAATTATCACAATCAATTAATTATTAACTACTATTAATAGGATTGTTATTCCAGGAAAAGACTAGATGATTAATAATAAATCATCAACTGATTGTAATTTACACGGAAGCTCAATTAGTTGACCACAATTAGATGGCCATTAAACTGAGAATGAGAATTGGAAATTTAAATTGTAAACAATTAAAAGCCAATTACAAGGGTGAAACTGAAACTTAACCTTCGGTCAAAACATTTACCTGATTGTTTAAAATTGATTGTCAACTTTAAATTGTCAAGCAATTAAGGCAGACTTAAATTAGATTATGAAATTTAATGAAGAGGTTGTAAAAATTAATCCAATTAAGATGATATATATCATGTAAATAACAATCAGGAAAACGGAAGAAATTAAAATTGATGATAATTAGTTGGTCGCAATTGTAATAATTTAACACAAGAAACTATATAGTGATAAATGTAAAGCATATACACTATTAAGTGAATGGTGATGATGATGATGATCCTAATGGTAATGAAGACGATGATGATAATGATGATGATGCTAATTTCGTTTAACTATAAGTTGTCAATGGACGGATGAGTCCGATTAACCGAAGCATGAACGCGAAACGTTAAGAAACGTTCACTGGCCTTTGGAGATGAGGATGAGCTTCACTGGTTGACACTCGGAGGAAGTTCAAGTTTTGAGTCTACAAAAAGGTTAATCATAATAACGCAGTTCGTAATTGTTGTGTGGCCATTTTTTACTTACCTGGTTCAGTTTTAATTAGTGAATACTGATTAGTGTTATTATCAAGGATAATTATCAATGTTACTATTACGTTTGGAGGAAAAGAAAGAGAGAAAAGAGAGAGAAAATTGAAAACGGAAATAAACAAAATCTTTTTCCATCATGATCCTCCTCATCTTCGTCATCTTTGTCATCCTATCATCTCCCCCTTGGCACATCTAATTGAGTCTCGTGTTTTCATCATCATGCAACAATAATCACACCTCAGGTAAGAAAAAGTTTCCATTCATTTTTTTCTCCTTCTCCTCTTCATTTGAATACATTTACTGTCACTTTTTTTTCATGGTCAAGGTCAAAACATATGATCGATATTCCTGTGAGTTTATCTCAAGAATTGAACACTTCCGAACTTTTCAATTCTCTTATCTTACTGTTAACAGCAGAACTGGAAACTATAATTAGCAGAAAACTTAATTAACTGTAATGATGTAGTTGGAAAAGTCAAATATAATTATATTTTCACTTGAATTGACCTTGACATTGATACGATTTATGAACGGAAATGAGATTAAGTTGATCAAGTTTAAGATTATCGGTTAATCGTTTAGCTGATTTTCTAGGATAAGTTGATTGTTTTTCTTTTGCCGAAATTTAATTTCTTAAAAAATGATGTTGATTAAATTGATTTTATTCATTTGCAATTGATTGTGTTTTTCGGATGCAAATTGGATTTTAAATTGTCTGATGATGAGATGATGTGTTAACGTGCTGTGATTTAGCATCTTGATTGTAATTGATGAGTGTTGATTGAACTTCTATTTATCATGTTAATTGATCAGGTCAAAGGAATCAATTGATTTTAGTGAAAAGAAATAATAAATTAACAGGAAATATTCAAATTAGTTGAATCATTTATAAGACAATAGGATTGAAACAAAAGTAAAGTAGTTAAGTGTTGATAGATTGCTATTGATTTTTTATCGAATTGAGAGTAAATTGATTTTTCCAAATTGATTTAATAATCTGCGAAAATGAAATCAAACCTAATCAACATCTTCTGCCCTTGAACTGACCTGATCAACACAATGAATAGATTGAATTGATTTCGGCAAAGTTTCAATTGATCGAGTAAATTTGATGGAAAAGTGATGAAACTCAATTTTTCGGTTACAATTAAGGAAGTAAAATCAATTACAAGATGATGAGGATGGAGGATGATGATGATTGCAACTGAAAGGCCGATAACAATTTAAGACAATTTAAAAACTATTATCTCACTTTTCTGGTTCATCTTCAAGTGATCTGATTATTTTTGGTAACATTGATGTTTGTAACAAATTGAGGTTGACAATTAACACATAGAAATAATCATTTAACAACAATTAACCTTGTCAATTGTTTAATAACAATTTACATGAACGTTCAACTCAAAACAATCAAACTAAAATTGTTAACCAAAGGAACACCAAATAGTAAAACTTAATTACAATGAGAGCTTTTGATTATTATATTACTAATCTACTAATCTGATAGTTAATTGTTCACCATTTACCTTGATAATAACTTTCACATTTTCTTATATTTAAATTAACTGATCAACTGATTTCTGGTTCTATTTTTAACCAACCTAATTGATCCTCGATACCTCCCAATGTGAATCAAAGGCCGAAATGATGATGATAATATTTGGGTGTTTCTACCTTTCTATTTATCATCCTCATCTCCATCATCTTCCTCGTCATCATCATCATCACTTTTATAGGTAAGAAAGGTAAATACAAATGATAATAAAAAGTAAAGGTGAGAAGCGAAAATCCCTCCCACTCCTCCCATTGTGTTTTCGTCAATAATAAGAAAGTACATTTGACAACTGTCACACTATAGAACCGCCTTAGAACTTTTCTCATTGGTTCGATAACTTTTCATCTTTCGAACAATTTATTCCCATAATATTATAATCTCTCGATTGTATCAGTTGATTAATCTTCAATCGCATCTCAATTACTTGATGATTGTCTTCATTTCCAATTCATTATCCTTGATTGTGATTGGAAAAGGATTGGAAACTGAATGACTGATTGATTGATTGTGAAAACTGATATTACCTTTCTGTTGGTAATTAATTAATTTGCATTATCTCATCATGAAATTTAATCAGCTACCGAAATCAAGTTAATCAATCTGTCTACAATTAATTAAATTGTTAAGATAACCAGAAAGATAAAATTAGATAACCATTTTGATGGTTAATCTTTGATTATTTTGCTTTTCCTTAGAGGATGAAAATGTTTAATCAAATATAAGATAACCTTTAATGAGACAGAATTAATCTTAACATTTCAATTTAATCCAAAGTAAATTAACTTAAACTAATTACAATTTTACAAATTGTATAATCAGACACATGATAAGTTAAGAAAGCAAATAATTATCAGATTAATGATGATTAGTTAATCCTGGAATCAAAGATTGAGCAATTATGATTAAGTTGCGAGTTGAAATGAAAAGAGAAACGTCAAAAATTATAAATATAAACAGTTGAGTGATAAATTTAATTTCATTAAAATTGATTAACTAATTAACTAAAATTCATGAGATTCAAGTGATTAACATTTACAAAGGTTGACAATTTACTAAATTGTTGCAATTTTCAATTGGTTGCTAATTGTAAGTAAACATTTAAGATTAATGAAGACACAGCAAATCTCATCATGTATCCAATGTTTACATTAGATTAATGATAAATCTAGTTAATTAACTAACCATTGGCCAGCTTGTTGTCCACTGTGTAACTAATTACATATCCAAAGGCCACCATCAAACTAAACAATTAACTTGATTAGATGACAAAAAGGTACTAAGATATTCCGGTTAGAAAAGTTAATTAACAATTAACCAAAACAAACAATCAGCTGAAATTTTTCCTCAATCTTTTCCTTTCCCATTGAACAATTGAGTTAATACAAATACGATTAACCTCATCTTGGTAACTCAATCATCCCCACTAACCTTTGACTGACCATCATACTGACCTTTAACTATCCTGATCCTCATCATAATCGTGATTATTATTATGACAAAGCCACAAATTAGGTTTCTCGTTTGTTTGTTTGTTGTTGATAAATAAATGCTTCCGAAAATGAAACAAAAATAATTATCATCAAGTTGATTGATGGTTTTCCGTTTTCCGTTAATTTTTACCTTTACCTTGTCCATTATTTACCTTAACTATTGTTAAACATTATCATTATTAACTTTACCTTTGTGAATGAGTCTATGATGGCACATAGACTGACCAGACTCAACAGAGTGTCCGAGAAAAGTTTTACTATCATTTACTTGTATCTTTAAACTATTAACTGTTGAACAGAAAGTTTCACAAACAATTGACAAACTGATGACAACTTAATTACGAGTCTCCATAGGTAAACAATCAATGAATCATTTCTCAGTCTCTTTGTTCACAACGGTGTTTCTTGCTTCTCAATTATAAGATGATCATCATCAGCATCATCATCATCAGAATGATTGACATTAACTACAATCGCAGTTTCTTTAATCATCATCTCTAATCATTTGCAATTTGGCTTCAGTAAAGACATCAAATTGTATCGCTGATAGATAATGATAATTATGTTTAACTGATTTTCGTGCAAACTAATACATAGAAATTGGGAAAAAGTTTTCAAACTTTTCATGATTATCTTTTTAATTTGTGTGTTAATTGCAATATAAGATAATCTTTAATCCTCCAAATCATTTAATTACTATATTGTTTACAATCTATTGGGTTGATTGGTTTTTACTTTTCAACTTTTTATCTCTTTAAACATTTCAACTCATACAAATTGAATTGATTTACTATTTTAATTGTTGTTAATCTGATCACAACTGTGAACTGGTAATTGAATAATCATCAGTGTAATACACTTGATTAGTTAATAATATAACATAATTTACTTACTTGAATTGATAATTTGCAAATTGTTAACATAATTGCGTCAAGATGATTTGAAAGTCTAATGAATATGAATTAACCATTATCATTAAATATCACAAATGATTAAAAAAAGTTAAGCTAATCATATGAATTATATATACGATATGATGATTATCTAGTTAATTTCAGGCCACTTTTGGAGCGGATTTTTTTTCTTTCTAAGGCCACCCGTGTTAACTATGATACCACAATTATAATCATCATCATTATGACCTGAATAGATGAGTAATACGCCCAGGAAGAATACAATTTATCGCCATTTTCTTTGAAAAATTTTCGCTTCTTTTTCCTATTTAGTTTCAATATCTTCTTGTGCAGCAAACAAACAAAAAGATATTTCATCCAATGGAAATGCATTTATATCGCAATGCAACTTGAATGTTACCTGTCAACATGATTACCTGGTTAGTAAGTTTTATCATCAAGCTGATAAGGTAAAGAAAAGGTAAAGGTGGAAAATGATAATAATGATCAAGGTGGAAAAAAGTTTCTCTCTCTCTCTGGTTTGTTGTATTTTGTTACCTTGTTGATTGTGTCAATGGTGGAAAATTATTTTGTTGTTGTTGTTTGATAATGATGATTGTTGTTAATGGTTGAGAGAGAATCTGAGATATAACAATATAATGATTATCGTAATGGTGAAAATAATAGTTGATGGAGAAAAAAAAAAAAAGAAATTTTTTTTTCTCTATTTTTTCGTATCAAATTTAGACAAAAGAGTAAATTGTTTTTCATAGAGATTTTGGTGAGAAGAGAATAGAAAATAGATAATAGATTAAATGAGAAAATTATTGTCTATTAATCTTGTTTATCACAGTTCCGAATCAGCCCCATGGAACAATTATCATGAAAAGTTCGAGAGAGAAAAGAAAAAACTTTTTCTCTTTCACAATAAACCGAAATTCTCAGTAAACCAGCGACATCTATTTTCTTTAGAACGAGTTAATTTATTGTTCGTTTACTTCGCCATCTGTTGGATTCCAAGACAACTAATTCGAATTCTTTTCTTCATTTTTACTGTTATATTTTTGTTCGGTGATGAGTTTCATCTTCACCTCTTTTCCCTGATCATCTTTATCTTTTTTTCATTATTCTCAATGTTCACAATTTAATTTCCATCTCTTTCTCCCAGTCTTTCTTTCTCTTCCTCTCTTTCTCTCTTGTGCTTCTCTGATTTATTTTTTATTCTTTTCTCGCATTTTTCTCTCTCCCAATGTGTTTATATGGATACACTTACCAGCGATCTGTTTATTTGGGTTCCATTAAACCCTTCGCCATCTTCATCTTTATTAACCTCATCATCTTCTTCCATCATTATTATCCAAATGATCTTCAAAAAAAAGCTCAAGGCTTATCTCTTTTAATCTGTTAATTTCTTAATCACTTTCATCTTCATCCAATTCTATCAATTGTTTTTTTCCTCTTCTTCTCTTTTACAATTGTTTTCACTTCTCCTTTTTCTTACCAATTCATAACCTCATCATTTCCAGTGCCTATTATTTAGTTTGTATATTTTTTGGGTTAATTGTGTGTTTGTGGTAATTACTTATTGCCATGGATTTAAGTGAATCTTCATCTTCTGGTCCTTATGCCAGTGGAACCTTATCACCTGATCCTCAGACTATTGAATATCCTTCTAGGATTTTACTTCATCCCTCATCACCGATCTCATCATTACCATCACACCCTCTCATGTCACCTTGTTTATCGAGTGACTGTTCAAATTGTACTTCGAGTGCCGATGATTCCGGTGAATCGGCTTGTTTTGTACGCTACAATATATCATTACGTTCATTTACCCTTGGAATTCATAGTTTTTGTGCTACAATGACTGTTGTTTTAGCGATAGTTATTTTCCGTCTTCGAAGATCAAAGGTAAAAGGGGAACCATTTTAATCTTATCCAATTGATGTTCCAAAAGAGAGTTGAAATGTTTCAAAATCTCAGAGAATAATAATTTTTTCTTCCCTTAATTCAATTATAATCATTCTCGTAATTAAATCAATTAAAATTTAGATAAAGAGATTCCATCTAAAGACAAGCATTTCCCTGGATGATTCTAGCATTGAACAACCTTTCGGATTAGGAAGAGATTAACAAAAATCTCTCTTTCTCTGAGATTGCCTAATAGAAACTATTCCTTAATATATTCAACTCACATTGAATTCAGTGGAACCATGAAAACCCATGATCACAGTTAATTTAGAAATTGTTTACTATTTTCTTTTTCTCTCTTTCTCCTCTCATTAACCATCAACACTCATCACCATCACTCTGGTTCATCTTCATGTTTCCAATCAGACAATTGCCTCTTCAAGATGGATTCTATTGGAAACAACTCTTCTTGGGGCCTTCTTACTTTATATTACAGTAAGTGACCATTTAACTAATTATCTTTCAGTATTCTCATTGATTAATCTTGTTTCAATCAGTGGATAATAATATCTGATAATAATAATAATAATAACAATCTACTCTCTGTTTATTTTCATAACATTTATCTGGTTATAATCTTCACACTAACTAACTGTATAAACAGAAATGATTTAATGACAGAAAATAACAGTTACCAATGAGAGATACACAATTGATTTAGGATAATGATAATTACAATGTTGATTGTTGAGTCCACATTCATATTATTATCATGTTGAAACACTTTGTATCTATTATCAGTAGTTATTATTAAACATTACATTTCTACCGTTATGGTTTATTGATTACTATTAATCAATTGATTCTGATTATGAGAGAGCAGTTTATATGTTTGAAGAGGTGTCAGGGGAAGATGATGGTTCCTTGTTTGTTGAGAAAACACTTTTCCATGATACTAATTGCATATTATATGCATGAGAATATGAAATTTAAGTAATAGTTTGTTGAAATTTTCATTTTCTTTTCTCATCATATTTGGATAAATCAACTCAAACTATTATCATGTTAACAATTTTTCAATTTTTTCTCTATTCTATTTTTATCCATCCTCTTCTCACCTTTATCAAATATTTGAAATCTGAGCAACCATGAGGTTCTCATGCAAAAAAGACTCAAAAAATTCATTGCAAGGTTATCATTAACTAATCATTAGCTCAACATTTAATGTATTAATTTATTCAATAGCTTTCACTTTTTTTATAATATTTTTTTTTCTCATACCTCTTACCTTTTTCATGATTTACCATGAGTATCATGTCTATGAGTTATTCAGGTAAAGGTAAATTCTGATAAACTTTTTTTCTCATTCAAATGATTGGTGGGAGGTAATGTTTTCCTTTCATCTGAATAAATTGCTCCATTTTTTTTGTTACCTGTACATTTAACTGATATTATCTGGTGAATTTACTCGACATTATTGATTTGTTTTTATTATTTACTTTCTTTCTCTCTCTCTCTCTCTCTCTCTCTCTCTCTTTCTCCCCCCATTCTCAGGTTATCATTCGTTACTATGAACCAACTCAAATAACATGTTTCATTGAACCCTGGTTTCGTGAGGTGGGTTTCGGTCTGTGCTATGGGAGTATAACTATTAAACTTTACCGGATTTACGCTGAATTTCAGACTCGAAAAGCTCATAGAGTTTGTGTGCGCGATAAAGATTTGTTAAAATATCTTATCGGTATTGTGATGATAGTGATTGGCTACATGGCTGCTTGGTCGTCACTTGTGATTGACTCAATGAATGGACTTCCCTCCATGTCAATTGGACCTCGGGTGGGGTCACTTATTTTACAAGAAGGACAAACTCCTGATGGATTAAGATATTTTATTTGTAAAGAGCTCAGTTGGGATTATGTTACAGAAGCAGGTAAGTCTCAGTTAAAGACAAAAATCGAAGAGGAAATTTTCATCATCCTGATTGTTCATGATTATCTGTTCATGATATAAACAAGTAGAGGAAACAATCTTGTTGTAATAACAATAGCAATTCTACTATTAACTTCATATATTATTATATATTCATTGCAATTAATTCAAATTCCCAAAAGGCTGAACCCAATTCTGGTTGATTGTTGTTTCCAATTGCTTTTACAATTTATTACATTTCATCTGAACCGAATTTCGTTTTTACTTTAAAAAAGAGGTTGAATCTTTTTCAACCCTTTCACCCTATTTCCACCTTTCAATCACCAGAAAGAGAGAGAGAGAGAGAGAGAGAGAGATACTTCCATGTTACCTGAACAAGTATTCATCAAGTTCTAACTATTATTATATCTTTACATTTGATCTCAGTAGATTATAATCTTAACCATGTTGAGAAAATGCTTCTTATGTTTTTTTTCTTGTTCTATTGTATCAGAATTGAACATGAACAACAATCATGTATTCTAGATGAAAACTTGCCTTTCTCTCTCTCTCTCTTTTCCACTCCCACTCCCTCTTCCAAATCTTCTGGGCTTCCACACCAGCTAAAAAAAGATACTGTTAATATTTCATTGAATCAAATCGTACCAGAAATAATTATATATATTTATCTATTCCTATTCTGTATCATTGAGATAAATGTTGAAGAAGAGGAGAAAAAAAAGTTTATATGGATGATAAAAGATGAAGATGAAATGGCAAGAAAATGGAAGGAGTCAAACTTTACTTACAATAGTAAATATTTAGGTCAGCTTACAATTCTGTGTGTGTGTGTGTCTCATGTCTTATATTTTCAGGGGATAATACTCAGCATGCTCCAACAATAGTCTTTGTATTCAACAGCAGAATCGCCAATATATCTAAAAGAGACTCAAAGTCAATTTATTTCGAGAAGTAAGAAAAACCTTGTTTATCCTTCATTGCAGAATCATCAGAACATCATCTTCATACAAACAGAATTATTATTCAGAAATATTATCTCTTTTCTCTCCTGAATCATGATTGTTATTCAAAAGGGAATGATAACTGTTAATGAGGAATAATATTTCATCAGAAGAAGAGAAGAAGAGAAAAAAGCTAATCTTTTACTTGTAGAAAATCATATAAATAGATTATGATTACATGTCAGAATTTTCCATCTCTTTCTGAACTACTGAACTTTCAGAACTTGTTCCATCAATTAGAAAATGGTTTCCATAGAACTTTTTTAATGTGACTCATTTCTTTCACCAATTAAAATGAACTCGCAACTAACTGCCGATCAATATTGTAATTAGAAGGGATTTCCTCATGAAATGAGAAACAATTGAACCGGAAGATGTTGTGAATATTTACCAAAGGATATTTGGTGACAACCAGTAAATCGGAAGCTGAGTTTTTTTTTCCTTCTCTTTCACCTCTTTTGTTGAATCTTTTTCTGCCAATCTCAAGTTAATTTTGCACTTTAATACATTTTAACTTATCCCATGTAATATTTGACTGATTATGCTGATTATGATGAATATAATTACATTTGAATAATATCAACTCAGAATAAGTATGTTAATGTGAGAGGAAGAGAAAGAACTTTATTTTTTTTCTTCTTCTTTCATTCTCATGGATGAAAATGCGTTTCGAAAGAAGAAAAAATAAATAATATTCACAGAGAAAAAGAGGCGAGATATAAAAATCTAGAAGAAAGAATATTTTCTCTGTCATTTTCTGGATAGAATCATTTCAATATTTTCTTTTCCACGCTTCTGTGAACCTCTAGAATTCATCATGTGAAGATAAGGATGAAGAATACTGAGTATCTTATTCTCACTTGATAATCTTGAGATATGAATGTTACCAGAAAGAAGGAGAGAAAAAAAAAGTGAAAGTAGAAGGAAAAAACAAGATGAAGGGAAAAGAATAAAAAAATTCTGGTTCTTTTTTTCATCTCTCAGTTTTCATGGAGACTTGGAAAAATTTAATTTCAACCTTGAGGGTATCAGAGGATCTTTGGTTTACTCAGATTCTGTTTATTCATTTCGAAATGTTGACATTTACTTGTTTCTTTTTCGATTCATTTTTTTACCTGAAACTTTTTCTCTTATCAAAAGCTGAGATTCAATTGATTCCAATCATCGATTTTGTAAATTACACCCTGAACATAAACTCTTTGCATGTAACCGATGATATTATTAATCGAATGTATCAAAATCAATTGTGTGTCATGATTAATATAATGTTTATTTATATTAATATCCATTGGATGAAATCATTAAGTTAAACTCATTGTCCCCATGATACTGGTCACTGATGATGCTAAATATGTTATCCTAAATGTATTGGTCACTACTCAGAAATAGTCACAACTTATTTATCTAATATTGTTTATTGTCATAGTAACATTCAAGAATCATTAATGTTATCGCAATTGATGATGAAGATGAAGATGATAACATGAACAAGACAATCGCTATCTAATAATAAAATGATGATCATCTCATATTGATATATTATTAATAATTTTTCTGTAGTTGAACAAGTTTCAACTTCATTTCGTGAATATTGATAACTTCCTTCCTATTCATTAATATCATTATAATCATGATGATTATTTTATCGTCACCGAGTAATTATGCTCATCAATTTTATCGATTACTATCCTTTCCCTGTCAGAACTTTTTTTTTGTTTCACTTTTTGTTTTCTAAGTGCATTGAACTTATTCTGAAAGTGGGCGAGGATTAAAAAGAAACTTTTTCCTCGTAATTAGAACCATTATCATATCGAAAGTTGACTCGAATCTAATGATTGTCGATTATCTTCATTGGGAAAGGATAAAATTTCTTACAATTTCACCCTCGAAATTAACTCAGAACTTTCTCTCTCTTCTTGTCATCTTCGAGCTCTCATCGTATTATTTTCAGCTCTATCATCATAGTTATCGTTGAATTATTGTTAACGATCAAGTTGAGATTATATTTTACAAGTTTATCAAATTCTGAAATATCGCATTTCATCATTCTCATGATATACACCAAGTGAGTTTTTGAGTTGCAACAAAAATTGCTCCTCAATCAATCAGAATGACTTATCACTCTTTTCACTCTGTGAACTGTTGATAATTCAGATTATATTGAACCGAATTCATGTTTACTTATTGCAATCAGTGGTTCGTTCATGTAATCAGATTCACCCCTATATATCACTATGATCTAATTCTTGAATTTTCAGCTTTCAATCCCTTTCGAATATCATTCAATGATTTTCACAGGTAACTCATCAATTATTGTTAATCGTAGATAAAAATAGTTACTTTCCTGATCCATGATGAAAGTCTGATAAAATGATTCAGAAAATCATAAGCTCCTTATCCTTGGTGAAAAACGAAAAAGTCCAAAAAGAATGGAAGAAGAAAAAAACAATTTAGAATCAATTCTTTCTCAAAGATTCTGGTTATCATCATTTTCTTCCAAGTTTTTCTTTTCCTTTTTTCACCAATTTCATCATCTGATTCTTTTCTTCCATGAGCATTACTAATGGTCCTCAAAATGTTCACCAAATAATTTATCAACCTTTCAGTTTCTCTGAGCCGTTCAGTTGATTCAGCTTATAGAAAATAATATAATCCATGAGAAAGAAGAAGAAAAAAAAAGGGGAAAAGTTGATTCTCATGAGTTGCAACTTGGAATACTCATCATTTGTGTTTCATATTGTATTCTATTATTATTTTCAATGTTCCCTGATTTTTATACTCTGAAATAACTCATGAAAGATTCTGGTAACTCCTTATATTGTTATCAGAAATCAGTTTCCACCCATGAGATGAAATTGGTTGAAGTTTACTGATGATTCAGAAGTCAGGGGAAATTGTGAACTGTTATTTGAATTGTGGAAGATGAATTTTCCTGAATCACCAAGAAAATATCTCATGTAGGAGTTTTGGATGATGAATTCAGTCATCAGAATATAAATTAACTTGGAAATTATTAAATTATCATGATGAAAGGTGAGAAACTGTAATTATCATGATGATAATATTATGATAAACGTTAAAGTTAATTTTCTGTGTTTAACTGTATGGAAACAATTTAATAATCATCGTATGTTTATATTGATTTGTAAGAGTTTTTATCGTTCAATGTTTATTAGAATAGTTCCAACTATTGATTAGAACCAATAAAAATAGAAGATTGCACTCAGACCTTACACTAAATCTGATTAAGTTCGTATCGTGGATAATCACTAAATAACGATGAACCAAAGTAGGACTTCTGGGGTCTCAGTAAATTAAACTTCACAACTTAACTAATTAGAATTAGTTAATTAATTAAACACTTAAATTTAAGGTTATCCTCAGCCTTAAACACTTAATTTATTAAGGTTATCCTCAGCCTTAAATAAATTAACACAAAATTGAAGAATTAAAGTTTACACTTTCACTTGTAACAACATTTAATTACTTAAAGAAAACACATTTTTCACCAGCTATTTATATCTACTTTTAGGAAAAGGAAATAAGGAAATGGAAGTAGTTACTGGAATAACTATATAACTGGACAACATTTTCGGGTTAATTTAGTCTCAGGGGATCTAATTAACTTAGATTTTAGGAATTTTAGAAAATTCCAATTGAAGAGGGAAAAGAAAAGAGAACAAAGGAAATGAAATGAAAACAATAAAGGGAAGAACAATTTGATGTTCTCTTGGGACCTTCTCATAATAACAATCTATTTTCGATTATCGATAGATTTGATTAATTCAATTAGAATTAAATGGAGAGTCAAATTTATCCTCACACTCCCGACTTTTGACCATGATACTCTTCATTTGATTCGATTTGAATTTCTCCTTGGGCTTATCCTTTATTGCGACTCTTAATTGTCTCTCTAATCTTTGGGAAGATTCTATGTTGGCTTCCAGTTTCGGTCTTATGCCAAAATGATAATAAACTTTCAACCATTGTCATATATCAGAACACAATTATCGTGATTGAAATGAGGAATGAGTTTTCTTTTGGGTTCTTTTTCCATTCCTCTGGCCATTGAAAATTTCCATTAGCAACTTGAGAATCAAAGTAATATAACAATGAACTTGTTATCTTGTTAGCACAAGTTAATTCAACATTTTCATGATGGATTCCTCCTAAGATACTTGCTGATTCCTCAATATCTTTCCATAGAAATATGAATAATCTCATTGCAGTTATCGCTTCAACTACAGGTGAATGAGGTTCTGAATTGATAATGTATCCGGGGAACCATAGGAAAGCAATTGCATGTAAATTCAGGGCAGAATTGACATAAGGGGAATAGAATTGGCTTATATCTCGGCATTGGGGGAGTAACAATTTGATTTCTTGTTTACTGAAGCCAATATTCATAAATTGATTAATTAAGCCAAATCCAATAATTCGGGTTGAACAAACCAAATATTTGATTACTTGATCTCGGACAGTTCTCAGATTTCGTCCATATTTCAGATCTTTTCGTTTTAATCCATGGAAGGTTGAATTAACAATATGCATGTCAGCATATTTCACAAGAGTTTCGTAGATCACTTTTAGATTAGCATCTATTATTGCTAACCAACACGGTCGAGGATGAACTTTATCACCTTCTCGGATCTCAGTACAACACATATTTAAACAATAGGTTGTTTCTTTGTCTTCCATTGATTCACTCGAACTTAAATAGTTCAAGTCGATCAGGGTCATTGGAGTAGAATAGCCTTTGGTCGACTATCCCAAGCATCTTTAATTCTTTTTCTTCTTCCTTCTCGAGCTTCAAGGGAATATTTTCTTGAAGTTAACTTTGGGGGTTGAGTTCGTCTTTGTTTACTCACACAGGAAGGGAATAACATTAACAATTCCATTGCTTCTTCTGCTTTAGCTGGGGCTAAACGTTCAAAAGGGTCGATTTTAATGAATGGGGATTCCGGGTCATCGATGGTTGTAGAATATAAAACAAATGATGAACTATCGGAGATGATAGAATCAGAATCATCGATACCATGAGACCATTTCTTCCACTTAATTGAAGATTCAATTAGATAATTAGGAATCACAGATGATCTTACTGAAGGAAATCTTTCAGCACCAGGGAATCTTGGGTGTGAATTGATTGGCGGGAATCCAATTTTTAACAAAAACTTTTCTCCTTCAGACATTGGAGTGGTTGGATCTTTCATTATTTGATAATTATTCCACCAATTTAATGATAGATTTGCGTGAGCTCGAATAGCAATAGGGCTTAGAGATGGATCATTGGGATGCTCCTCTCTCATCTTGAGTAAAAAAGCAAAGTATTTCGCTTTATTAGTCCAATTTTCTTCGTGAGTCATAACCGTGAGCTCATTCGTTTTCAAATGTTGAGGTAATAAGCCAGCTAATGATCTCGGGCTTCCATTACCTTTTGACGAATCGATCCAATTTTAAAACAATTGATTTTCAGGTCATTGTCGATGGTATAATCGATTGGACCATGACGACAAAGTTTAATGTGTGGGATAATCTTTTATTTGAATCCCAACACACCAGTCTCGATGACAATAGAAAGTTGATTCATCAAAGAGCTTCAACTCTTTCTCATTTTGATTGGAACCAATTTTGTATAATCTTGACTCTTGGATGAGTTGATTAAACAATTCTTATTAATACAAAGAAATTGATTTAGTTCCTTTGCTGGGGTGAGATTAACTTGATTGATTAAATCTCTTAACCATTTAGCACATTTCGTACAATAGATTTTTTCACATGAAGAACAACATCGAGGTTCAATGGCGATTTGTTCACAGAATAGGCACAATAATAATGATGAAATGTTCATTAAATCAGGATGAACAACACGAGATTTGGTTAGTCCTTTCGGTAGATCCTTGAAATTGATACTTGAAATGTCTTCAATTACGTTGAGTTTAATTTTCTCCTGAATTGATTCAGTATAAGTACTTTGAAGATTAGTATATTTAGAAATATAAGAATCAATTTCTTCACGAATTTTGATGAAACTTTCAATTCGCAGGTAAAATGGTTTATCAGCCTCTTCTTGTGGTAACTTAGCTGGATAAAGTCTTAATTCTTGAAAATCATCATGTGGATCAGGATAAATGGGATTGTTAGGATAATCATCAGGAATATCAACAGGGCTTCTAATCCCATCGGCAGTAAATTTTGGAAGAGGATCTTTTAACTTTGCACTTCTCCATAAAGAATCAGGATTCTTTTCAATTTCTTCCAGAATTAAACTCCAATCACTTACATTTTCTTCACTTTTACCAGGCCAATCAATATTAGCATCAGCGAAAGCGTCAATTTGAGATGAAGATGCACCAACATTGAGTTGATCACAATTAGATGAAGACATGGTTGTCTTTTCACTTAAACACAATCGATTAAATTGTTCACAATTAGTAAAATTAACTAATTTAACTTGATTAATTTGATTAGAATCAAAGCGTGTTAACTTGTTGAGAGCGGAAACAAAAATGTCTTCTTTTTGTCTTTCTCTCCTTAGCAACAAAGGTTTTAGCGCCAAAGTTGTCAACCAAACATTTGAAGCGGAAAATTCAAATTGATTATTTTTAATTAATTTTGGAAAATTAATTAATTCAAGGTAATTAACACTAATTAATCGTCTTTGGTTTCTCGTTCTTGGTAATTCAAAGTCTTGTTGATCATTTGAATCAATAATCTCTCGATTTGCAGTCTTATAACGAGCTCTTCGTTTAACTTGATTTTCTTCTGGAGAATCATTTCCAATTGAATCATTTTCAACAATTAGATTTTCATTTTCGTTTTCGAGATTATCATTAATTTCAATCTCTTTTTCAATCTCATTTTCATTTAGGTTGAGATTCTCATTTTCATTTTCATTCAGATTGAAATTGTCATCAATCTCAGGAAATTCAGGCCCAGGTGATTCTTGACCGTTTTGATTGTTAGTTGGGGTAATTATTTGATTAGAATCAAAGGAAAAATTTGATAATTCGAACTCATTTTCGAGACTATCAGGACTAACAAACCAATCATCTGAACTAGAATTAAAATAATCATTTCTTAATGCGGTTAAACATTCATTTAATTCTCCTCGGTAAGGTTTAGTTAATTGTAAATTCGAAGTGAATTGTTCATAATTAACTGGATTCAATAAAAGTACAGAACCTCTTCGAACTCCTAATACTAGGTAAGGACCTAAATACTTTTTTACGAGTTTCTTTGTTGTTCCAATTGATGGAGCAGAATTTTTAACAAAACAATAATCACCTACATGATAAGGATTCGGTTTAGTTAATTGTCTTAATAACGTCGAATAATAAATTTGTTGAGAAACTAATCGAGCTTTCGAAAGTTTTCTTGCCTTATCAATGGATTGATTAGTAAATGAGGAAATTGATAATTGATTATCAATTGGTGAATTTGGATGTTTTCCAAATACAAGGAAATGAGGTGAGAACTTGTGTATTTTATGAATTGAAGAGTTTATTGAATAAACACTCCACTTTAGAATCTTATCTATTCCTTCATCTAAACCATGTTCTATTGCAATTGATCTCAATCTCTCACCGATGGTTCGGTTCGTTCTTTCAACGATTCCTTGAGCTTGTGGGTAGTAAGCATTTGAAACTTCATGTACTATTCCTTTTGATTTAAGGAACTTTTCAACTTCTTCTGATAGAAAATTTCTTCCTCTATCTGTCTGAATTATCTTAGGGAAACCGAATATTGAAAAATATTCATTTAAAAAGTTTTCACTGTTTGGGAAACTTGATTTGGATAGGACTTAGCGTAAACAAAACGAGTCAATGAATCAACTAGAACCAGAATTACCTTTGATTTTCCTCTTTGATAAGTAATTGGCCCTTGGGCATCCAATTCCAATCTTTCGAAAACTGTATCAGGAATAGGCTTTTGAGATGGTTCAGCGTAAGTTGTATTCGTTGGCTTGGCCAATTGACAAGTCATACAATTTTTACATAATCTTGAAATTTCATCATGTAAATAATTCATCCAAAATCGACGAGATATCTGGAGATATGTCTTTTCAAGTCCAAAATGTCCTCCGATTGTCGAAGCATGTTCTTCTTCGAACAATTTCTGTAACAACTTCGTTGTTATCACAATTCGATAATTTTCATTATTGTTCATCGGCTTTCGATACAATACATTTTCTCTTAATGTAAACTTTTTATGTAAATCACTTTTACATTTGAAGTTAATTGTTCAATTATCTCAGCTAATTCAGGATCTTTAGTTTGGTAACTAATTATTTCTTCTTTCCAATTAGGATTTAACTTGAAATAGAAAACAGAATTAGGTTGAATCACTTTTTTCATTGTTCGAATGAAATTAACTGAAATCTCTTCATTTTCACTTTGATTGTTAGAATCAGTTGGGTCACTTGAAATTAACAATAACTGTTCGATGTATTCATTTTCTGGATCAAGAATTTTTCGGTGATCCCACTCCGATTGGTATCGGCTGAAGCAATCACTAGGATGAATACAACCTTGTTTATAAATCACTTTGTATTTATATGCTCCAAGCATTATACTCCATCGTTGTAAACGTTGATTTTTAAAGTTGATTTTCGGTAACTGACACAACGCATGGTGATCAGTCTCAACAATGAATTCATCACCATCCAGATAATGATGAAACTTTTTTATTCCAACAAGAATTGCAAGTAATTCTTTTTCTGACACTGAATAATTCAATTGGTGTTTCAATAATTTCTGTGAGAAAATGAAATCGGTAACCAGTGAATTATTTCATTTGATTCATCTCTTGGAAGATTAGAATCTTCTTGTAGCAAAATTCCTCCAACGGCTTTATCACTTGCATCAACTGATATTTTTCTTTTTAATTTGGGGTCAAAATGTACCAACATCGTTGTTTCCATTAACGATTCTTTCAGAATATCCAATGCTTGATAATCTTCTTTCATCATCTTGAATTTTCTTTCTTTCGAAACTAATCGATATAAAGGTGTAGCCAATCTTGAGAAATCAGGAATATATCGAGCGAAATAATTGTAACAACCAAGTTGAGATTGTAGTTGTTTCACATTTGATGGGTAAGGTAAACTTTTTAAAGCTGAAACTTTTCCTGGATCAGGTCTTATACCTTTACCATCAACCAAATGACCAAGTAAAATTAACTCAGTACAACCAAATTTGCACTTATCGGTCTTAATCTTTAGGTTCCAATTTCTGAGTCGAGTTAGAACTTCTCAGTGTTACCTAAAAGTTCATTCCAACTTTGCTATCACAGGTACATCGTCGAAGTAACCTAAGCATTCAGTGTAATTTAATCCATCCAGAATTTTATTCATTAATCTTTGAAACTCGAAGGAGCAAGCCAAGCCCATTGGTAGTCGCTTATACTGGTATTTTCCATCCGGTGTAACGAATACCGTTTTAGCTCTTTCTGTGGGTGGATTTCTATTTGAAATAGCCTTGATAGAGGTCGAACATATTAAAATACTTAGCTCCTCTTACCGCTTCCAAACAATCATCAACTCGTGGCATCGGATAATAAACAACTTGGGTCATCCGATTAACAGCACGAAGGTCATTTAATAATCGATAAGTTCCATCCGATTTAGGAATCAATAACGCAGGTGAACCACCAGGAGCTTCTGAAGGCTCAATGATATCGTATTCAATTAGTTCGTTGATTAAACTTTGGTAAGCTTGTCGAGCAACAATTGAACAAGAATAAGGCTTTTGATACGGAATTTGATTTTCTCCAATATCAATCTTAATTGGCCACTTTTGCCAAGGGACAAAACCTAAATCACCTCTGTGTATCGAAAATACATCATTGAACTTAAGAAGTAAATTCATTAATTCAATTTTCTGATCAGGTTTTAGCTTAGAATCCATTCTAGCTTTTAATCGTTCTTCTAATGAGGGTAATTGATTAATCTCATTAGCCTTTTGGAAATAGATTGAAACTTTTTCTATTTCTTTAGTTTCTTGAATTGCTTGTAGAAAGCAATTGACTTTACAATTATCTTTAGAAAGATTTGATTCATTGAGTAAATTTTCTTTAGGCATTCGTTGAACTCCAACTTCTCCTCTTTTACTCAATTCAATTGATTCTTCAGGTGTGCAGAACCTAAATAAAATTTCATTATTAACGGGTTCAGAATCAACATATTCTTGAAGGGTAACTGAATAGTTTCCTCCACAATTTTTTATCGATGTATAAAAGATATCATTAAATCCATTACCAACAACCATTATTGGTTCTAAATTTCTTGCAACTTGAAATCTTAAAGCTTTTACCGTATTCATCTCTTTGTGTTTCATCAAGGCGTAAGCAGCACCTTCGATATCCAAATAACCATCAGCAACAATTCCTTTAATCGAAACATCAGATTTCATCACAAATGCATTTAATTCAGCTGCTAATTGATAATCAATACACGCAGTATTGGCTCCAGTGTCAATCAATACTTCACCACTTTTATAAAGTTCACGATTAGGTTTACACAGATGCATTGTAACTGTAGGGATGTTGATTACCTTTGGATCCATCCTAGTAATCATTGGTCTCATCTGATTACAATTAGTCATGAACATGAATTTTGAGGTACCAGGAGTATTAGACTCAGCAGTTTCAGATGAATTTAACAAATTAGCGCTTGTAGTTGATGTTGATTGTTGTTGTTGAGTTGATTGTTGTCGATTGTTAGGACAAAATCGAGCAACATGTCCTTCCTCCTTACAAATGTAACAAATTGGTCGGGTTCTCATACCACTTTGTTGATTAACCTTTTGATTAACTTGATTAGGTTGACTAATCTGTTGATTGTTACTCTGATGACCAGTTTTTTGTCTTCGATCATCACTTCGAGTTTTCTTCTTTTCTTCAATTGAAGAGAAGTACTTATGGATAAGTAATCCTAAAAGAGAATCTAAGTCAGTATTAGCTCTCACTTCAATTACCTTTTCTCGTAATGTCTTTGGTAAGTGTTCCAACACTTCGTAAAGGAATCCTTCTTTGGTCATAACCTTTAACTTTAGCAACACGATCTTTAATTTGTCCACAAATATCGATGGATGCTCATCGAAATTATAAACCATTGAACTTAACTCTGCTTGTGCGGTAGCAAGAGCTGTAGGCCCTCTTAGATAGCGTTCCAATGCTTTCACATAGCTCTCATAACTATGATCTTCTTCATCGAGTGTATCAGCAGCATCAAGTAGCTCAAAAGCTAGAGCTTTTTTCAGCACTCTAAGTCGGGTATCATCATTAACATTTTCATACTTAAGCTGGCGCTTAACATTTTTTAACCAAGCCCATGCATCAGCATTTTGCTTAAACGGTGGCAAAATTGGGTCTTTATCCTTAACTTGATAAACTGGTGGGGGTGGATAAATAAATTGTTGATTGGGATCAACCACAAACGGTGATCTCGGTGGTGTAGCAACATTTGGATGAACTGAACCAATTGTTTCTACTTCATCATCATTCTCATCTTCTCGATCGACTCCGGTCGGATCTTCATTCAATTCTCGTAAAAATCTTGAATCGGGTTTGATTACCTTCTTAGCAGTAGAAGATTTCGGTGCCCACCGCTTAATCATCGTCCAGATCATTCGCTTAGCGGGGTTAGAAACATTTAACTTCTTTACAGCAGCTTCGGTAGCCAAACTAATTACCTCCGATTTAATACCGAGTTTAAGAATTATCTCCTTAATGTCGACTTCAGGAATGGATTCCTTTCTCATCTCCAGAACCCATTCAGGTGTATTAATTCCTTCTAATACTTTAGCATTTAGACTCTCAGCATTCTTAGTAGAATAGTCTAACTTACACAATGCCAATTGTGTAACAACAGCGGATTTGAACAAAATCCTTCCACAAGCTTCATTGGGCGATTCCAATCCCCATGAAAGCAGAAAATTCATCATCTCTCCATGAGATATATCTTTTACCTTTGTGTCACCTTCTTTACCCGAATTGCCCGAAGTACCAGAATTACCAGGTTCCAACATTATATCTATAGCGATTATCCTGCCTAGGTCGCCAAGTGTAAGAGTTTTTATCGTTCAATGTTTATTAGAATAGTTCCAACTATTGATTAGAACCAATAAAAATAGAAGATTGCACTCAGACCTTACACTAAATCTGATTAAGTTCGTATCGTGGATAATCACTAAATAACGATGAACCAAAGTAGGACTTCTGGGGTCTCAGTAAATTAAACTTCACAACTTAACTAATTAGAATTAGTTAATTAATTAAACACTTAAATTTAAGGTTATCCTCAGCCTTAAACACTTAATTTATTAAGGTTATCCTCAGCCTTAAATAAATTAACACAAAATTGAAGAATTAAAGTTTACACTTTCACTTGTAACAACATTTAATTACTTAAAGAAAACACATTTTTCACCAGCTATTTATATCTACTTTTAGGAAAAGGAAATAAGGAAATGGAAGTAGTTACTGGAATAACTATATAACTGGACAACATTTTCAATTAATTTAGTCTCAGGGATCTAATTAACTTAGATTTTAGGAATTTTAGAAAATTCCAATTGAAGAGGGAAAAGAAAAGAGAACAAAGGAAATGAAATGAAAACAATAAAGGGAAGAACAATTTGATGTTCTCTTAGGGACCTTCTCATAATAACAATCTATTTTCGATTATCGATAGATTTGATTAATTCAATTAGAATTAAATGGAGAGTCAAATTTATCCTTTCAGATTAGCTAAATATTTATTCACTTGTAAATTTGTTATCCATTGTAAACACTTAATTGATTATCAGAAGGCTTTGTTTTCATCATTAAATTGTAATAAAATTGATTTATTTTGAGATTAAGATTAACAATCTATCAACTAAATTTTATCTCCATTGATTTACATTGATCGATAATGTGATTAAATTTGAGTCTTTGATTTTCCAATTACAAAAGATGAATTAACTTGATGATAACAATTTATCATGAAAAAAGTGACTCATTACAATTTATTCAACAATTCAATGATTAATATTAGTGAATGTTGATTCTCAGCATTCTGAGTATCCTCATCGTCATCATGAATTGAGTAAACTGAGATGCACGTTAATATGATATTCAGTGGATATTGATTTTTATTATTCTATCTAATCATGAATCAAGTTAATCAGAAATCACTTGTGGAGGGATAAACAGGGTGGTAATTGGGGAGTGGAAATGAATTAACTTGAAACTGATAAACTGAGAGAGAGAGAGAGATGTTCATTGATGATGATGATAATATCACCAAGAGTAAATTAGCTCAATCAACAGTTGTAGTTGTGTAAATCAAATTTATATTATATTCAGATAATCAATATCTCCTTTTCAAATTCAATCGATCATGATTTCTGTTATCATAATTCATCATGATAATATGAATAATACTTTGAGGATAAATAATTGATTATAAACGATTGAATGAAACAGAACCAATCTGATTCCTTTTTTGTATATTAATCATGAATTTCAATTATATTGGCACTTTTATTGTAATTTGTTCATTTGGCTCATCATGATTATATCGAGAATGAAGTTTTTGAATGAATTGGGTTGGATTTTTTTCTTGCTTTAGTTTGATTATGACGGTAATGAGATATCATGATGAATGATGATTCTGAATAATATTGAACATTAATCACTTGAAATGCTCTGACAGTCTTGAAGACAAAGGTGACACTTGAAGATGACAAGATTCGGAAGAATTGGAATGAGATCTCCATGATAATGAGGTCGATTTCCTGGTGGATAGTTGATATCATGAAATCAGAAAAAGAAAACAAAATTTCATTCTCCATGTTGGTAGTTGATTATTATTAACATTGTTATTGTTAACATTTATTCATTTAAAATTAAGAAAAATAATAATAAACGATGAAAAATGATGAGTATGAATTTTATGTTCACTTTAGGCGATGTATATCAAATTGAGTAACAGTTACCCTGAAGCATGAGCATCAACAGTGATCATGATGAAGACGAAAACTGAATCAGAAAATTGTGAAAAACATGGAACGTGTTGTTGAATATTACCCATGGTAACGATGAATCCTCTTGAGATTGTATGAGATGATAAACTTGAAGATATTAAGCTGATAACGATCGTATTGGGAATTAGCTGATTGAAGATGATGATGATGCTAATGATAAGATGGCTCAAGGTGGAAAATGAAGTTGAAGAAATTGTTGATAATAATCAACATGGAAATACTCAAATGTGAATATGATATTGGTAAGGTTAAAGTAAATAGAAGAGAGAGAATCTTGGAGGTTTGAGAGAGAGAGAGGGAAAAGTTCAGAAAGATTCTGATAACTTTTGAATCGTTGTTTCTTATTTAATAGTTGATGGCATTTATCTTCTTATTTCATTCCCATCATTTGTCCAAGAACATAAATTTTCCCTTGATTCGAATAAGATGTAACCATGAAATCGTCAGTTTACATTTCCCCCATGCAAACATTCAGCTTGTTAGAACTATTTCTTGTTCCTCTTCCTTCCGGAAATATTTTAATGGTAAAAGAATATAACAAGTAAAACGAAAATTGTTGACATTCGAATTCGATAAAAATCTTTTTCTTCCTTCTCTTTCCCAATCTTGCCAATCAAACATGAATATCTCACGAAAATAGAACTTTTCTAATCTTAATTTCACTCGAATATGCAGAAAATACTTGTAACTCGACTTTGATTTCCATCTTTGGCTTTTCCATTTTACTTTTATTGTTAAAGTTCCGCATCATTTTTTTCGAGTTCACTTTTTCCTTCTCATATTCTTGTTCAGGTGAATTGGTGAGATGATCAATCATCAGGTATCAACAGACAACCAGGTAAACAATATTCTGATACTGAATTGTTGTAACAAGAGTCTCATGATGTTTGAAACTGATAAGTTAAGCTGATGAGTAAATGTATCGTTCAGAAAATTTAACAGCTAATCAGCTGTTGAAATGATTTGCATCCTGGAACAAAAGGAGAGAAATCAAGCAAGTTTATTGGAAACATTTCAATGGAAATTCAGTTTGATATAAAAATTGAAATTACCCTGGAAATGAATGTGAAACGAGAAGAGGAGGAAGATGGAAGTTCATTAACAAAACCTTTTCGATGCTTATTTTTTTGTGTAATCGGATGATGAGTTTTCAGTTGATGATAATGATGTTGATCATGATCATGGTGATTATCTTGTGGAGTTTGTTGAATGAAAAGTGGGTTGAACAAAAATCCCTGCAAGGTAAAAGTGATAAAATGAATATTTCAACTCTTTCCATCATTAGAAGTTGTTTTTTCATCTTCCTTTTGGGTTATTGGTATTTCTAAAGTTAAATTGCTTATATTAAACAGGAAATTTCAATAATTATCTGTATTTTTTTTACTCAAGAAATTGATGGTAAAATGTTTTGATTATTATTACCATGAATTTATTGGAATATCAATAATCTACCTTGAAAAAGTGAAGCATTTGAAATATTTGACTGGAAAAAATGTCAGTAATCATCAATATTTGATGACGTTATATATTATAATCACTTGGAAAAAGTTCTGAACTTTATTTTTAGACTTTAAGCTCATTCAGTACAAAGACTTGAATCCTTATCTGATTACCTGGCGACATTAATAAGCATTTTCAATCTCATGGTTGATGAAAATATAATGATGTCCTTTGAGATAGTTTCATCTGTTCATGTCTGAAACAGTTGAGCGAAAAAAAAGAGATACAATTTCATGGTGAAAAGAACTACAATCTAAGGATAGAAAAGTGAGAAGAGGATTTCGAAAGGTCATTCGGGGTCAATTTAGTCTTTTTCAGAATTACCTGAAACGAGAAAGATATCATCAATCATGGAGAGAATGTAATCTGGATGATAATCTATAATTATTCATCATGTAAACTCAAGCTCAAGAAATTGGTTCAAATTCTGAGGGACAAATCAAGACAAATATCATTTTTGTCGAGATCCATGAAAACCCAACTTAATCCTCATCTTTGTTTACACTTTTGATGAACACTGAACCTTGAAAACAAGCATAAGATTAAGATGGAAACGATAAAGTCCATCAACTGGACTTTTCTCCTGATGAACTGAATTCTAAGGGAAGGAATCAGTTTTCTGGAACCATTTTCATCCAATCGAAAACTATTTTACTTCTGTTGAAAACTAAATCTCCCAGTGAATTATATCAAGACCATTTCAAATGAAATCTTTATCCCAAATTTTGTCCAGAACCATTTCCAACTTATTGTTCCCGTTGTTGCATAAATAATAACGACAACAATATGAACAAACTCCCTGTAGATATTTATTTATATGCCATCAAGGTTATCGGTTTACTATTTTTATCTAAGTGCTGGGAGATTAATCAGAATCATCATTCACTCTTGGAATTGTATCTTTACCCTGTTCCATTAAAACCAGTCAAGAATAAACAGTTTCTACTGATTTTTGATTTTTTCTCTTCTGTTTTTATCAATTTGTTTTCGATTCTTTTTCTTCGTTCTGAATCTTGTGAATTAATTCACTTGATGTGACGATGACTTCGAAGATGTTTACTAAGTTCACATTCTTGTTAGAATCGTCACCTTTGTCTCGTTAAATGGAACAAAAAATTTACAATTCTATTCTTTTTCTCTTTAAGTATTCTGTTCCAACATTCTGACAATTCAATTCTCATGTTATCTCAATTTTCTGGTTTCCCGAATTTCAGCTCAATCTTTTTGTTTCCCATTCTTTTATTTCCCTTGTTATATTTTTCTCAATATCATGAATAATTAGCAATCAACTGAATCGATTAATCTTCTCATCATCAAGACTGTTTATCTTCCTTAAAGATTCAAGGTTTATATTGAACATCAATCACCAAGTAATTAAAGAGAGAGAGAGAATATTTTCATTTTCGATTTTCCATCGAATCAGCATCTCCTCGAGTTCCATAGTAAATTAATCATATTTAGATTGATTGTTTAGTTATTTTAATTGTTTCTCTCATGCTATCGACATTAATCAATTTCTCATTCTCATGCTTCATATGAATGATATGATGTTTTAACGTTAATATAATTTGAAACACCAGGGAGTGAGATCGCATGGTGATATTATCATTGAATCAGAATAGTTTAGTTTTCATAGGGAAAAGATAGTCAAGTATCATGCTGTGAATACTATTCATGAGGAAACTAATGAACAATAAATTGTAAATCACTTGAAGACAATAAAAAATGTAACTAAAAATAACGATGTAAAATCAATAAATGCAAATTGTAACAATTAACTCACAGCATTTGAGCAATTTACAGATTCATGATGGAAACTGTATCCTAATTGTAACCCAAATCACTCACCAGGTAAACAAAATGATCATCTGACTAAACAGTTTCACCAATAAATCATTTGCATGATGATTCCTTGTAAATCACCATAATTCAGTAGTAATCAGGTCCATTGATAGGCAATCAGATTAATTTGATGAAATTTGTAATGGTAACAAAGAAAAGTTGAAAACTTTTTTTCAGTTAACCAAATAACGGAGGCTAATGATTTAACTGAAATGATTGATTATCCATGGAGTTGGTATCATAATCATGGTAATAAGTGAGTCAACTATTAACTATTAGCTGAGTGAATAAAGTTTTCCAAGTTTTTTACTCTCCAGAACTTTTCTGTTCCAACTCACATGGTAAATGATTATGGGTGGAAAAATATATTACATCTTGCATAAAGGAACCTCTTTTTATATTGAATTAACTTTTCACTTCATCAGTTTTCATGCATTCACTTTACAATGTAAATGTTACACTTTATTAGTTTACACAGGAATTGTTAACAAGTTGAATTATTTTTACATTTCAACAATATACTCAATTGAAATTCTGAGAACAGGGGAAAACGATGGTATTTTTGTTCATGTTCATGGATTCCGATGAAATGATCACCATGCAATTTGTGCTTTTTTTTGTTCTTTTCTCAAATGAACTTTTTTACCTGTGAATAAATTGATTGTATCGATGTTTGTACCTGTAAAAGTAAATTGATTGTCATTTGTACCTCATTTTATTGATAGAGTAGCGAATGGCTGATTTCTACTGAATTTCTGAGATTGAATTGTTGATGAATTTGTTGACAAAACCGCAGAGAAATGTTGATTCATGTTTTATTTTATTTCTTCCTGTATTTTCAATCAATTGTTTTCGCATTATTAAGATTAAGGTGGAGAAATATTTTCTCGGTGAGTGTTTATTATGCAAGTTAATTAAGCTCAGGGTAAATATTTGATGAACGTTGAAAATGCAAAAAAATGGTTCACATGATTAATTGAAAAGCAATGAGTCGATTCTGCGTAGATAATGGATCATCATGTCATCTTCATGAATATCATCGTTTTCATATTCCATCTCTCCATCTCTCTCTCTCTCTCTCTTTCTATTTCCTTGAGATAATAATGACAGAGAGAGTCAAAACTCAAGAAAAGTCTCTCTTCATGTTCACATTTTCACTCCCTGTGAATAATATTTCATCCATGATAACTACATATTCCTATGACCTGGATAAGCTTCAAGATGTTGTTGTTGTTTCATTTTCATGATGCTCTCATGCTCATTCATATATACACACACTCTTATTCAGCCATCATTCCCATCATCATCATCTTCTCTCTCCCTCTCTCATCCTTATTATTATTCTTATTCGCTTTTTTCAAGGATGAGAAAATGATAGAGTAAAAGTGAACGACAGAAGACTGAGAGTACAAGGGAGATGCAGAAACTCCCAGAAGAAAGTTGAGACATATTCGATATTATTATTACTCTCATTATTCTGAAACATTCTGAGCTTATCATCATGTAGATATAAGGTTGAAAAAGCAAAGTGAATGATATATGTAAACCCAAAACTTAATCTTGTTGGTTGAACTGAAAGATATGAAGAAGTAAAAAAAAGTTCCAAGTATTGAGAAGGAATAAAAAAAATTGGCTAGAAAAATATTATCATGATGATAATATTAACTCCCTATCAAGTTGGTTATTATCATTTTCACTGAGTGTTATCTAAGTATTTACAGTTAACATTGAAATTAGAAGGGAAAAGCTATCAACTCTCATATTAAATTATGATTATCATGATGACTTTCATCATGGTTTTATGAATTTACAGTTACCATCTAGAAATCATTAATAACCCTTATGGGGATTTCCTTTGCTTTTCTCCTTCTATTCAGGTTCCAAGTCTTGTTAACAGGTTGAAAAAAAGCTTAAACATTTTCACCGAGTTCATTAATTTATTGAATTTATTAGCTTGAAAAAAGTTGGAACTCTGCATTATTAATATGATATTATCACAGGTAAAAAGTAATACAGTTACACCGGGACACATAAGATGAGTGTTGGTTTTTATAATGTGATAATATCTTCATGCTATTATTACATGTAGTTGAATGGATTCTGAGGGTGGAGAAGTTATTTTTTTATATATTCTATCACTTATTCAGGGAAATTCTGAAAATCTGTATATCGATCTGAAACTCATTAGTATCGACTCAACTTTCTACTTCTTTTTTTGGAAACAAAGTGTCACAATTTTGACACAATTTCTCTTGTATTGCACTTTTGTTTCCATCCTCATCTATTTATCTCAACCTTTCTATCAATTCCCACACCCTTTTCTTCAGACAAAATCAACTATTTAATTTTCATGGTGAATTCCAGGTTCATTCATTGAATTCAATTAGCTATAACAATGAATTGATCAATTTATTACAATAGCTGATTCATGAACTGTTAATTGGTGAATCTCTTTGATGAATTTATTTTGCAATAAAAAAACGATTTCATTGCTTTCGATTTATTCTAATGTCCTAATTATTTGCTTGGAATCTTTTCAGGGGAATTTTCATTTCTATTAACTGGTGTCTATATTACTTATTGCATTCGAAATGCAAAGCCAGAAGTTTATGGTGAAAAGTGTTCACTGTGTTGCTCTATTTACATAGAAATAATTGTTTCAACGATAACTCACATTCTCAGGCATATTGCATGGGGAAAAATTCATCCAGATTATCTTTTGCTTCTTCATGCAATTAGATGTCAACTTACAGTAACCTTAATACTTGCCATTCTTCTTGGACCAAAGGTAAGATCACATGGTCATTTTTGCTCGATTTTCTTTGACTATTGGAACTTTTTTTTCTTTTTCGATTCCATTGTTACAGATATGGTTCCATAACCGTCCTTTGGCCAGCTATCGAAATCGATCTCGTTATTTTTCTACCGCCGAGGGACGTGATAGAGTCTCTAAAGTAATGAAACTTCATGCAGCAATACTGAGTAATGGTGAGGTTGATATCGGTGATATTAATTTGGCTGACATGGACCCAGAAGATATCAGGGTAAGAATCTTGATTGAAAATCAATTCGAGACAAATTTGAGCTAACGAAAATTTTTTATTCTTTCTCTTTCTCTCTGGTAAAGTCTGAACTTCGCCGAGTTTATACCCAATTACAGATTCTACGCAATAAAACCATGCGAAAAGATAATCCGCACATATCGAAACGACGAGGAGGTCGTAAAGGTACTCATAGACGATTCTCATTGCAACCATTTCACCATAAGCACAAACATCATGAACATGAACACGAAACGACTGAAGTATCAAGAACTCCTGAAGAATCAACCGCTTCCGCTGAGGCTCCGAGTTGTAATCAACCTGAAGGTCCATTTGTGATTAAAATTGAGCCGGAAGCTCACACAGTCTCCTAGCTGAATATCAACATTTCATATTATTGATAAATTAGGTTTCACCTTTTTAATAAGCTGATTATTATCATCAAAATGATCATAACCTTCCGATTATCCTTAATCTAAATGATAATCTTAGAAATGAGAACAAAAAAATAACATATAACATTTGATGAGTTTAGAATCAATTAATTGAGAATTAAGAAAACTATAAATCAAACTAATAATTTACCTGAACAATTAAAATAATAACAGGATATTTGCTCGAGCTCATCTGGTTCATATCCTGATTTGGTTGTTATTTTGGTAATCAGATTAATCAATCATTTGGATGACATGGGCAACATGATTTTCATGTAACATGCTCATTGCAATTGAACTTTAACAACTTTGTTGATCAGCTGATTAGTTTGGGAGAGAAACAAATTAAATCATTTAGATTAGATTGATTGTTATTTTTGTATCTGTTGGTGTTACCAATGGCACTCGTTGGTCTTTAAATCATCGAGTTGATTGTAAAACCAGTTGACCATTATAATTATGATTTCCGATAATCTTTTCTACAACAAACTTGTTACCCTGAAAAGTGCCAAGGTCCAAGTTGTCACTAAAGAGTCAGATTCAGATTAATCTCCATTGGTATTGCCGAATGTCCAAAATCTGACCTTAATCCAGCACCAAATTAACGATTAACAATGTAAGTCTCGTCATAATCTGATCTATTTACCTTTTCGAATCGTTTTAGTTATTAATTAACTCCTTTCAATTGTTCATTTATTACAGAACTGAACAGTTACCTTGTTGGTCCAAAGCGAGTATGCCACAAATGACCAGAACGTGAATCGACAAGTCATAATCACTTTTTTTGTCTCAATTGAAGATCATTGTATTGGTCAAGCAAATAAATAATTGAATCCATTTCCTAAATCTCATTTTAATCTTAATTATTGATTAAACGAATCTGTTTATCTCGGTAAATTAATACAATAACAAGCATCATCTACAATTGAATCGGACCAACCAGAAACCGTTATCTTAATTTTGTTGCAAAGTTTTTCCCTAATTGTGATCCAGTTATTTGATTTCGATGCAATTTGCTAATTGTTATTTGAACTCCTACGTTAGACTGATTATTTTGATCAACTTATTATAATAAAATACAATTATTTGATGATTACCTCATGGAGACAATCACGATTTCCACGAACGTTGATATAATCGAGTGAAACAATCAATTAACTATCTATTTATTTATATTAATAAATTCTCTGTGTTGATTATCTGGGTATTTTCCCTCGGTTAATTGTAAACAACAAAACACAATTACAAGTAATAATTGATTATCGCGATGAGAAACAATCAAATTAATTATCCTGAAGATGGTGCTGCTGGTTGGCAATGTTGACAGTCATGAGCAAATCCTTTAAATATTGTATGTTAACAGTGATCAACAATCAATTTAGTCTTCATCAGCAATTTGAACAGTTAATTACATTCCTAATTGTTAAATAAACTTGATTAAAAATGAAAATCGTTATCATCCTCGCTCTTGTTGGTGTCACAATGGCCATGCCTGGTGGATGGAGCTCCATGTCACTCGACGACCCGAAAGCCAATGAATTGGCCTCAAAAGCGGTCGCTCATCACAACAAAGTTTCCAACAATCTTTTCTACAAGAAACTTGTAACTGTTAAAAGCATCAAATCTCAGGTCGTCGCTGGAGTCAACTACGAAGTCATCTTCGATATCGGAGTCACTGAATGTCCAAAATCCGACGCTAATTCAGCTAATTGTGAAGTCTCAGCAAATGTAAGTGTCAATCTAATTTCTTTGTTTCCTTCCAAACAATTTACGTATTCTAATCAGCTTTCAACTCTTAATTGTTAACAGAAAGTACCAGAGGAATGTACTTACGTCTTCTACTTCCGACCTGGAGCTGACGAAGGCCAAGTTACCCGACACTCGTGTAAACCAACCGCCTAATCTGATCATCGAATCGATTTACAATCTTGTATCCAATCTAATTAACTATTTTATTATTAAAGGTGCCTACTAATTTCAAACTTCACTTGATTGTCTGAAACCCAATTAATTATCAACAATTTGTAATCATTAATTGTTCAAGTAATTACAATCAAATCTAATAACTAAAAGATAATAATTATTAGTATTGGATTAGATGGGAGCTTTAATCTCATTGATTAATATTCATTTGATTGTTACTATGAATGTAAAAGTCTAAAAACACAATTAGATTAATTGTTGTTGATCAGAAATTCAATGATAAACATTAAGTAAACATCCTGATTGTTAATAACTTTGATTCAGTTCGAGTCAAATTACGATCATAATAATAAACATTAAACCTAATCTGTAATCTGATCAAGATGATTTAGCATCTGATTTAACAATTAAAACTGTAATAAAAATCTGATTGCAGAAATCAAGACATTAATCAATGATTAAGATCAGAGACTTTTAATTGTTGTTGATCATTGCTCTCAGTAAAACCAAGACCATGTGCTTATGGAAATGTATTTGTCTCCACAATTAATTGCTAATTAACGACTAGATTTATTGATTGATTGCGTTCAAATCCTCTAATAATTTAATTGTTGTTGATTGAATGGCAATTAAAGTTTCAATTATTAATATTTAGCTGTCAAAAGATGTCACTCTAAGTCTAACTTGTAATTAGAATTAATTTAATCAAAATTCTTGCAATGGAAACTAAATCAGATTCATTGGACCTCTAATTTTAATCATTACAATTAAGTATTTATAGATAATCAGAATCCATTAACCCTTAATTGCGTTGATAATCAATTAAATCCACTTGAGGGTAACAATAACATGATTGTTAACGGAAAAACTGTTGAAAGATAATCACGTTAATATTAGTGAAAATTAATTGATCATTCAAATGATTTTAATCGTGATTGTAAGAAATTGGTGATAATTAACCTGGAAAATTTTTCGTTAATCAGTTGATTGTTGACAATCAAGATGATGTCTAAATTAGAGCTAATTAAATGGAGTTGCTGTCAACAATCAAAGGCAATCAAATAATATTTCATGATGATTTTCGTGCTGATTAAATTTATTTGTAATCTAATCTTTCTCACAATTAAATTATCATGACAATTAATCACAAACCAATTTAACTAATCATAATTAAAATGAATTTACGATTAGTTGGAAATTGGATCTACTACAAAACATAATAAAGTTTCACATGATTTAGACCATAGAAATTTTCAAAAACAATTAACACAATTAACACAATTGTCACAATAACATGACACTAATTGTTTACAATTAATCTGATTCAGCGATTAATTAATAATAACGATAGATTTATATGATGATTAAGAAATTGATTACCTTCACGAAAAGAAATGATCAACTAATTGTTGAGACTTTTTCGAGATCGAAAAGTTAATTGATTTAACTATTAATACTTTTTTAAACTTGATCGTAAATTGTACCAATCGATTAGTCCTTGAAACCGGATTAAAGGTTGATCATTGATTTGATTAATTGAATAAAATTAAATCTAGTTTTCATTGTGTAATAATAATTATCATAATTGTGATTATCAGTTAACATAGATGAAGACAATTAACAATTAAAATGAAGAAAAAGTTGAGATATGAAACAATGGGTGGTTGACAAATCAATTGTTCAATCAAATTAATTGTTACAGATTAATTACCTGAGCAAGGATCAAGTTGGGATAATATATATAAAGGAAAAATTTTAATTGTAACAATTTAATTCAGTTATTTACCTTTCGAGAAAAAGTCAATCGAAAATCAAAACTAAATCAAAATGTTCAAGTTTATTGTTGCTCTCTGTTTAGTTGGTGTTTCATCCGCTGCCTTCGGATTTCCTGGTGGCTGGAAAAACGTTGAATCCAATAGCGCGGCTGTTACTGAATTGGTCAATTTAGCCGTCGAACATCATAACGGTGAAATCGATGGACTTTACTACCGAGGTGTCGTCGAGGTTAAATCAGCCAAACAACAAGTTGTCCGAGGAATCAAAACTGAAGTCACCGTCGTCTTTGGTGAAACTCATTGTGCTAAAGCCGATGCTGGTGCTAAACTTTGTGAAATCCCTGCAAATGTAAGTACTAAGTTCATAGCTAATAGTTTATCAATCAGTTGATTGTATCATTGATTGTTCGTTAATCTAATCACTAATTGTACTTCTTCTCTCTCCTTAATTATTAATAATATTTCCATAGGCTTTCAAAGAGGAATGTGTCTACACTTTCTGGAAGGAACCAGCCGCTCAAACTGCTTCAGTCCTTTCGAGTGCATGTGTCGACCTTTAAATTACCCAGTTAATTAACATGACAATTGGTTTGAATTAACACTCATCAAACTGTAAATTGTTTCCAACAGCAATAAAATTACCGCTTCAGTATTTACTTCATAGTCTAAATATTCAAATTTTTCCAAATTCCCTAACCTTCAGCCACGATAAACAAATCATCGAAACATCAGAATCGGCTGATTGAAATTCAATCATTGAATCATAAGTTATTTGAATTATTTGTGTATTTAATGTTTTCCTATGGCAATAGAGAGCAGTACAGTCTGGGTACAAACTCGGTCTTCGCAGTGAATAGTTAATCAGCCAATAGATGTCACTAATCCACGGTAAATTTTCTTGATAAATTGATCACAATTAAGAAATTTCTACAAACAAAATAAAAATTAAACATATAATCTAATAAACCGCGACAATGATTAATAATAGGAGCATATAGTCATGCGATTCTATATCAAAGTATATTTTTAGAATTTTAAAAGAAATTTTTTGAAACTTTCGATTTCAAATCGATTGGTGAATTTGAAATAATAAAAGTCCATAGAAATGTTTCACTTTGATAGACCTTCTAATTAACAGGTATTTGAGACAATTAACTTAATCACAATTCAGTCCCAAGATTAAATAGACAGGGAATCGGGATTACTTTTCAAGACTCGAAACAATTTAAAGTCCAACGATTACAAGAATCGACCTCTTGGCTCTTTGATGATAATCAACAAGCAAAATTGTCTAATCATTAATGACATTTATGAACGAAATGATTAATTTGATTGAAGGACAGAGTGTTAATTGAATGCTGTCTTACCATAACAACATTTCCTCAGCTCATCAATGATAAAATATTCGTGACAATCAATTGATTAACCTTCAGGTGATCACAAAATGAAGCGGAAATATAAAAAATACAACAAAAAGACAGTTCTGATTTTATTAAAATTCTGATAATTTAATTACATTAAATGTACAAAAGTGATTCTTTCAAATTGTCATGAATAAAAAATTGTTTTACTTTAATGTCAAATTTTGATTCTTATGATTTTAGTTGCAATTTGTTAATAATAATAATCAACCGTTTCAATTTGGTGACTTTTCTTTGGCAAATAGATAATTTTAATTGTTGTTAATTAGTAAAAGGAAGTTAATTTACAGCAAAGAAATGAGCATTTCTCTGATGTTAACGATTCACGTTTATCTTTTTCTTTGTCTTTTTTATTCTTACGATTTTGTTTCTCAGATTTATCTCTCATTTTCACTGAACTTTTAACGATATTGCAACTACCCTGTAGATTAGTATGATTACTGTTATTGTTATTACCATTGTTACTAATATCATTACTATTATTAGCACTTTCATTGTTATTAGCAGTGAGAGTCACTACATTACAGGTATTATCTTCATCGGTGATCATCAATTTTTTGCCATTAATTTCATTTGATTGATCATCATTATCGATTATGACCAATTCTCGGTCACTTTCTTCATCTTTAATTGTACTATCATATCCACTGGAAGAAGGTCCACCGCTGGAATTTTGACCAGACCGATGATAATGATGATGGTGATGATATTGTGAGGCTGAAGATGAGGACGAGTTAAAGGTTCGATCGTGAGATTGTGACGGACTTGATGAGGAATCAGATGATTTCTTCGTAACAACTGACCGATCATCGCCTTCACTTGTTGTCCCATGTCCACTCGTAGTTGTCGATGTTGTATCTCGTTTATTGCAACTTTGCTTTCGCGATGATTTAGTTGGACTATTTGTTATATTGATACATTCAACTTTAGTTTGAACTCCTCCTTTAACAATTAAAATTAATGTTAATCAACTAATGACATCAAGTAATTTGCTTAATCAATTAATACTTACCAAGAATCCGATTGATCCGCGGCGAGGTTGGTAACAAAGTGACATGATTTTTACTACAATCATCATTGATTGGCAAGTCCTTCGTGATTATATAACCAACCGATTTACAATTAGCATCATCAAGTGTCGATTTTAATCTGTTAATTTGATTGTCGTCCACTGAACAATTAGTCAAATCTTGATGTGATCCAAAGGAGTCGTAATATTTAGTTCCATTGAATTTTGATCGAGTTAATCTTCTCGGTGGCAATGAATCATATTGTGGATAATCATTGTAATGATTAATGGGTTGGGACAATTTCCTTTCTCCTGCATGATGATGATGTTGATGATGATGATAACCATGATGACCATGATGTGATCGATGACGATGATGATGATTTTTATCTTTATCTTTCTTAATCTTTTCCATATTCTCATTATCATTGAGCGATGGGTTAGTAACAGTAATTAGTTGTTTGAGAAACTGTTCCAACTTTAATTGTCCAGGAGGTTCAGTTAATTGATTGGAAGTGCTCAACTTATTCGGAATAAGTTCTGTATTAGAATCTAAATTATTTTCCTTCGTTGATCCAATATCATCTTTAATACTTTTCAATTCAATTGTTTGTTTATCTTTATCGATCATTTTATCGTCTCCCTGAACATGATCATCAACAGCAACATTTTCATCATCTTCCGATGTAAATGAACTTGAACAGCAACAACAAATACGATTATCACAGCAATCAGAAAGAGCTCCTCTTTCTAGTAACATTAATCGTCTCTCATCAGTCCAATCATTATCATCAACTGCATCATCTTCATAATCACCCTCATGATTATCATGAAGATTACTCAATAGAATCAAAGTTTCCTCTGTATTGAGCTTCTCATTGGTATTACTGTTGTTTGTACAGTTCATACTTTCTGAAACAATTAGTTTCTCATTTGATTCTGTTTGACAAGCCATCTCTTTGGTTTCAATTAGTTTATCAATCAAATGCTTCTCCTTAATTGTTAGCTCAGATACACCAACATGATAAGGAGAAGCTGGATTACTCAGATCAATTATCGTTCCGTTGGCACCATTAGATGAATTAGATTTAGATGATTTCGAGGTCGTCACTGGATTAGTGATGTTTGTATTTTCGTTAATTGATTTACCACAATTATTTGATGATGTCCAGTGTTGACCACAACATGAATTACCTTTATTGCTTGCGATTAAAATTGTTTTCGCATGTTGGTTAATCCATTCAGTTGTTCGTTGATGTTTCTCTGTAAACTCACAATTAGTTGATTCACTTGTGATATTTGAATTAATCGGTATTGCGTTTGGACCATCAACCCACAATTCGACACCGGAGATTCGATGAGGAGGCTTTTTTCGTTTCGATTTTTTCGGCTTATCGACCCAAAGTTCATCATTTCGATTACACTTTGTTTTACAATTAAGGCTATTCTTATGTAAAGGTGAAGTTCCAATGTCACATACCAGTTTTTTAACGTTGATCTTTTTATCGGATGAGTGATTGATTGTTGGATCAATCGACAATTGATTAATTAATGGTGAAGATGAGGTTGTGTTTGACGATGATGATGAATAGCGTTTAGGTGACTGTTGTTGTGTCATATTTGAACAATTTGACGATTTAGCGATTACCATCATCATTGGTTGGCACATTGGTGTTTTTGGTAAACCATTGGTTGTAGTCGGCACTTTGGGTTTCCCTGGTGATGGTGAGCTCTTCGGTGAACTTGGAATGCTATGATGAACTTGATGATGATGTTGTTGATTATTAGCATTACATGAAGATCTCATGGATTTACCACAAAAAATTACGGTATCCATTGAGTGTTCACTTGATGAAGTATAACAATTGGTTGTTCCCTCTCCTTCCGAATCATCATTTCCTTTGTTCTGGTTGAATCTTCTCAGTTCTGTTGGGAATTGATCAACATCAAATTAGAGAATAGGAAGATGAAGATGAAAAGAGAAGAAAAAAAGTAGAAAAAGAAGATGAGAATGAGATGATGATGGAACGAAGATAAAAAAGAAAGTGACTTCGAAAGAATCGAAGAACCGGAAAGAAAGAAAGAAAGAGAGAGAGAGAGAGGGAGGGAGAATAAGATGAAGATGAAGATGAAAAAAATCGAAAGGGATGATCAGCATCTTAATAAGATTCATCCTATTTCTTTGTTTTTCTCTTTCTCCTGATTCATCTATTCCCTGAATTAAGTTCATCAGAATTGAAGCTAAACTTTGTATCTATTTGTTTAGCCTTTCATAATCATCATGAACTGATCATCAAATTCAGGACTGGACTCTAACCAATGAAACTATTGATACTAACACACAATTGAATGGCTATCACTTAAAAATACAAACTAACATTCAATTCCCATGATAAATTTCATGAGCTTTTAAAGCCTCAGTGGGTGAAATCAATTTAAATCTAAGTCATGATATAAAAGAGGATATAAACTGGATATCCATGTTCAGAGTAGTTGAATTGGTTTTTAAAATGGATCAACATTATCATGTCAACAGCTTGAAGGGTTATAACAATTAAAATGATGTTGATTATAGTGAATGGACCTGATAATCAATATCTGTTGCTATTTAAGGTTCAGGAGGAAAAAAGTTCTTGATAAGAATTGAAATGATGATAATTTTCATGGAGAAGGAGTAAAAAAATCACCATCGTATTCAGATAAGCATTTAATGTCTTCATGATGAGAAAAAAACTGAACATCATTTGCAATTGAAATTAGTTTATCTTATCAGCTGAATCTTTTTTCATCCTGATTCATTTAATGATCATCATCTAATTTATTCAAAAGTTATCATGATAATTATAATAATCTTTTTCACTTTCCATGAAAATATTTCATACCACGGGAGTGAAGATAATCATGTATCTAAATGGTTCATTTGTTGAATATTCAGAACTATTTTTCTCAAAAACATTGAGCTGAATCAATACAAACTAACAGCTTAATCGTCTCAGGATTAAGATTGATATTTGACTTTTTTTTTGTTTTCTCTCTGATGAAAACGATTAACTTGATACGATGATTGGTGTGTAGAGCTAATTGTTGGTTTGAATTTGAATTGGTTTATTAACCCAAGAGTTGGATTGTGATTAAGACTTAACGAGATAATTAAATCAATGAGTATTATCACAACAACAGGATAAAGTAATTTGATGATGCTAATAACAAGTGAAACAATTAAGAGAGATAATTAAAATTACAATTGGAGTAATAACTATAATTACTAAAAATTATTATTATTGTTTTCCAGCTGATCGTTAATCTTAATTGCTTACAGTTCAACAATCAATAAATTTATAAACAGTTATTATTTCTTGCTGGGTGAAAATTTGAAACTTTGATGATGTGAATCAATGATGATGAAATAGTCACTAGAGATGGACAAAAGATTGAAGATAAAGATGAAGAGATGACAAAGGCCAAGAGATTGATGATTGATGACTTAACCTTTTCTATTTCAGAACTTATTCTGAATCGTTTTCTCAGTGATAAAATGGTCGCCAAGGAATGCCCAAAGGTGGGAAAAGTCATTTTCTCCTCCTTACTCTCTCTCTCTCTCTCTCTCTCTCTCTCTCTCTTCATCTTTTTTCATCTTCACTTGGCAAACCTATTAAAAGTCAGAGCGAGAGCTAAATATCATCACAATATGACTGATGAGATAAGTTATTTGAAAGAAGAAGATAAAAAGAGGAGTTTTTCACAGAGTGAAGATGAAGATGATGAGGTTAATGGTGATAAAGACAAGATAATGATGATTAACCCCCTGAACAAGTTTCCATCATTAACAAACAAATGATTAAATTGATGAAAAGGTTAAATATCGAGAACAACAATTTTATCATTTGATGAGGATGAAAAACTTTCGCATCAGTTTGTTCATTCAATGTAATTGGTTGATTATTGTTGATGATCAACCAATCATTTGATTATCATAATGAACCTGATTGATGTTGATTGACTATAAGATAAGGCAAGTAAATTATAATCAAGACCGGAAACAAGGTGTAAATCAAGAGGAAAAGAAACAGAATCATCAAAGAGAAAGTGAGTGTGAGAGAGAGAGATGAACATGATGATAAAAATGTGATGAGATAAAAGTGAGAAAGTGAGAATTACCTGATCTTCTATGTTGACTTAAAGATGGAGAGAGATGTGAATGATGATGATGATGCTTTCGTGTAGGATGAGTTGAGATTGTGGGTCGTAAGTTAAACACATTAGGAGTAAATTTGTTAAATGTTTTGGAAGACAATAAATTGACAGATATCTGCTCACTTTTACAATTAATGATCTTCTCAATGTTACCCGTCATGTTATCGTTATTACTGTTATTAAAACATGTTGTTGTTTCTTGTTGAATTTTATCATCATCGGTGGTTGATGATGGAGATAATGTTGATGTCGATACTTGAGTTACCATGGAAACTTTTTCAGGAAAATTTCTTCCAATTTCCGTCAATTGACTTCCATTTGGACGGGATGAGATTGTTGTTGTTGTTGTGGATGAAGTTGTTGTAGGTTCTAAGGATGAAGAAGAGGCAAGAAGAGGAGGAAGAAGATAAGTTGATGGGATTGTTGTTGTTGATGAAGATGAGATTGTGTCTGATGCTATTGTTACCCCAGACTCTTTACATTGACTCTGTTGGTCACTTGGAATGAGGGAGCAGCTCGCATTTCTTTTATTTAACATTTCTCTTCCTTTCTCTGATTCATGTAACAATCATTATCGTTATTACCATGAAGGGTCATTATTATTGGTTAAACAATTGAAGCCAAAGTGAAGGTGATGATGATAATGAGCGATGCAAACGATTCCATGTCCGAAACAGTAATGATGATGATGGTAAATTAAGAGATGATAAGATGGAGAAGGTGAGATTAAGGTAAAAATATGAGATCATTTAGTATTCTACTTTTTCATCATTTATTTTTTTCTCTCTTTTTAAAGTAATTTAAAATTTCTCTTTGCTTTGATTGCTCTAAGTGAATGTTGTTAATCCGCTGATGAAGATGAGCTATTATCTTAAAGTGATGCAAGTCGCATCGTAATGATGATGATAAGGATGAGGAGGTGAAAAAGATGAAGAAAGAAAACAAATAAAAATAGACAGAGAGAGAGAGAGAGAGAGAGAGAACATTGATCAAGATGAGATCTTGTTTCAACAAAGAAAAAGATGAAGAGTGAAAATGAAAGAGAGGATAAAAGTAAGAGACTAATGATGATAATGATGATGAAAAACAAGAGAAAGAGGAGAAAGGGAAGATATCTAATGTTTTCTAGCTCCAAATGGGAGGAGGTGGTGAGAGTGAAGGAGGAAATATTTAGGAAGATGAAGCGAAGAGGCAAAAATGGATCAGCATGAAAATTTCAGGGTAAAAGTAAAGCCCCATGAAGAGTGAGAGAGAACAAGTTTATTCTTAATGGTCCAAGTGGATCAATTGGATTACTCAATTGAAATGAATTTAAGACAAGCATTAGAGATAAAGATAAACCTAAAGATGGTGATGAAGATGATGAAACCTTTTTTAATATCGAAAACAATGAAACCAAAAAGCCAAGTCAAGTTGCCGAAGACGATGAAACCATAAATACTCAATCATTTAATCTGATGGATTAACAATATCCCATAACAAGCAAAATCATCTAAGCAAATTATCAGTGAGAAAAGATGAACAATTAATATTGACTGTGAATTAATAACTCGAAGCAATCAAATGATAACCTTCAAAAAAACTCCATATCATGTATCATGTAATGATGATGATTCAGGAAAGATTTGATTGCTTCAGGATTGAATTTTCCATCCACTATCATCATCATGTAATATCACTGAATTGTAATAGTTATTTGAATTCAGAATTGTTCATGTTATCCAATCACATTCAAGATAATATTATCATTGACCTTACCAACCAAAAACTAATGTTTATAATAATAATCATCTAACTCCAATGATAGATATCGATTTTATCCTCATGAGAATCACTGTTTCCTCTTAATCATATTCTGTCTCAATCATGATGATGATGATCATCATCATCATCACACTATCTTCCTACAAGATTATTTCCATCATCGTGATAACATATTCTTACCAATTCCAGGCCAATAGTTGACCCATGAACCTGAAAAAACATTAACCTCAACATTATAAAAAAGGGGCCAGTTGACAAGTTCTGATGATATTATTATTCAGCTGAATGTTCATGACTTACATGTAGATCTACAAAAAGTTTTCATGATATTTCATATACACTTAAGCTACCAGGGCATTTCAATATCAACACTCACTTCTTAGTAGGAGGTAGTTGAAGGATTAATATTTACTATTATTACATTTTTACTGTTGATAGTTTGCTGGACAAAAAGTTAAAATCAACCTCAGAATCATGATAATCACCATCATGGATAACGGAAAAGGAAAGTTTCAGTAGGAATATACTCATTTTTATCATGTATTGCATTCCAATTGAAAAGTAAATCAAAGTTTCAGATTGAAATGATCACAATCTCATGAATAAGAGTAATAAAAATCATATCGAATCCATTGATCCAACAGATTAAATAATTCAATGCGATATTTAGTATAAGAAGCAAATTTCAGGGAAATTCATGGAAAGATAAATAAAAATCCACCTTAACCTTAGAACTGTTCACTTAAAGTGTGACAACCTTTTCCACCTTCCATCCTGATCCATTTCACTTTCCACCCCACCTCCTTTTCCTCCTCATCATCATCTTCTTACACCTTAGTTGACATTTATTCGAGTTAACAGAATAAATTATCATGTAAACCAATAAATTATTATTATCGAACTTCTCTTGCTATCGATTTCTTTTTTATCCAAACATTTCCACCTTCGACCCCACGATAAGATAAGAGGTCAACATTGACCTTCCAAATCTGTTATTGTTTTCCATTGGAAACCTCAATCTAAATGTTTGATGGTAAAGCGAAAGCTGTTATTGGATAAACATCAACATTAAGAGCCTCGAATTGTAAATTTTCATTGTTTCTTTTGCTCTATTGTTTGATAATTGTAACAATCAACCCAAATCATTTCTAAATAGTTAATGGAACGAGTAACAATTTAATCTGATACATATAAAACTCATGGCGATACAATAAACGATTATGATAATGACTCGAAAATAAACAAATTTAACTAACTATTAATAGATTGACAATTGTCAAACAATCAAGTACCAACGACCCTGGACATTTAAAATTAAAGATATCACCATTTAACTAATGGATTTAATTGCTTAACATTATCAGTGGAAAAACAATTTAACAATTCATTTAGTCAGTATAAGTGATAACATCAATCAACTGGTTAATCGTTTAAATGTCAATTTTTAAACAATCATCAATCATGTAACTAAATTGCCAGCAATTGATTCAGATAATTTTCATACACCTCAACCATTTACACACTTTACTCATGGAGGGAAAATTTTCCACTCTCATGTATTCATGATATTCATTTATGATTGATTTTCATCTCAATAATATTGTCATGATAATCATTATCACTATCAACAAGATTTACCCGAATGCAAATCATTATAATCATAACATCTTAATCTTAAATCAATGAAGTCATTTATTCAGATGAAATAAGTAGATTAAGTCTCATGATATAATCTTAATGATAATGGTGATGAGTTGGGATTTACTGGTTTATCTAAATTGTCATCGTTAAATTATCAACTATTAAACTTTAAAAATGGTCTCTGTTTAAATCGGTCAACAATTTAGTTGATAATCAATTGCATCTCTAAGGTTTCATATTGACGGAAAATAAGGAGAAAAAGATTCAGTAAATTGCAATTCAATTCAGAATCATGATCACCATTATTATCCTTATAACGATAACTCATACTGATAAGTTCAGTGCAACTCATTTCATACTTGAGTTGATGATAAGGTGAATAGTTAACTCATAATAATAAAATTTTGAGCATTTCAAGGTAAGAGAGTTACAATTGGGAATTGAGAAAAAATTAATGTTATTATTTATTTGAGCGAATTATTTTAATTGCTGAATTAATTACTAGACTAACAGTTAATAACTGGCTCATCTCATTGAGATAAACTGTCCAAGGAAAGTAAATTCATGGATCAAGTTTACATTTTTTGCTTCTTCTATTCAACTATTATCATGATAATATGAACACAAGAAAACTGAGATAATTAGTTGATTCTCTAGTAAATGCCTCATAAATTGGCTTGGGTAATCCTCTTCATTCATACACTTATTAAATTACTCTGAGGTTTTCATCATCCTCATCATTTTCAGAAGATAAGTGAGTATTATGCTAACTCATTGAATACAACAATTAACTTGAGCACCATGGGTTCAACATGGAGCAAGAGATTTCAAAAACAATATTCAATTCAGTTTTTATCATCATCATCAACGGAAGGAAACAGGAAATAAAGAAGATGATAAATTTGAGTCTAGTTAACTATTTTTGTCTTTTTTTAAGACATTGACATTGAAGATGAAGAAGAAGATGATGATGATGATGATTACGATGCAGGATGAGGCGGAGATGGAGGAAGTGGGATATCAAGATGCTGAATAGTCTGACTGTTACAGTTATGAATCAATTGTGTGTGATAATCACAAAAAGTTAAAATGTTTCACGTTACCATTACGCTTTGTTTCATTTGATTTTGTCAACAGCTACAATTAATTACACAGATTTGAATTCAGTTTTTACAGTTAGATGAATTAATATAATGGTAATGTGAATACAATGGTTAAAATAACAACAGATTATCAAGAAGATGAAAAAAAAACGATAAAGATGATGAAAATCCCTTCTTTCACTATGGGTTACATTTCATTGTTAATAAGTAATTCAAGTTAATCAACTCGGTGATTACCATGATACATAAATGGAAATCATAACAATTAATTAATTACTAACAAACTAGTTTTTATTATTAGTCTAGATGTACATTGTGTATATATTAGATTGGAATCATTGATAAACTTGAGCAATTGTAATAATGTTATAACTTTAAGATTAACAATCAAATTGAATTAAGTTGAAAATCAATGAGACTGATAAGTGACAAGTTTCAGGATAATATTGATAATAATGATTCCAATCATGATAGGAAAGCATGGAAACAAATGAAGAGATATTGAACAATTCAATTTGATGAAATGAACAGAAAGTAACTTTTACTCAATGAAGTTGAAAAAAGTTCAATGAAATAATATTAACGTTTATTATATGGCCTACAAGGTGAAGGAGACACTGGGAAAACTATTATTATATCAACAGAAGAGGGAGAGAAACATAAAACTTCAGTAATCATTTTTGATTCAGTTTCAGTTTCATGATGATGAAACAAATAAAAAGTAAAGATCCAAATCAGAGTTGGAAACAGTTTAATACAATATGGCTCATGAAATGATTTACAGAATGGATTGGAATTCAACTGAAAATGGCTGCTAATGAGTTTACTATGGTAGAATAATAAATTGTGTATCTACCTTTTATATTCACACAGGGATCATAATCAGAATAAGCAGAGAGAATGAAGAGAGAGAGAGAGATGAGGATGATAATGATGATGAGATAGTAAAAAGTTAACTGAAAATAATAACAAATCAAGATGAAGATGAACAGTCTTTTTACCTCTTCATGAACAAGAACAAATGAGAATTTCTGGTTCGGAATAGAAACTCAAACATAATCATGTTGATTTGATAAACATTACTACGGATAATGATGATGAGAATGATGAACATTTGAAAAGTTCAATTTCATTTCTTTGAGATTTTTTCTCATTCCCATGAAAACCTTGAGCAAAGGTGAAGATTTTTGCTTCCATTAGAAAACATTCATTCTCATCTATTTCTTATTCTGGTTCTCTTATGCTTACCCATTGGTCATTTTACTTTTTCTACAATTTTCAACTTTAACTTTTTTTCTCTCTCCTTTATCATCACCATCATGATATTTCAACTCATATTTACCTTATTCTTAAGAGAATTATCTTGTCTAAAACTAGATGCAATTCATGGTGTGGGATGAATTTCAATGATTCAAAGATAGATCTGGAAAATCATGTTTGAACAGAAGGACCCAAAGTATAAATAAAAGTTTGAAAATGTACAACAAATATAATAAGAATAATGAAAAAACTGAGTAGAGTAATATGATGAGGTGGGAGAATGAAGAAGGAGAGAGGGAGAGAGTTTAAGATGGACAAGGATAAAGAGAGTGAGAGTGAGAGAGTCAGTTTTAAGAGGAGGTTGGTGGAGATGAAGACTGGTAAAAGAGAGATGGAGTAACTTTGTTATTCTACCTTGTTTGTGTTTCCAAGTTTTTCTTCCCTTCTCATGGTAAACATGATGTAAGTTCGGTGGTCAAAATGAAATTAGAAGGTAAAGAAACAGTAAATAGAAAGAAAATAAGAAAATAAAAGAGAGAGAGAATTGAAGGAAGAAAATGAAGTAACCTTTGGGAGATTTTCATCTTCAAACAGTGAATTTGATGTAAAGATGAATGAAATTATCTCTTTCTATTCTGATATCAGATATTCGAAGTGATTTGTATCCACCCCTGTATTCTACTATCTTCTTATCATCATCATGATAAGAATGATGAAGATGATGAGTAGTGGTAAGAGTAGATACTCTAATCAGTTTAATCATATCTGTAGGGATTCATATCATTTCTTTCAACAGAAAAGGATTTCAATCATGTTGATTAGATTCACTTTTTATTTCCACATTAAATCTGATTATATTCAGATACATATTGATTGTAATGTAATATAATCTAAGAGATAGAGGGAAAGTTGATTGCTATCTTTTGTCAAGTTTTTCAGGGTAAACATGAGGCCGAGGGGAGGCATATAACCCAGGGTGAAGAGAGGGAAAGGGTGGAAGATGAAGAAGAGAGGGAGGAGGAGGAAGAGTAATGAGGGACAGAGGATGACAAGAAGGAGGATAAAATAAATTGTGTGTTGTGATAGATTAAGTTGATAGCCTGTTATCGATTATAAACAAAACTAATGCTGATCCAATGAAAATAATAGAGTTTTTCTTGAGATCACGATTGTGACATTGTAATTTCGCTGTGGAAGTGAATCAGGATGAATCTGATCTGGAACAAGTACATGGAAGAAGAGAAGATGAATAAGATGAAGAGAGAAAAAGAGTAAAATCGGTAAGAAGAAGAAGAAACAAATAATACACAATAAGAACTTTTCTCTCAAAGTAATTTCGATCCATATGAAGATCATTGTTAACTTCATGTTTACCATGAATTCTAACCGATTCTTTCTGGCTTATTATGAATATTCTTTGTGTACTCAATTCCATTATTAGTAAGCATTTTTGTTAGTATTTAAGGTTAACACTTATCTTTATTTCTCTGTCGTTTCAATGTTAATCTTGGGATAACATGAGGTTACCTTTGGGAGAACGGATATTTCATCATAATCAACATTAACTATTTAACCTTGTCTTTAACTCTCATATGCAATTTGGAATCATGATGAATATTATTCATATCAATGTTCATCTTATTCAGCAAGATTATCCAATGAGAATGACAGAAATCAGTTATAGTTTATGATGCGTAACTGTTAACATGATCATCACCTCATCATCGTCATCTTGATTATCATCATCTTTACATGTAATACATGGTGAAAATATGTAGATATGTTTGCTAGAAATAGTATATTTGAGTTTCGTACGGCAGATGATTCATTTAATAGTCAAGTAATTCTGATAATGACACTTTTCTTTGTTCCATGTCAAAGGTTGAGATGAAAAAGAGGAACAAGAAGAAGAAGATGATGATGATGATAACATTTCCAATGATTTTTTACACCATGAGATTCAGTGGAGTGAAAGATGATAGAGCTGCATGATAAAGGGAACATGATACAAGTTGACTATTTTCACTCCCAACTCCCACTTCCAGTGAATGCATCTTCATTTACTTTATATACATTTTCCTCAATCATTTCTATTTGTTTTTGCTTATCCAAATTGAATTAATGTGTCATGAGATGTTGAGATAAATGAGATGAAAATAATAGAAAGATTTAAAAGTGAAACGGAAAAAAACGATTCTTATTTCATCTATTTCAATCAGTATTCAGTTTCGTTCATGGAGGCAAATGTAGTTGTTTACAATTCATGGAAAATATGATAAAGTAAATGAGAAATAACTAATTTACAGAATTTGATCGAGGAAACAATTGACAATCAATTTAAAGTAAAAAATTATCATTTTTCTTCATCATCAGTCTATGGAATGAGATGAAGGAAAATGTCGTATATGTTCAGATAGAAATTAAATTATTGTTCTTGGTGTTGACATTGAGATATTATGACAGGGAGGGTTGAAGGATTATCCTGATAAATTGATAAAACCATGAGAATTATCGATGAAGATGATCAATTATCATCAGAATAATATATCAATCCTTTTTTTCATGGTCTCTATCTCCTTGTGAACGTATCATACCTCAGGTTATTAATTTTATCAACTATTTTCAACATAATCTCAGTTTCATCCTCAAATGTGATGGATCACCTTTTAGATATAATCAATTCTGAGGCCAGGGTGTATTTCACCTTCTCATGAATTTCCACTCACTTGTTTCTATTCTGATTTCCGATTATCTATTATTTACAAGATAATTATCATCATAATGGTTACATGAAAAATGATAATTCAATACAAATTAACTATCAGCACAAAAGAGATAATCATTTTGATGCTAATCTGAATTCAATAGGGATAAAAAAAAATGACCATTGAATTGATCATGAAAAACATGATTAGTTCAGTTGATAACCAGCAACTTATATAATGGAATTACAAACATTTATATGATGATGATGAAAATATCATTTAATCTTAACATTCTTATCATTGTCTTTTTAATTATCTAATTCAACTAAACCGAATCAAGTAATACGCTAATTAATTTATCTTTACAGATAATCTAATTGTCTTTTCTCACCAAATCTAATTGGAGCAATAAAGAAAACAACTTATTCATTAATAAGCTGAGATGATGGTGAAAAAGATAATGAATTGATAGTTGATTTAAGACGATAATCAAGAATGATGATCAAATTAATGATGATAATTATCAACTTCATGTATCATTTTCATGGCAAGGATAAATTTTTGTACTTAATCAACGTACTTGAACAATATTTGGATATAAACGAATCAATTTCATGAAAATCTCTCTAGTTCTTTTGACACAGTTGGTTTGATCGATTCAAGTCCACGGCTCACTATCCACGAGGTTCAAGGTTATTTGAGGTTATTGGTCATTAATAAAAATTTCTCAATTCAGAGACTTGAAGTGAAATTTTCATGGCTGTGACACTATTTTAGACATTAGTAGTGTCCTATTATTTTTTGCTAAATTGTCACATTAATCTCTTTGTGCTCAATTTTCCAGCAAAAAGAAACTCAAAATCCACTGAACATGCATTTATTCTGGTTGAGACTCGGTGAAAAACTTCAACCTTATCTCGTATTCATTTTTTCAATCGTAAATTGTAATTCATTACAGGATTATTCAGCTATTTTCGCCTTTGTCAACACAATTAAACGAACTGAAAAAGTCGGAATCACATTTACTTCGTCGATTATCATTACCTGTTACCGATATTTTTAATTATTCCATGTCTTTGGGTGAACTTCAAAATAATAAATAATAATGGTAGTACCATAAAAGAGCGTATTTGAAATGATCTTTAACCATGCTCCTTTATCGATGACCTGAATGACCTTGATCTTTCAAAATGTCAATAGAGTATAGCTTAACTTCATACCTCTCAAGTCTCTAGGACTTGTAGTTACTGAGAAAATCGCAAAAAAATGGCTGAAAATAGCCCTGTAAATTTGTGAATTGATTAAGAAAACTTTGTCAACATTGACCATTTGACCTCAAATTTCGTACCCAAATCAGTCATTATTATCTCAATAACAACACTTATCTCTTTTAGTGAAGTTTATCACATTCCCATGGGTTTATCATTTATCATTAACATGAATGAACTGTAACACGAAATGAAACAAAAAGGAAGACATAGTTTCGACTATTGGGTCAATTATAAGTGTCCAGCAAATAGAACAAAAAACATCGAGATAATCAATTGTCGTAATGAGTAAATTCATAGAAAGAGAAAGTTAACAGTTTCGTTGGGGTTAAAGTCACGATAAGTTTGTTACCTTGTTCATATGTTTTGGTAAATAGCTTCAGGTTATTTCGTCATCATTTATCATTGAATTAGTTGATTACAATCAATTGTGTGATTAAATGTTCCTCCAGCTTCAATATAAAGTGAGGTTAACGTACGCTCATTATTATCATGCTGAGTTTAGATGCGTGATAATCACAAATAGTTTCATTCATCAGAAACTTTAATTATTGAATTTGAGTCAATAACAATCAAATTGAAATATGATAGGACCCAAAAGGTATAATTAATAAAAGCATTTAAGTCAATTAGATATGGATGACCACTTACAAATTCAACTCGTTGACTGTCACAATATTAAATTTTGTCCAATACAAGCAACGGATATAATATATCGGCTATATGATTACCTTTGCGTACAACAATTGATTATATTGCCTCCCTCAAGGTAAGCAACATAAAGTATAATTTACTGTTATATGTTGTCACTATGAGACTAAACCATCAAAATAATTTATCTAAGGTTTCATTGGACAGTTTAGTTTACACAAAGTTTTATCTATTCTCACAATTGGAAGTGCTAATTAACCCTCCCCATTAATGAATGGGCGTTGGAGGTCAATTCATCCACTAAATGTATTGATACAATTGACTAAATACCATATGAAATGTGCTGGTTGTCATTGTGATGAGTAACTTAAGTTGAATTTCATGATCATTGTGATTGACATGAATCTCAATCAAGGATGTGATATTATTAATATAATGGGAGTGTTCATGTTTTCAGCAAGCTGGTAAAAGTGCAAAGACTAATCATTTTGAAACAAGAAAATGTCACCAAAATGAGTTATTCCAATGCAACAATCAATCGTAATGAGTAAAAATTGAGAATTTTTTTCTATTTGAGATGGATAGTGATTCCTAGAGAGAAGGAGGAATAGAGAAAGAAAGATGGAATGATGATGATGATGAGAAGGATGAAGAGTAAAATGTAAGAGTTATTGATTATTGACATGAAGGAAATCATCAAGATATAAGAAAAGATGAAGATAAAGATGAAGACACAAAGAAATGGCAGCAACTCTCAATCATCTTTAGCATCATTCAAGTTTCATCAAGATCTCAGAACTTGTAAGCAAAAAAAACCTAAGTAAATGATTGAGAGGAAGTCACACAATTTTCAGCTTCATCGGAATCTCAAATAATAATAATGATTATAAATCTATAGATATATATATATCTTTACCATGAAGAATCACTCAGATTCTGATCACGATTACCTTTTCTTTTAAGTAAATTCTGATGTCAACTGAGATCTCTTGCTATTTTTTCACTTTCTCTTTTTCTGTCTCCCTTAGGTAGACAGAAAATGATGATAACTTAACGATTGTTTAATATAAAATACGATAAGTGACTGACCCCTGGTGGTTACCAGTGTTTCGCTGACCAATTTCCTGTTTCCGATATTTGACCATCGAATTTTGTCATGAGTGTGAAAGAGAAAAATTTCATTCAGATTCTTTTCTCTTCGTCTACTTATGCATTAAATCAACAAACACCAAGAAATTGTATGTATACATTTACCACCCATCACTCTAATCATATGGTGTTCCAATTGTGAATCCATGATAAATGTAATGGTTCCAGAGAAAGACTAATGTTTTCTCAAGTATTCATGATAGATTTCAAGTTATTCACTTTGAATGTGTATGAATAATCATCATGAAGATTGGTAGGCAAAAGCTGAATGAATAAGAATCAGTTGCGTGAGGGTATTATTAATATCATGAAAGGTAAGAGGAGGTGATGGTGGTTGGAAATGGGAAGTTCATGAAACGATTCAATTACGCTTAACTTTCAGGCTTCCATGGGAAGATGAAATTATTACAAGTAACATAAATCCAATTAAGAATTAAAGATTATCAATCTCTAGAGATAATTGTGAATCTCTGGTGAATGTTTCCAGCCAAAGGGTTTAATGAATCATGTTTGGAGTAACAGGGAATCATTGAAGGATTGAAATGATCATTTCAATTGTTGGAAATTATATAATTATCTCGAGCAGAATCAGAATTAGTTTTTAAGCCTATCAAATTTCACACAATTTAAATTGATATAAAAAGCTAGATTAACCTGGATTAATTGGTTATCAATGAGATTAGGATTGAGAACAAAAGTATCATCGAGTTAAATTGATCCATGGTATTGGAAAAATAAGTTATTTCTTCAGGGTAGTTTACAGAATTGTTTCAGAACAGGAAACAGGGTAACATATATAATATTTTTTGATTGACAGGTTGATAAACTTTTATATTGATAAATCTTCCCATGAAAAGAAAAGGTTATTTTCTGTATCTCCGGAGGGAATCAACCACTTTCACAACCACAGATTCTGATTGAATGTAGTGAAAGATACGCTACAAGAGGAGGGAACAAGGTGGATGGTGAGGTGAATGGAGGAGGGTAGGCAATTCTATGCTCCATTTGATTGGCTTAGTAGCTTTTTTTATTTCGCATCAATTTCACATTTATTTAGCTGACACTGATTCTTTTCCATTCATTTATTTTTTTCCTTTTTCATGTAACATTTATTATCATTATGAAACAATCCAAATATTTGAGAATCATGATTTACCTTGCAACTATTGATTACTATTCATTTTCATGAGTTTCAAAACAAATCATTCATTTCGCTGGTATAACCTAAGAAAGTCCTCTTTCTGTATGGGCAAAGGTGTTCATTCATTGGATTATAGTTGAGGATTAAGAGGTAAGGATTAACACATCAAGGACTTTGGCTATCAACTTTTATTGGATTCAGAGGGTAAGCTGAATGAATATAACTTTAATGACAGTTAATGACAATCAAAGTAAATCCAATTGCATTTATCGGCTAAACTGTCAAAAACGGAAATTGTATTAACAAGCTAAGGCCATTAATTACTGAATAAACTGTCAACAGGATATGTTAATCCAGTTGACCAATCAATTCAAGTTTCAACTACATGATTCAAATAATTATTATCTTAATTAGTGTTTTAAATGGTAAAGACAAGTAATAACATGATCATTTAGTTTGAACAATCAATAAAATTGAAATGAGATTAGCTAAACTGTTAAAAGGTTAATGAAAACAATTTAATTAGCGTTGATTAAAATGTTAAACTCATCGGTATCAATTGACAAATGTAAAGCAATCAAAATGAAAGACAGTTAATCAACTTTAAGTGGATTGAAGTTAATACAAAGTAATAATAACATTGTATTAAAATCATTTTCATGGGTTAAATTCAATTGAATCAATAACGGTAAATGTTAATCCAAGTGAATGATTAAACTAATTTTATATTGTTTGTGTTGCTGTGTAAGGTGAAAGTGAAGATTGATTATAAACTGAATAATCAGATAAAAGAGGAGAGACTGGTCACTTAATTTGATTGGGTCAGTTTAATCTGATATTTAGTCAGCTTAACAAAGAATCAAGATGATGATGAAGATGAAGATGAGGACGGAAAAGGAAGACAAGTAAATTATCTTGAGAAAGTGAGAGAGTATAAAGATTAAGGTGGCGATTGAGGAAAAAGGGTAATAAGACAGAGAAAGTATCGATTAGAATGAGAATTGGAAAAGGGATTGCCCTTTAAATGGCTTTTCGTTTACCAGGAAAAACATAAAATCTAACTGTAAATATCAATGTTCCGAGTAATAATATTACAAAGATAATCACATATTATATTGGTTATCATGACTGGGAATGACTTTTATTGTTTTATACTGAATTAAAACAAATCATTCTCAGTTAATTGCTCACAAAGACAATTCCATCTAATGGGCAAACAAGAGGCACAGGGAGAGTTCATATGATTCACCTTGATATGAAACAGAACAAAATAGAAGAAGAACTTTTTTTTGTTCTTAAGTGAATATTATTTTCAATTGGAACGTGAATACCATCAGAATTTTGAAATTTTTCATCATTGGTTGATAATCAATTATAATGTAACATGGATTAGATGTTGGAACTGCATCAACTGCTGTCCGTTTTGTCCAGTTCATCTTAATTTGATGTCCATGGCTTAAAAGTTTAATCCATTTACATTAGTTTTTTGGTCTAATCCCATTGATTTTTCACTTTCACTCTCATTCTGTCTGAGTTTGAATGCTCATAATTCAGAATCAAATGTTTCATATAATGAAGTTTATTCTGATGAAATTCACAAGCCATATATTCAGGTTTATCATTATCACCCAAACATGCATGATGTTCAATTGTAATAGTGATAAAAAATGTACTTTTTGTAATAGAGTCGAAGTTTTTGTCTGCAGTTTCATCTCACAGTTGGAAATTGTTCTGATGAAAATACTTGTTCACATTACATGAACTTTTATGAGAAAATATTGAGTAGAAAGGTGGAAAGAAAAAAAGATGTTCTCATTTTTTTGCATTCGAACACCAAAATAGAAAACATGATATTATTATGGAATAGGATGAAAACTAAAAATGCTTAGAAAGATATTCTCAAGCCGAGATTGATAATATCCGATACATTGTTTAGGTTATATTCATACTTTACTCTTCCATTTTGTTCATATTTACCTCTTATATCAACCAATCATATCTTCAAATTTCGTATACAGAACTTTTTCTTTCATTTTCTCATGTAAGATTATCATGGATAGAGAAAAATGGAGCATCAGTTTCATGGCAATTTCCATGGCTTGAAAAGATGATGAATAAGAACAAACAAAAAAAATACACAAGGCACCTCTTTACCCCAGAAGAGATATAAGATATTCATGTTCGTAAGATGCTGAAACTGCTGAATGATGAAACTTCGAGATTCTGATAGTCACGTGCCAAGAGAGAAAAAATTCATCATGGAAGCTCAGATTCTTTACGATTTTCTTCAGACTCTCACATATTTTGTTTTCTCTCTTCAATTCTCACTTTCTATCAACTTGGATCTTTGAATTTTATGATAACAAGTTTCTTGTAGAAAAGATTATCGGAAATCATAATGGTCAACAGGAGTTCTTGATACTTCAGATGTTTCGTGTTCATGTTCATGATGCTTGTGCTTATGGTGAAATGGCTACAATGAGAATCGTCTATGTTTACCTTTACGAACTTTACTAGTATCGATTATGTGCGAATTATTTTTTCGCTTAGTTTTATTCCATAGAATCTGTAATTGAGTATAAACTCGGCGAAGTTCAGACTTTAACAGAAAAAGAAAAAAGAAAAAGAGAGAGAGAGAGAGAGGCAAAAAATGCATACGTCTATGACAAGTTCATGTTCATCTCTACAGGGTAGGTTGTTATATATACACATCAATCAACGACAATGTTACTCTTTTTCAGGGTAACTCATGATTTCGTTGATATTATATTAATATAACTTTTTTCACTTCCACTGTTCATCTTATGATTGACAATAGAAAGATGTATCTTTGCAGTCGCATAATGAATAATATATTTATCATGATACACGAAGTGATAACATTGATCTGTTCATAGAAATCGTAGGTTTCAAAGCGTACGAGAAAAGAATTGCCTTCATGTCAAATATACATTCAACTTTCACAGTTGTGAATAAGTTCAATAATCTCAAGATTAACAGGGAGAAAGGAGAGAGAATCAAAAGTTTCTAGCCAATGATAATCTCTGGTAAATCTTCAATTGGAAATTTGAGATTTCAAATTTAGAATCTCTCTGTAAATATATTATCTAAAGTAAAACAATCTAGAGTTGAATCAGTGCTATTTTTGGAAAATTTATTAATGCAAAGGAAATTAAATAAATAATAATAAAGCTTCGAATTACTTTACGAAACAATCAATTCAATTAATAGAAATAAATTAAATGTAATCAAAACTTTTTATAATAGAGGATAAATGATTAACTTTTCAATCTTATAACACTCATAAGAGGGTATGTTGAGGTTATTATCATAATAAGTATCGATTCAAATTGTAACTGTAAATGGATACAAATATTTCCTTTCAATAGCGAGACATTATTCATCTTAATCCATTTGAACAAGATGAAAAGAAATGATTATAATCATAATTCAGTGGGTGGATGATGAAGAGGAGGAGGAGATGAGGTTATAATATTAATATGAATAATATTCCCATGATTAGACTCCAAGTCAATGGGAGTGTAATGATATCATATTGTTGCCTGTTTGTAGGTATGAATTAAGGTAGAGGAAAGTTAATAGCGTGAATGTCATTGATAATAATAATAATACTAATGGTGCGATATGTATAACTACAAAGTGTAAGGGAAAAGGTATTCATGGAGCAGATAACATGACATTACAACTGAAGGATGTCAATTTTTTGTTGATATCACACATTGAATAAATATCATGGATAATCAATGAGGAGAAAGGTGAAGATAGGAAAAAAGGAAAAGGAAAGAGGAAGGAAGATAAAGATAAAATTGGAGCAACAGTCAAGTGATAAAAATGGGAGGGTGGGAGGTGGTAAGAGGAAGAGAGAAATGATGAAAAAGGATAAAAATGAAAGATTCAGGTTTATATTCTAACACTTTGAAAGCTTCTTCTTTTTTCTACTATCATCATCATCTTAGCGATCTTCATCTTGATCTTCATCCTCATCTTCACCAAACAGTCATCATTAACATAATGATTTTTTTACTGTTACAAAAATAAATGAAGATTGAACATGATCTTCGAGTGAATATCCAAGGGTAACCTCTTAAGTCAACTGATCGCAAAAGGAATCAAATCGAACCTCGTAATAGTTACAATGAGAAAAGTTCTAATTTATGGGCTTCGATTTTCAAATTAAAGATTATTATGATTGCTATTAAGATTTGAGGGATGTATTAGTATCTATTAAATGGATTTACCCATTAATCAAATGCGATTAGTTTGTTATAACAAGGGGTTAAAATCTAATGAGTAAAAAGAGAATGAGAAAAAACGTTTCAAGTAATTGATAATCATTAAGATTAAATCGATCAGGTTAATCTCAAGTATTGTACAACAGCAGCAGCTCAGATTTAAGATAAGATTTGAATATGAATGAAAAAAAGGTTACAAAATGTTGTAATACTGTTTCCCTCATATAGATGCAGAGTAAGGAGGGTATTCAAGAGGGTGGGAGATACATTTATTGTAAATTGCTGTTCATATTATTAGTATTATTATTGTTGTTGTTGTTATTACAATGAAAGCATCAACAGTAAACAACATTAAAACCATGTTTCTGTGGGTTATCCTGGATGAGGAAACATTGGAATTACCCATTTACTTCCTTTTCCTTTTTTCTTGTGTTCTTTTTTCAGTTATTCTGTTAGTTTTTGCTCTTTTTTGTTCATCATGAAAACCCATGAAAATAAGTAAATAAAGCATTAACCTTCTGCCTCATTACCTTTCAAATACACTTCACCAATCCTCTTCAACATCATTATCATCATCGCCAACATGCACACATATACAAAGCAACCGATAGAAAATAATACTCACAAACAACTGAATGAAATCTGATTCAGGGTGGAAAAAGTTCCAAAATCTCATTACAATGAATTCAAGATTTGTGAAGATACATGGGAAAAAAAGATGTTCTTTTCATGTAATTTCAATATCTATGAAGCATGAGAATTTCATTTTAATTATTCAGATTATCTTTCGGTTGATCACTTAATCAGCCTTTTTGCAAATTGTTATTAACTTGCTTACATTTAAAACAGTTCAATTAATTGGACTGAACAAATCATCATTTCATTATAGTCAATTAGACCTAACATGATATTAATTTAAATTAAATCAACGGATTAGTCTATTGGCTCATGATTATGCATAATCTTAATCTAGGAGCATTTGGAGTTAATTATGAAATTAGATTGTGTTACAAAAATTTTAGAAAAAAAATTTATTCCTAATCATGAGTAAAATAATTAACTCTCGTGAAATAATAAAATAAGATTAGTTGAATGAATGTTCAACTCTACGAAACAATTAAGTTGACTGATTCTGATAAATTGTTGTTTACCAAGCTAAGATTCTGTCTTCTATCATTTACCTCTCATGTTTATCATGAATTCTGATTTCAGATGCTGGATAAAAATAAATAACTGCCAAAACCTTTAGGATTGATAGAAACCATTTCTAAATCATTTCATCAGCGAGTCAAATATATTATACACTTTTGATTATTCTGAATGAGATGAAGGGAAAGTTTTCATGGTGAAAGAAAAGATTTTAAACAGAGAAAGAGAAAATTTTATTCCAAAGAATTAAGTTGGGAGTGAATTTATCTGAAAATTGTGAACATTTCCATTGGAATTTTGTGCAAATATATCATCAGCTTCACGGGGGAAATTCTGAAGATACACAAAAAATCTGACTCGGAATTTTAAGTAGTTTGAAAAGTCTTCTTCAGGTTAATTTATCAAACGGAATAGGAAAAAGTAACTGTAAATATTGTAACAATCAGCTCCTTCCCGATGTTTACCATTATTCATAAGGAACAATTTATGTTGAGGTTCAACGTTTTAACGTAAAAACATCATTAGAGTCTCAATGATGATCTTTGGTGAAAAAATCAAGCCTCAAATTTCATGGAAAGATAACTAATCAACTTTGATATTCAATTGAATAAGATAAATTTTCTATTTCGTCTCATGCTCGATAATAATAAGATTAGCACGATAAACTTATTCAAATAGTTCACGTATCGAGCCATCAATTGAGAGAGGAAAAAGATCGAGTACAATCAAAAGTTGATGATGAAAAACTACTCATGCATAATTAATTAACTGAACAGTTAACTTAAGTTAATGTCAATGATATACATTGAAATTACAAAATGAACCAGTTAAAGGTATTCAAGATGAAATGGGATTAGTTAATTAAGCAACAATGAAACAGTAATTACATTGATTAATCAACAAGAGATTAAGTTAACCAGTCAAGTCTTAAACTATTAAATAGACTCTTGACCATGATGATAAAAAGACAATCAACTGATCAATATAGAAGATAATCTGATGATGATTATAATGTTTGGCGTTTAGACCATCAATTCTGTATTGGTAATCGTAAGGGAAAACTTTTAAAAGTTGTAATTAAAACTTGAAATGTAATTAAAGTTCAGCATAAAAGTTTACTCAATAGATTAACAGTTTTAGCTTTAGTTTTTGAAGGAAATAATTGTTGTTACAATTATTATCCATCTTATTAGTAGATAGAGAGAGAGAGAGAGAGAAATTAAGGAATCGGAGAAGATAAAATTAAAAATAGACAGAGAGATTAACAGGAGTAGAAAGAGCAACTTTAAAGGGGATTTGTTATTATTTCTATCTTTGGATATGTGAATTATGTTTTCTAATGCTAATTATCCTTGAAGGTGAAAGTTTAACAGTAAACGGCTGTCAACAGAGTAAACAAATTAGAACAGTTAACCAATGTTGTTTGTTTATTTTAGATTGTAACGGTTATTGGGTTACATTTGGTTCCAGTTAACAACTTCATCAACAACAACAATAATCGTGTATGTACACAAAGTCCTTCAATCGAGATACATTTTGGTGTAAAAAGTACCATTACTTTTATCACGATAATTGCTTTGGGTTGGGTCATTGTAGCTTCTCAATTTAGTAATGATTTAAGAGCAACAATTTTGAGTGAGATAATAATTTACATCAAAATTGATCACTTAGTTTAATCGACAATTAGTAATTAGTGTAAATTTCATGCAGCTAATTTTACGGTTTAATTGTAACATTCAAGTTGAAACATTGTCAAGATACTAAATAGTCAAAAGTTCTGGTCAGTCAAAATGATCGAATTGAAATTAACCAGATTTCAAAAGTTGATTGTTAATTAATCAACAAGTTGTTAATCTGGTTAATCTTTCCAATCAACAGATTAGTTGGATAAGTTTTTTATCGAGTAAAAAACAAAATTTAATTCAATTATGATAATCGTTATTTTCGTGACTCTGGATCAATTTAATTAGATTAGATTATCACTCTATCGTTATCCATCAATAGGATTGTTTTGACACTTGAAATTCATTCTGATGTTGCATGATAACTTAATTACATGATATTTGCTGACTGTTAATTTCAATGAAAATAATTAAGATGAAAATTGTCACCAAGTAATCATCTTAATCTATGAATAATTAAATTGCAAGATGAATTTAATTGATGAAATTATCATGAGAATAGAAACCACAAAGTTAACATTCCAACTAATTTACAGTTAGATGATAACATCGGAATTCTCAAATCACCCTGATTATGAGAATAGTGTTCATGATGATTACATGGCGATGATGAGTTAAAGGTATGCGAGGTTAATGTACGAAGAGAAAATTTCGAAGTCATTTTGTCGTTAGAAGAAAATTCTGCAAATACGAAATCTATTATTATAATGAAAGAAGAAATTTACTTTGAGAGAGAAGGAAAATTCTGCTGATAATCATAAATTTATCTCGATTTGTTTATCGTTGATAAAGTGGAAATATTTTCATGCAACATAATTTACTCAATTGAGACTATTTATTATCATGAAAGTTAAGGTGAAATTTATTCACATTGGAAACCAGAGTGAATACATATTTTCACCTAAGGGTAAACATTCTGATAGTTATACAAATATGAAGGTGAAATAAGTGACACGAACAAAAAAGAGAAACAGAAACAACAATCATTGAGAGTAACATGAAATTTGCATAAACTCGCTGTCTAAACTTAATTTGATTGATGATTTTCTATTGAAATCATCATCTGATAATCAACGTTTATCATGGTGAGTAAATAGGTTAAACACTAAAGTATTTAAACAATAACAATTTGACACATTGGATAAAGAGGAGCACGTATTAGATTCATGGGAACACATGGAAAGGAAAAAGAAATTAATTGAAAGAGAGAGAGAGAGAAAACTGGACACCCTAATCAATAAAATGGACGCAAAGTAATTTTGATAGACAAGGTAAAGTGATTTTGTTTGGTAAATCATTAATTAATTTTACATTTAGCTCAACAACACACACACACCACTTTGACAAATGGATTAACACCAAACATATTATGAAAATTGTAAACCGGCAAAGAGAAAAAGAGATTAATCAACAATAAATGAAGTAATTAATTAACACTTACCTAGTAAAATATCACAGATGAAAACGTTAAGACAATTGGATAGAAAGTATATTAAAGTCACACAAAGAGCAACAAGAGTCACAATGACAAACAGTTAAAGAGAAAAAAGCTCAACAAAAATGGCGGATAAAAGTTAGACAACAAGGGGAACAATAAAGAGACAATCAACTGGAACTTGACCCGATTGGGATGCAATTAATCGGTAAATCACTGAAGACCATGGTGGTAATGAGAAGATGATTAACCCAATTGTCGACAATTAGTAAAACGTCAGTTTGTGGTTAAAGATACAATTTAAATACAATGTCACAAGAAGAAAAGAATAGAAAAGAAAAGAAAAATTGAAAAAGATCAACACACAGAAAACTCTGGAAGGTTAACAAAAGGTAATTCAAAGAAAGGTGATGATGTTAATTAGACAAAATCCATTTAAATTGTTTTCTTTTTGTTTCGATTGATTAAATTTTCCATTGACACTTTCACTGAACAATCAAATAATCAAGTTAATTTGAATTACTGTTCACATTTGTGACTTACAATGTGAACGATTGATAATCAACATTACATAATTTTACAGTTGCGTCGAAAAGAAAGAGAGACAAAAATTCTACGCAAACGCTCCACCTGGTGGAAGAAAATGAAACTAACTGCAAATTCTTTTTCCTCTAAGATCAATTTGTTTCTACAAAGAGTTTTTTGTCTCTTTGTAAAATAGTTGCAATTTGTTGTTCCATTAATTTAATTAATCCATTTTTTTACTAATCACTTTTTAATCTTTTCTAATTGTTCCATTTTGTCATGATGTCATTTCGGTGATAACATTCAGTTCATTTGTTAATCTGGTTGAAGGTGGGACCAGACTTTGTTTGTGCATCTTCTTTGTGTCTGTTTACATTGATTCTTGTTTTGTATTAACTGAATTTGTTTCTGAAAAAAAGACCAACCAGAATTCAATTCAATTTGTTAATTTGTTTTAATTACTGATTTTAGGTTTGTTTCTGTCATTAATTAACGACGATTCTTTGACTGTGATAAATTTGACATTTCATCTCTAACGTTTATAGTGAGGATTTCACATTCTTTTTTTTTGGTAAGATTTTGTTCATCTGATTTGCTTTTCTATCTCTACAATCTTGGTTACTAATCCTTTTCATTTGTTTCATTAATCATTTTGTTTTTTGATTGATTGTCGATCATAATTGACTCATTGTAATTGAATTATTGTTTACTAATGGTTAGTCTCAATTGGAAAGATTTTACCAATTGTTTAACTATTTACAAGCTGTGATAGAGACAAAGTTATCAACAACATGGCGACGATCAGTGGTAATCTCATTTGCAAGATTTTCTATGATCTCATTTTGTGTTTTGCCAGTAAGTATATTCATTTAATTTGTCTGATTTTCTTGTAATATTTATAATTAACTAATGATTCAAATGTTTGTTTAGCATTTTTACCATTCTTCATTTTGGCTCTTGTTGGAAGTCCATATCGCCGAGGCTTTTTTTGTGGAGATGAATCGATTCGTTACCCTGTTAGATCATCGACTGTCAGTTCAAGTGAACTCTACATGGTATCAACCGTTCTGATCTTATTGATTGTAAGTGGAAAATTTATATTCAAGTTTCCTCTGATATTAATTCTTTTTAATTTTCTTTCGTCAAGATTATCGGCACAGAGTATTACCGATTACCCCGAATGGTCCGAGGGCAACAAGCATTGAAACAATACAGTTGGACACTTTATCACATCCTAATTTTATTTGCTTTTGGTGCTACTGCGTCGGTATCGATTACATCGGTCGCAAAATATACGGTTGGGCGACTCAGGCCACACTTTCTAGCTTTATGTAGACCTAATATAACATGTGAAGGAAGATCTCCAGTTGAATATATTGAAAATTATGTGTGCACTTATGAGAATTCTGATGCACGAATGTCCTTTTTCTCAGGTCACTCGTCTTGGGCCGCTTATACTGCAGTCTTCATATCGGTAAGTTGGATAACTTAAGTTGAATGAATAAACAATGTTAATAACGTTTCTTCCATTGATATAGATGTATCTCCAATCAAGACTTCGTTGCCCAAAATTAGTACTTTTGAAATCGCTCTTACAATCGTTAGCCTTTTATTTGGCTTTATACACTGCATTAACTAGAATCTCTGATTACAAACATCATCCAAGCGATGTTGGAGTTGGTCTCATTGTTGGAGGACTAACAGCTTATTGTACAGTTAAATGGGCTGCTGATGATCTGAAGTTGACCACATGGGGATGTTTAACTCAAAGACAAAACCCTGAAGACAATGCTCTAATTCAAGAGAATAATCGCTCATCTTATTCAGCAATCGAATCGGAGGAACAATGAATCAATAATCTTCATTTATTCTTGTATCTACGGAAACTTATTTAGATATTTGGTTCTATTAACAATTAAATCTCAACTCTTTACAAATTTTCTAACTCCCCGTTTATCCTCTAACCCTTCGGCTGATTTAGCTTTATGTTTTTCGAAATTCACTTCGAATTGTTTCCAATCAACCTTCAAACTCCTTGTCGAAGCCATTTTGTCAATCATGAAAGTCGAAGCTCCTCCATTGAGAAACAGATCGAAAGCTATTTCACCGCTAATTGTTGTTTCTTTCTTCGAATCAAGTCTATCAGCAATTTTTGCGAACATATTGTTGGCCCTATTAATTATTTCGTTGGCTAGTGAAGATTCCCGTTTAATTGTTGATCGGATGGATTCCATTTTCATTGGAACTTCTGAGTAAAAATCGCCAAGATTATTTCCAACTTGTTGAGCCAATTCAAGAAGTACTTTCTCTGGGTGAGAATAGTTGAAATCGTACAAAAGATGAACGAAAACTTTTCTAAAAAGCTTTCGAAAATGTCTCCCGGCATCTTTGGTTCCAGGTTCTAATCCATCGGCAAGAGAGATTGTTATCATTCTCAAATGATCGGCAATTATTCTGTAGGCAACATCGCGTTGGTCAGTAAGTGACCCTCGATAAGGCTCACATTCAGTCATCTAAAGAAATGGAAATGATTGAAATTCAATAAGTTGTTTCATTCCAATTCCATGAAAAGTTGATGATGAAAAACTGGTCAACAGTTAACGTAAGTAAATGTCATTGAGAAAAGTTTAGATGATCAGTTTTCTAATGGTAATTAAAACTCGAAATGTAATTAACCTACTTTGGAGATTGTATCGAACAAAGGTTGAAACAGATCAGTGTCGTAATTTGAATTGACACCATTCAGAACGGAGGTCATTCTTTCCAATCCCATTCCAGTGTCCACGTGATTGGAAGACAATTTTTCAAGATTTCCAGTTTTATCTCTGATAATAAAGATGAAAGAGATTAGATTAAATTAAATTTCTATTACATCGGTGAGATTGACACACTTATTGTATTGCATGAAAACGAGATTCCAAATCTCTAAGCAATCGCCGAGAGAACGTGATTGTGGTTCCAATTGGAAATGAATCTCTGAACAGACACCACATGGACCCGATTCTCCCATTTCCCAGAAGTTTTCCTTTACCCCTAAGGGTATAAGACGATCCTGCGGTAAACTAATCAATTATTACTGAGAAGGAACTTGAAGAAAATCAAATTAAAAACCAACCCAAGGGATAACCAGATTTCCTTGGTCTCTTCGTCTTCAGCAATTGAGAGCTTTTCATCACCGGAAAAGTATGTGATCATCAATCGTTCAACAGGTAATTTGTATTCGTTTGTTATCAAGTCTAAAGCCATGGAACAAGCTTCTTTCTAATGATCAGAGAAAACAGGATTAGAACCACTGATCAAATCTTTAAGAATCCAAGAGATTAACTAAATCAAGTTCTACTTTACCTTGAAGTAATCGTTGAAAGACCAGTTCCCAAGCATCTCAAAGAAGGTGTGATGTCTCAAATTGTAACCAACCACATCGAGATCATTATGTTTACCACCAGTACGAATGCACTTCTGACTAGAAACCGCTCGTTTGAGATGATTAAATTGATGATTATCTCCAATTTTCCCGATGAAAATATCCTTGAATTGATTCATTCCTGCGTTGACAAAAAGTAAACTCGGATCAGGTGAAACAACTGAACTACTCGGGATGAACTGATGTCCATGTTTGTTGACAAAATAGTCGATGAAACACCGACGTATCGACGACGATGTCCATTTACCAGAAACAATTGTCATAATAATTAACAGTGAAATCGGTTAAAAGAAAAACAAAATCACATGTTGAGAAGAAAAATTTTTCTTCTAATTTTTAGTTATCTAAACACTCATGAGATGGCGACACTTTCATAGAAATAAATTGTTGCAATTAAAATCTAATGGAAATATCAACAGATCTAATTGAATAGTTTCCAAACAATTAAGGTAAACAATCAATTACTTTTCTATTTTTCTAAATGACTGCGAGAATGATCAATTTGATTAGACAGAATTAGTAATAATTAAAATTACAAACAACAAGAAAAAAAGACTTTTATTTTCACGAAACCATAATTGTAATCAAATGATTTTCAGTTAATTAGTTAATCATTTGTGATGTTAGGCTTGAATTGAAAGTTGAAATTGTTACTTTTTTTTATTATGAGATGATGAGAGTTGAATTAAAATCAAATGAGATTTTCAATGAATTTATAATTAGAACACAATCCAAGTTAATTAACCAGGATTAAAATTTTTCTCTTTCCAAGATTTTAAATTTCCTCTGAACAACAATCTTGAGCTCGAATGGAAAACAAATCTAATCCTTTTTCGGCTTATTTCGGATGAAAAACACAAGGAAAATCGTATAAAGTATGAAGGCGACAGTCACGGCAATCAAACAGTACATGAAGATGCTAATTTCCGGGTGTCGATATCGGTTCTTTCGAAGCCATTCCAGAACTTCCTCCTCCTTCATTAAATCTCCTGAGGGCATGAAAGGAAAAAAGTTATTAATCTAATTTGATTATTCCGACATGGTGAATATACGAACCTCTGTACATTGAAGGGAATCGTTTACGGAAGAAAACTAATGATGGAAGTGCAACTATTCCGTATTTTCGAGCATATCGAGGGTCACGAATTTTAACGAACATTATGTCCAAATCGTCGGCCTCATCGTCGATTCTTTCGAGTTCTTTCAGAACTTCTTCACAATCGTAACAACCATTTTCGTCTAAAGGTAATGGATTGAAAAAAAGATTAAGATACAATCGGAATAGTCGAGTTTGAACTTCGTTCTTACAGAAATAAACGGCGACAAAATCGTTCTCCGTTAATATTTTGTCGAGCATCTTCCTGTTGACCTCTTCGATTTCATCTTTCAATTCGAAAACATCTTCACTGGTCAACCATGAAAGGACTTTTTCTTCTTGCATCAAATCGCCATCATAAAAGATTGGAATCTTTTTCCGGAAGTAAGCAAGTGAAGGTACTTGGTGAGCTTTATATTTTTGAGCAGCATTTTGATCATTAACTTTGACAAAATCGATACCATAATGGTCAAGTTCATCGTCAATTTGTTCCAATTTGTTAAGAGTCTCTGGACACTCTATACAATCATCATCGTAAAAGAATACGGCCAAAAATGGAGATTCGTCTACGAGTTTATCCAACATTCGTCCATTAACATCTTCAATTTCATCCTGAAGTTCCCGATTGTCATCATCGATAAGCCAATCGAGGACAGAATCCTCATTACGAAGATCACCTTTAGGAAGATGATTAAAAAAAAGATAAAGAGAGCAAGTTAATTTTCGGTCAACTATTAATTAGTAATCTTAATCAGTACCATCAAAAAGAAGTGGATTTCCATTTCTAAAATACATCAAGGCTGGAAAATTTCTGATTCCATATCGTTTCGCCAAGGGAATGTCTTGAATCTTTACCATGTGAATTCCGTAGATATCACATTCATCGTCGATATGTTCTAACTCTTCTAGTACGATATCACAGGCTCGACAGTGAGGTTTGTCTGTAAAAAGCACAATCAAAATAATGAGTCTTTAAATTGTCACCAACTGATCAACTAAAAGTCCAGCAAAAACTTACAGAAAAAAGCAACTAAATAATGTGACGATGAGATGAGTTGTCCAAGTAGTTCACGATTAACTGATTCAATTGTGTCTTCGGATCTTTGTTGAATTAACCATTGAAGGACATCCTCTTCCGCCGATATGTCACCAGAATAAACCGATGCTGTACCTTTCTCGAAGTAAATTAATGAAGGAAATGTTTTACATCCATACAATTCCGCCATATCAGCATCTTTGGTCTTGACAAATGCGATCCCGTGTTTATCGGTATCCGTGTCAATGTTTTCCAGGTCATCTAAAACGGCTTGACATTGTTCACAGTCGTCCGAGTCTATTGGTTACCAATCGATTCATTTACATGAAAGGATTCAGGGTGGGACAAGGTAAGGAGGAGGAAGGAGGGTATGATCACAAAGAGGGTTCAACATTTTCATTGGTTGTTGGGAACACAAGGAAAAACATACAAACCAAATCAATATGATATCACAATAAGAGCGCTTTGTAATTTTAATCACGAATGATTAACCTAATTGTTTACTAGCTTTCAACTTTCTGATCAATGTAAATATTTACACTATTATACAAAAGCATAATGGTGCAAATTGGTTGATTGTTAACGATAAGAAACTTTCAAAATCTTATATCAATAAGATTTTGTTTCTACCTTTTTCTAACTAATACATTACTTAGATTGTCCAATATAATGTATTAGCATTGATTGTTGTTTAATTGTTATCGATTGTAGTTGATTTACTTACAGAAATAAACTGCAACATGGTCTTGAGTTGCCAAAAGTTTTCGTAATATTTTTCCATCGATCTCCTCGATCATGTCCAAACTCGGATCTTTCATCGATATCAACCATTCTAGAATTTTATCAGATTTCTTGAGGTCACCTGGAGGGTAAACAATCAATTTGGAGGATGAAAGAAAAGACAATCAATAAATCAAAGCGAAAATAAGCAAAACAAGATGATAACGATCATTAATCAAACGAAAACTAATGTTTATGTTTAGCTAACTGTTGATTTTGCTGCGAATTGCGTTAAATTGATTAATTACCAGGATAAATGATGGGATCGTTTTCATCTCCTTTCTTGAAGAAAAGGAGAGCTGGTAAAGCGAAAACACCGAAAGTCTTTGCTAATTGTACGTCTTCAATTTTAACGAACTTGATTCCCGCTGAATCTGCTTCATCGTCGATCTTTTCGAGTTCGTCAAGTGCTCGGTCACATTGTTTACATTCAGTTCTCGAATAGAATAAAACTGCTAGATAATTAATTCGACCCAAGAGACGTTCAAACATTCGTCTATTAACTCGTTCGATTGCATCTGATGATTCCATATTCTCAGGTCGGGTTAACCATTCTAGTACTTCTTCCTCGTCGAATAGATCACCTTCGTATTTCAAAGGTTTTCCTCGGCGGAAAAACACTAATCCTGGTGGATTTCGAATTCCGTATTTTTTAGCAATCAGATTATCGGATATTTTAATCAGTTCGACTTCATAATCTGAACAATCGTCGTCGATGTTTTCTAAATGCTCAAGTATTTCCTCACTTTCGTCGTCGTTTGTTTTGTAAAATAGCACAGCGAGATATTCTTTCTCGTTTATTAGTCTGAATAAAATTTCGCGATTCACGTTCTCAATTGTATCTTCGTTTTTCTGCTGAATCAACCAATCTAGAACTTCTTCTTCGATGGTTAGATCGCCCTCGTAAATTGACGGAGAACCATTTTCGAAATAAACCAAAGAGGGTATTTTTGTGATTCCAATTTCCTTTGAGAACTGAAGGTCACTCGTCTTGACGAAATGAACTCCGATTTCATCAGTATCATCGTCAATCTTTTCTAACTCTTCTAGAACTTTGTCACATTCTGAACAATCTCCCTCATCGTAGAAAAAGACAACAATATTTGGAACATCTTCGATTAAAACTTGTAACATTTTTCGATCAACTTGTTCGATAATATCTTCTTTTGATCCCTTAGAGTCAATCATCCACTGAAGAACCGCATGTTCGTCCTTCAAGTCACCTTCGTAAAACTGAGGGAATCGATTCTTGAAAAATATGAGTGCTGGAAAGACGGCAACATTGTATTCCTTTGCCAGGTCAGTGTCTTCAATACGAACAAAGTCGATATCAGCTGATTCGGCAATGTGATCAATCTTTTCCAATTCTGTAAGTACTTTATCGCACTCAGAACAACCCTTGTCCTTGATGAATAGAACGGCAACATAAGATGACCTGGCCAATAGTTTATCCAACATTTTCTCGTTCAATTCTTCAATCGAGTCCCGTGAAGACAAGGCCTCTTCCGAAGTGACCCATTTCAACACTTCATCGGGTTTCTTCATGTCTCCATGGTAGACCGTTGGTTTGCCGTTTCGGTAAAGAACCAAACTTGGGAAAGCGTTGATTCCGTTTTTACGAGCCAAGTTTTCATCATCAGTAGTAACGAAAAGGATTCCGTGTTCATCAGTGTCATCGTCGATATGTTCAAGGCCAGTTAGAATGTCTGAACACTCTTTACAGTTATCGGGTGCATAGAAAACAAGAATATAAGGTGACTCCTCAATAAGATCTTCTAAAATCTCCTCGGTAACCTCTTCGATTGTATCTTCGGTTTTTTGTTTAATCAGCCACTCAAGTGCTTCTTCCTCTTTGGTAAGATCACCTTCGTACACGGTGGGCAGTTTATTCTCGAAATAGACCAGAATAGGAAGTTCGTCCATTAGTCCATATTCTTTGGCCAATCGATCGTCGTCAATTTTAACCAAGGGGATATCATATTTATCGGCGTCATCGTCAATATTTTCCAATTCTTTCAGCACGGTGGCACTTTTAGGTGAATCTCGATCGTAAAATAGGACTGCCACTGCATCGGCGGTTGAGATAAGTGTCTCTAGAGTTTTCGAGTTTACATCTTCAATCTCAACGGAAGCTTGTTGTTCAATCAACCACTTGAGAACTTCTTCTTCTTTGGTCAGGTCACCTTCGTAAACAGCGGGAACCTCATTCTCGAAAAAGACCACAGCGGGTAACTGATTCTTCAATTGATATTTTTCTGCTGCTTCGAGGTCATCAGTTTTTACGAAAACAATATCATTTCGATCACAATCATCGTCAATATGTTCTAACTCTCTAAGAACCTCAGCCGTCTTTCGATTAGAAGAATCGTAAAATAGAACTGCAATATGAGCTGTTCGCTCGATAAGAGAGTAAAGCATCTTATCGGAAACCTCTTCAATCTCATCAGAATTCAATTGCTTCTGTAACCAGATTAGAACTTTTTCTTCCTTTTCGAGGTCACCATCATATAGATTAGGAATTTGTTTCTCGAAATAAACCAAAGCAGGTAATTCATCATCGAGTCCGTATTCTTTGGCCAAAGCGGCATCGTCAATCTTGATGAACGGTAATCCAAGTTTATCACAATCGTCGTCAATGTTTTCCAATTCCTTGATTGCATCAAGTGATTTCTGATCATCTTTATCGTCTAATGAAAACGAGTCAAGGGAATATGTTAATTGTTACAATAAACTATCAATAGATTAATTTACTAATCATCATCTCGAATGTATCAATAGATATTGTTGTATCTTTTTCCAACTGTAAACAATTTTATTTTGACCTACTTTTAAATATATAACAAGGACTCTAGTTGTTTCCAATGGTTTAACTTTAGACAACAAGTAGTGAGTAAAATTAATAGTAGTTAATAAGTTCGAGCAAATTTCAACCTTGTTAAACTAATCATTCAGATCCAAATACACCTTATTAGTGACTATTTATAGCTTATCGATGATCATCAATACAAATCAGTCTAAATTGAGGATATAACGAGAAAAATTTTACTCAAATTGGCTTGAAATCTGATCATGTACACAAATGGTGTCTAAATTAACCTCAAGTCTTTGTCACAGTTAAGACGATTCAAGAATTCATTGAATAATTAACATTCTTTGCCATTATTATACTAGAGGGGATGCTAATCATAACTGAATTAAGATTGAAGTCTTTTCAGTTCTCTACAATCAAATCGATTGATTAAATAACAATGGATACTAATGGTGATGGATGATGAAGATTGATGTTGTCAATCAAGCAGATAAACTTGAAGATTATTAAATTGTTGACAGAATTGTCGATAATCAGTTGATTGAATTTACTTACAGAATAAAACAGCAACTTGTGATTTGTTGGCAACCATTTGATGAAGGACAACATCGGAAACATCTTCGATCTCATCTGAAGCTTGTTGATGTACAAGCCAGTCGAGAACTTGATCTTCTTTCGTTAGATCGCCCGAATAAAAGTTCGGTATCTGAGATTCGAAGTAAACCAAACACGGCATTTCGTGATTATCGATACCAAACTGTCGAGCGGCTTCACGGTCAGTAGTCTTAACGAAAAGCATTCCATGTCGTCGACAATCGTCATCAATTGTTTCCATTTCACGAAGGACAAGTTTACTCTTCTCTTGAGTGTCATCATCTAAATGGACAATTGAACAACTAATTAGTTAATTGTTCAACGAAAGGAAATGAAAATCTATTCGATTCTTACAGAAAAGTACAACCAGAGAATCTGATTCTTCGATGAGCGATTCTAGAACTTTAGTGGAAACATCTTCGATCTGTGATTCTTTGTCATCTTCTTCATCGGCAGTGTCTCGAAAATCAAGTAGCCAATCAAGAACTTGCTGTTCATCTTCCAGGTCACCTGAGAACGGAAGAGAATCGAAAGTTAACAAATTGAATATCGATAAACTAGTTCGACGGCGAATTACCTTGATAAACTATGGGAATTCTTTTACGATAATATACCAACGCCGGTAGATCTTCGAGTCCATATTCAAAGGCCAAACTTTGATCAGAAATTTTGACGAAACTGATCCCTTTTCGAGCGGCATCATCATCAATCTCTTCCAATTCATGTAATACTTTTTCACACTTTTTACAGTTATTTTTATCTGTTGAAGTTAAGCCAAGACGATGAAAAGTAAATGGGAAGATGAAGATGATGAAAATAAAAGAAAAGGAGGAGAAAAATTTTAAGACAAAAACAAATGAGTGAAAAAATTTCAAACAGATTAACTTAATCCCCACTGTGATTAACGAGTGATTAATCTTCATTTATATGTAATTTCAACTAGAGGAAAGTTTTGTTGATATTGTTCAGCATTTTGGGTTTGCAGTCAATTTGATTGTTTCACATGATTAATTTAGCTGGACAATTAACCATCTCCCAAATCTTGAGCGTTAATTGATGAACGTGATGAAATTATTCACCACTGATCAACATGATTTAACCCTTAAGATTGTTCAATGCAAATTAAATTGTCGCAAAATTAAACAAATTAATCAGTGAGAAAAGTATTGATCAGAAAGTTGATATTGGGATTAATGCATGATTCAAATTGTAATTCATGATAATCTAACAATTTAAGCGCTCTTATTGCTAATACCTATGTTAGATTAGGCAAATACTTGTAACAATTAGGATTTGGATTTGGATAATCAATTGATAATAATAAAAAAAATAACAACAATAATAACAATTGACACAATTTAAAGGATAGGAGATGAAGTGATTTGGATTGGAGGTAAATTGTAGCTAGAAAGAAAGGGAAATTAACAATTAAACTTCATTTGGATTGGTAAATTGTCGTGGTTTTTATCATAATTAGATGTTAATTGTTACTCACAAAATAAAACTGCTATGTATTCATGGGTATCAATATATTTCTGAAGATTTTTGGAATTAACTTCTTCAATTTTTTCAGGAGAATCCAATGAATCGATTGAAATTATCCATTCTAATAAACTTTCCTCTTTTTCCAAGTCACCTGATAATCAATAAATCAAAAGAAAAAATCAATTAGTTTCACTTATTCAGGTAAATCAATGAAAGAAATCAGTCAATTATCACTGAGCAATTAAACAACACAAAAGTCTCATAAAAATCCCAAAGACAATTTCGATGTCACTTCAATATTGACCAAGAGAAAGACATACAGATCTCTATGTATAGAATTAGTTAATTGTAATCAACTTAATTGTTATCATACCTTCGTAAAGTGTAATCTCCTTATTCTTGATATAAGCCAAACAAGGGAAATCAGTTACATCAAATTTTTTGGCTGCTGCTCTTTCTGATGTTTTGATGAAACTGATTCCAAGTTTATCGACATCTTCATAAATCTGATGACAATTGCGAAGGAAAAGAAAACAATTAATTCAATTGTAATCATCAATTACTTTCTCCAGTTAATTACCTTTTCCAATCCATGAAGGAGATCTTTACATTCTGTGCATGATCGTGTATCTGTAAGTATATAAATGAACGCAACAATTAACAAACTTTGAAGAATTGCGATTTAGAACATTTGAAAAATTTTCGACTTCGAACTTTAAATTTTGAGTGATGAACAAAAAAATATGATACAGTTAATGTTGAATGATACGAGAGATAAAATAAGTTTCCCTCTCGCTGTTACATTTGATTGGCAACATTTGGCACTAATTTAACTTAAATCAACTCGAATATAATTAAGCAACAATTAACTGATATTATTACCAGAGAGCTGATAGTTTGTTTATCCTTAACAAGAAACCTTGGTATCTCAAGTCGCTTGTTTTTCTGGTTCACAAACCAGAAAACCCAAAAATAAATCCAGTTAACCTTTACCAATACGAACAACAATTAACAACAATCAACTATCAGTAAATATGATGATGATTAAAAGATACCGTTAATGTGAATTAATAATAATAATCCTTTAACATGATCACAAGTCATTGTTGTTAATTGTTTTCATTGGTAAACAGTTAAGATTGACATTGATATTTGTTAACAAGCAATTAAGGTCAAATTGTTAAGCAATTCCAATGGTGATGATGATTAGTTAATTGTCGATTTACTTACAAAAGAAAACAGCAAGTGTAGCACCGAAATCAACTGAATTTTCAAGTTCTTTGGCACTTAATTCCTGAATTAACTCCGAGGGAAATGGTTGCTTTCGAGCATAACAATTAGGATTATCACAAATTAATATAAAAAGAGTTAAAATTAATTGTAAAATTTTGTGTGGATAAATATTCCTACTATAGACTCGGTGTAACTTCATGTCATTGAAATGGAAACAATTAAATACATGAATAGAAAATTAAATCAATCGGATGGTTGATTGATGGAACAGAAGAAAACAAATCGCGAACAATTAAGACGAGAGAGAAAAATGGTTAATAGACACAATTAACTAATACGAATGATTAACAAGTACGTGGTTAACACGTACTCTAAACGGTGATGAACGTGAACTCGAGATGATGTATTAGTATCACAAAGTTTTCTCAATGAAGATGAAGATGAAGAGATCACCAGAAAGTTGATTGTTGCCTAATTTTTGGTGGAAAATGTTGATTAAATTTCTGTTTGTTGATTGAAGATGAAAGGGAAGGAAAAGAAAGGCAAAAATCGAGAAGAAACTGGAAATAGGATGAAGATGATAATTCGAAGACAAAGTTCTAGGGATGATGTTCTATTCCAGATTCAATCCAAATTTAGTTGTAACAACTAAAAGTTATATTCGTAGCTTATTCTCTTTCTCATCTTCATACGTAACATTTTCTCCCTCTTTATCTTCATATTCTTTATCATCTTCATCTTCTCTTCCATTTGAATCCTCCCAGTGTCACAACTTCCGTTCTACTCCATCGTCAACCATAATATGAGCTCCTCTTAAGTCAAACGTTTGTCTCTCCTTTTTATTTTCATCCTAAAAGAATGAGGATCAAGATGAAGATGAAGATGAGGTTAATTAACGCAGGCTTAACATGTTGCCAGCTTAAAAGTGGATTAAGATTAACTAGGGGAGTCAAGTTTTGTTTCTTGTTATGTTGTTTTGTCAGTGACAATGAATGTTAATACATATCAGTTGAAGGATTATAATTCAGTATGTAAGGTATTGGGTTACTTTTTTCATGATGGATTAATTTACAGTTTTTTTTTACATTAATGGTCAATCGGGTTTGACTTTTTATACTTTTCTTTTACTGTACAGAGTCAAGATACTGACCAGTGGTCATTTAGACTTTATTTTACTCATGTTGTTGTTGTCTGACTGTCCAAGTTTGCCATTGGTTTGCAAAAAATGGTGCAATGTAACAGCTTCGAGCGGACCATAAAGTACGAGCGAGTTTTTTCCGAAATTTATTGGTTGTTTTATTATCGTGGGTCCTTTGGTCACGGTGATGGCCACACTTCTTGGAACTCATTTCATTAAGGCAATTGTAGAAGGCTTTTTTCATGGTACATTTAGCGTAAATGTTTTCTTCTTTTCCACTCAAATAGTCAAGAAATTTGGATACTTTTAATAGGCTATTACCACAGTTCCATAGGGCCACTTTATGACAGTCGTTTATTTTACCTGACAACAATCAGCCAGCATCTCATTAGTAAATTAACAATTAGATTTGGTTATATTAGTTAGGGGAACCTGTTTATCCGAATACGAGTTAATTTAAGTATAAACCAATTCCAATCGAGGAATCGGTTCAACTTGGTGAAATTATTGTTTTCTGTCATCAAATTTACAAACTATTGTTAATTAATGGAATTAATACAAATCAATAGTGAAAATAAGAAATTAGAGTGGATTTAATAATATTAATTGATCAAGATCGGCTAAATATTTCTCTAATTAATTCTTTCACTACTAATTGTTATCAACTATCGAGTTTATTAAACTTAGAACAACATTATCAATCCTAACTATCGATTAATGAGGTAAAATCTAAATTATGTGAACAAAGAGATAATGTTGACTAATTTAAGGTGAATATAAAACTATCGAAATTGGATCGACTCAATTCTCAGTAGATTATAAATAATTAAAGTCACTCAAAATTAGTTTTAGATCTTGTGTAACAAACTGATAGTATTATTTTCTGAAAAAAAAGGTTTCAATTTTTGTTCCAAATCTGATTAATTTTGAATCTTTAAATTTGACAGAACGATGAATAGTTGATCGGGTTAATTAGACTTGGTTGAGTAAAGAAATAGACACTTACCATTATAATTGATTGTTTCGAAAACATCATTCTTAGAGAGATTCGTCATCTCGTGACTGTTTTTGGGTCTATGTTGATATTCACAAGTAATTAAGGTAAAACTGGACACAGAAAAGTAAACAAAAATGGAGAATTGAAATACGAAAGTGGCCAATATCATATATAGAATAACAATTACGAGGTCAATACGGAATAAAAAAAAAGTCAAAATTAAAAATGAAAGAAAAAACCAAAAGGTAAAAACATAAGATGAACTCTTACCTTAAGAAATAAATGAAAGCCAACGGACTTGAGGTAGTTAAAGGCCACATTGTGGGCCGACAGTATCGCTGATTGTTGACCTTTGGTCAGTTTCTTTAATGTAATCGAATGGACCAGAAACCAAAACCGAAAAAAATGAAAGAAGGAAAAGTTAACTGGACAAGAGAAATGGGATGAGAAGAGAAAAGAAAAGAAAGAAAGTGAAAAGAGAAGAAAAAAATTCTAAGAAAAACAGTCACATGATCTTCGTTTCCATGGTAACGGTAAACATTCACGTTTGGTGATTGTTGTTTTCTTTTAAAAAGAATCTTTTTCCAATCGATGATTAGAATTTAATTTGCTCTTGTTTTCAACTTGCAATTTAATTAATTGTCTTCGATTTAAGTTATTAACCAATCAGTCATGTTACAACCTTTTGTAAACTCGCAACTTTACTTGGAATCTGCTCTTTTAAGATCATGTGTTTACCGGTTAGGGTTTAATGTAAGTAGAATTGTTTAATTTTGTCACTGCTTAATTGTCGATTTAATTTACTATGATTATTATTATTTTTTCATTTTAGAATTGTAATACTATCAGTGTTAGAAATGCCCACAACAAATCAACACCTCGAGATAATCAAACTATGGGAAGATCACAAACATATGGAAATAAACCTAAATATATGATATCTAATTCATGGCATGATTTTCATTTTCCTCCATCTGGATCACTATTTAAATCTGATTTAGTTAATTCAAGCGAATGGTCATTGGTTTATCGTATTAAATGGTCAATAAAAGTGGTCTATCTGATCCTCTATGGTCACATTGCCGTTTCGGTTGGTTCATTAGTCATTTTGTATAATATTTTTGTAAAAGGAAAAAAGTTCTACAACCAAAACATAACCAACCAGTCCCTTGTAAATGCCGGTATAATATTTTGCTGTTCTATGTTCATTTCATTAACAATATTGCTCATAAATGCATTTAGAAAGGCTGCTATTCGAGGATATTATTCGCCCAAATATCAAAGATTCCTGTTCATCCGCCCTAACCTTTTAACCCCATGGAATGTGCGTAAACTGATTGTTGCCCCTGGTGTAATTGAATCCACTCAATTAGAAAACTTTAACCTTTTTAGGCCTAATTGCAAAATCCAAGACACCAAAGCCTACATTTTTAAAAATAATTTCTATTATCCAGCTTATTATAATGCTCTGTGTGGCTTTACATCCGTCAAGAACTTAGCTGGCCTCAAATACGATCCCGATGAGGTTTTCAGACATAATTTGAAAGATGGGATTTAATATTCAATATTTTGTTATCAATTATGTGATCAGCGATATTGTAACTATTAAATTGTAAGTATTGATCTATTGAATGATTTAGTTGAATAGTAAAAAAAACTGTCGATTAGAACTCTTTTTGATTTTAATTTTTTACAAATCGAGTTTATGTTAAATAAATACAATGTTTTGGTTAGTGAAATTTATGGACAAGTTTTACAAGAGATTAAAATTTGAACCATCAATAGTTTTGATAATTTGGTCCATATGATTGAGCACTTGTCAAATACATCATATTAGCACCCGCCTGGTGGAGTCTCAAACTTTCATGGTGAGGAAGTGGAACGATTCTGTACAATCGACTCAGGGGATGGTCATCGGTTTGAACTGCGATGGTTCGTGGTTGAGGTTCAATATGTGGGAACTCTAGAGAATCGTAAGTCAAATCTTCGTCCAAGAAACGTACTAACAATGGATTTTCATGTGCGACTGGTCCAGTGGTTGGTGGAGGCAATGGCTGAATTGGAATCTGAGTTTGGATCTGTGGCTGAATTTCCGATTGAATCTCAGGCTGGATGTCTGGTTGAGTTTCGGGTTGAGCTTCTGGTTGAGTTTCACGAATCTCAGGTTGAATTTGTGTTTGAACTTGAGGTTGAATTTGAACCTGAGGTGGAACCTGTGGTTGAATTTGGGTTTGAATTTGAATTTGAGGTTGAACGGGTGTTGAAGGAAGTGACTCTCCGGCCTCGTCGTTATCGGTGTTTACTTCTGGCTGAGCAGGAGATGAATCTGTTTGTTGGTCTATTTGTTTTTGTTGTACAGTTTGTGGTTGAATTGGTTGAGCGGGTTGGACAAATTTCGCTTGTTCTTGTTGATCATCTGATGCTGATTGTTGGTCAGTTTGTACTTGTTGGTCGGAGCCCAATGAATCTGATTCGACTTGTTCATCTGAAGATTTTACTTGTTGGTCATCTTGTTGTCCAGATAAAAACTGTTGAGATACAGTTGCTGGCGCTTCGGTTGTAGTTGTAGTGGTGGTGGTTGTGGTCGATGTTGTTAAGGGGACTAATCGTTGTAGAGGAACAATCTGAGAACTTACTAGTCGAAGTGTTGATGGTAATCGAACTGATTGTCGAACTGAATTAGCTCGAGCAGCAGCAACAGGGGTCACTCTCGCAACAGCGATTCCAACTGGAGCAGTTGCACCTCCTTTCGTTGCAGACAGAGGAGTCAACGAGGCCAAAATACTCGGTCGAGCTGTCGGGGCTGCAGTAGAAACTGCGACTGGTCTTCGAGTCGTTGTTGTTGTAGGTAAAGCTGTGGCCAAAGTATTTTGTGCAACTCGGAGTCTGGCCAAAGATGCTGAGGCCACTTTCGATGCGACTTTGGTTGGAGTGGTCTCAGTTTGTAGAAAAACACTTGCTGGGATTCCGTTTACGTCCGCTGAGTTACCAAGACCTGGTTCGTTTGACCTGATTGCTGCTCGAAAACCATTAGCATCTGCAATGTATTCAACAGTACGATACAAACCGTCGGCATCTCGGTAACCATATCGACCTCTAACTGCACCATTGGCATCACCAGCTTCTTGACGGACTATTTGGTTACCAGAAACATCGGCTGTGTTGTATGCAAATGAATAAGGCGAAGGTGATGCTGTTGTTGATGAGGATGATGAAGATAATGAAGATGAAGATGAAGATGAAGATGAGGACAAGGATGAGGATCCAGCGGACCCACTGGAGGTCAAAGTTGATTCCGTTACCTGAGTATCGCTGCTCAATGAGCTTTCATCACCAGTTAATTTTTGTTGACTAACCTCACAAAAGCTCAAAGCTGCACAGCTCAAAAGCACAATTATCTAATTACAATTAAAAGTAAATCACAAAAAAAAAGAATCGGATCAAATTCAAAGTCAAATCTTATCAATTCTAAAAATCAGCAACAATCAACTAATTCAATAAAATTGGCGCTAATTCACAAACAGTCAAAAGCAACAAAGTCAAAAGTTTTTACTTCAAAAACTGAACAATTAAACCGATAGACTTTTAATTCAACTAAACAATTAACAACTAAAATCACATCTATGGTTAATTTTAATTGTCTTACAGAAATTTATATTAAATAATGAATAGTAAGTCTACTTACTTGAATAAATTTTAAATCCATTTGGTTGATTGTTGGTTAATTGTTGATGGATTAGTGTCTTCTCTAGTTTAACTGATGAGAATCGGTGATAAATTTGTTGATTGTGATTTCAATTAAAATGATCACGGAAATAAACAAAATTAAAGTGAAAGTGAATCAATTTCTTGTTACAACCTTTATACTGTTCCCAATTGATTGGGACAACACAAGATGACACAATTAAGTGAAGATGAAGTTACCTTAGATTGACCTGGTCAGTTGATGATGAGAAGTGGGAAGAGGATGAGATGAAGAGATGAAGAGATGATGAGCAAAAGTAGATGATGAAGATGAAAGAGAAAGTGATGGAGAGAGAAGATTAAATTCTGGATATATTAAGGATTAACTGATTTCTAAATCTCTCCAGGTCATTATGAGTGATTCTTGTGACGACCTGACACTTTATCCTAATCACAATTAAATTAACTAAACAAAATTTAAATGATTAACTCCAAATGTTACAATATCTAAATTGCTACTCGATTGATTATTTTTACACATTTCAAATCAATTATATCACCAATCAAGACTGATCATTGATTGCAAGTTTGGTTAATTATTGGTAACTAAGTTTGATTAGTGGTAAACATTAAATTGTTGATTATTGCATCAGGATAATTAAATTTGATTACGATTCAAATCAGATTATAGTTTTTCTGTCAGATTTAAATTGCCTTAAGCCTTTTAACTGTTACTGATTTTTAATTTTTACTTTTAATTGAATTTACCGAATTTTGATTAATTTCACTTTAAATTGTTACACACAATCAATTTAATCAACCAATTATTGATTATTTTGTCTCATCAAATTAATTAAAATTTGTCAACATTAGCAATCAATTGATCATTTATTTTGATAATCGATGACAATAGTAATTAGTTAACGTGTTAATTTAAGTTTATCAAAAAGTTTGATTATTTACAATTGATAGTTAATTGTTTATACTTAAATATTAAGGCGGTTAGTTGACGATTAATTGTTTGATTTAGGTTTTGATTTTTTATTAGTTGATTTTTCACTTGATTCACTTTGATTGTCTTCAATTGATTCTGGATTAGAGTTGAAAGTTTCATTCAAAGCTTCACGAAAATTGTTTATATTTGAATCGGAACTGAATCGAGAGTTTAAAATTTTACCAGTTGACAATTTACCCTTTTGATCAGTTAATTGTTGAGAATTTTTTGTTAATTGTTGATCAACTAGATGCTCATTAGGTTTGATATAAGTTACTCTTCCCTGATAACCAACAAATGGACTAGTAACTCCATTAGGTTTAGGGTTTACCGATTTATTATTGATTATTATTTTTCTATGGGTTTTATCAAATTGGCGATTTGATTGTTGTTGTTTAGATTGATTAAGACTCGAGATTGGGTGGGAATGAGGGTGTGCATGGGGATAACGATCAGAGATGTGGGAATGATGAGAGTGGACACTATGATTTGAGTTATTACTCTGATCGCTTCCGGTATTTAAATTCAGTTTTGTAATTGGTACAATCGGTTTACTCATTTTTGGCAATTTACGTTCAAATAGTCCAATGTTCCGATCCAATGTCCCTAATTCACTTGCTGACCACTTATCGGGAATCGACCTGACCATTGTGAATATACTTTTAGCTTGATTTAGTTCAATCTGAGATGAGAAACAAATCAAGAAATTAACAATCAAGCTTATCAAAAGGATAACACTTTTTAATTACTCTGTTCATTGTGTGTCTAACTGCTGTCCATCGGTCAGTATAATCCTTGATTAGCAACCTTTCAGCTGATTTATTTACATTGTGAAGGTTTTTCATCTTAAGGTTTTGAGAAGATAAAAAGTAAATGAAACAATTACCTTGATTACGATTAAATTGCTCAATATTAGAAATCGATACTTACAATGAATGTACCTGCTCCTGATAGACTAAGAATATCATCAATACCACTCATTGCAGTTTCGATTACTTTTGAATGTAATTCATTGAACAATTTAGGGTCAGCATCGGTTAACATTTGTAAACCAAGGAGACGGACAATGGGCTTAGTCGTTGACCCTTGGACGAAAACAGTGAATATAATAACCGCCATTGTCGCAGTGATGAACAACTCATATGATGGGATATCCTTAGGGTGCAACATAATTGCCAAAGCGAAAGCAATGGCTCCTCTTAATCCACCATAAGCCATGATGAACTGTTCTTGTCGAGTGATAGATCGAAGTCGATTCGAAAAGGTATTACAAATATACGTTAAAAAGTAAATACCTAAAACAATCAATAGAAATGGATAGTTAATCATCATCATTTAGGTGACACTATTTACTTAACTTACTTGCGAATCTATAAATTATACAAAATATCAACAAGGAAACTATGAAATTACAATTCCAAGTATGAATATCCCGGATTAAGATCATCCCAAGAAACAGGAAGATTATCACCTCTGAAATACTTGATAAAGTTTTAACAAAATACTTAATTGTTATGTTTGATTTAGATGATATATTGTGTCTTGCATAAGCGGCTTGAATTAATCCACAACAAGTAAGACAGATTATCCCGGAAAAGTGTAACAATTCAGCGGTGAAATATGATAAATAGGCACAAAGTATTACAATTAATGGCTCGATAACTGAATTAATCAAAATTAGATAAAACATAATGATTATTGAGCTAATTATCACAAAATCAAAGTCTTACCTCTAACCTGTGATGTATATTTGGTAATGAATGAAGTGAATCCACCGAAAATGATTCCAATGATTATCCCACCTCCTGAAACTGTGATGAAACTGAGAAATGCCAGAAATACATGATATAAACTGATGCCTGATGAGGCGGCAAATGTTGTCATTGTATTGTACATTGTCACCACAACAGCATCTTAATTGTGACCAAGAGAAAGACAATTAATCTAATTGACAACAATCTAACTCTCTCTTGGACTAACCATTGAGCAAGGATTCACCAAATACTAGGAAGTATAAAGCTTTATCAACGTTTACCTCTTGAAATATGGCGATTACCTGGTTAATTAATAATTGATAAATGATTGTTTGACTTAATTGTTCATGTTAATTGTTAATCAACTTACTGCAACTGGATCAACGGCTGAGATTAGAGTTGAAAAAGTTAAACATTCAATGAAATTAAGTCTAAATGGTAAATATAATCCAAAATTGGAGCAAAGGTAAATACTGATTCCAATCCCAATTATATTGATTATGGTTCCCTGTTAAAGTGATGATTAATTACAGTAATTAACTAATTACTTCGATTAGAATGACCTGAAATTGATTGATGACAATAATAGTGTTTGATTGTTTTCTTTTCGATGGAAAATTAAATATTAATTAGAAAGAAAAATGAAAAACTTGAAGATCTTGAATTTCGATAAAATTAAAGTTACTTTTTAATTCTGTTTTCAGGCTTGTGACCTGAAGACGATTCTAATCAAAGTTTATTATCTAAATCACAGGAAGATGATTATTACCGGATTAAGAGGCTTATTGGATCATCTTAAAGGTAATCAAAACGATTATGACCCAAACAATTTAAATCATTAATCTAAATGAACATTAACCTGAAATTAAAAACTTTCATCTTTTTATTTATTTGTTTATTTACCAATGAAACAAATATAATAATTAAAGTGAATTAAATTTAATCCACTTGAAAAGTTCAATCAAAAAGCAAAATTTAATCACTAAATTAATTATCACTTTACACGAAAATGATAATAATAGACTTGATTGTGGTTCAATTTAGACAATCAGTTAATCAACTAATTTTGTCCACTAACTATTAGTACAATTGTATTTAAGATCTGATCAAATTGCATGATAATCAAAGTGTTAATTGTGATTAAACAATCAAATCAATGTGTATTATTATTTGCCTGTCAATTATTAAATTGTTAATTAACATCCTAAAGCTAATTGTCCAACACTTTCAAGACTAATTTATTCAAACAATTGACTTTAATTTAATTCAGTTCATCTTTGACTTTTAAATTAAGGTTAATCATTAATCATTATTTATATAACTTTCACTATTTAGCTAAATTGTTAGTTAACATGCAAACATGAAAATTTCATATTTAATTGAATTAAATTGCGATTGTCAGTTAAATTTGATGATTTAAATGTTGATTGTTAACCCATTGAAACTTAATTGTAATTCTCAATAACAAGTTTCTCTTGAAATAATCCAAATTGTCACAAAATCAATAAGCTAATAGAAAGAGTTTAATTGTTAACACTTAACTTACCACAACCGCTAATAACATTATGGTGCCAATGTTTTTGAAAAAAGTTTTATCAAATAATTCATAAGCTGATTCCAAGATGATTCTGTTAATTAATGATTAGTTAATGGTTACAATTAATCAATAGGCTATTTTTTAATATCAAAAGCAATTTATTAATTGTTACTTTTGCTTCAACCGGAAGTTTTAATCAATTGTTTCCCTTACAATCACAGAAAAGTTAATCAATCAATAGCTTTTCATTTGGATTGAATTAATATTCTCACCGTAACCTTGATTGTTTGGGGATTATAATTAACAATATCAATTGATTGTTGATTGTTGATTGTAGATTGTTATACTTACGGTGGAAGGTAAAAGTAAAAAAACTTTTCGGGTGTAAATTGAGGTATGTAAGTGGATCCAGGAATATCTGCTAAACTTGAACAATTAGAATTAAAAAATTTGGTGACAATTAACTAATCATTAGGATAATTGATTAGTTTTTATTGTTATGATAATACCTACTGAAGGATTAATCCAACACAAGATCCAAGAAGGATAAGGACACTTTAATGAAGAAAATTTAATCAACCATAATCAAGGCGATTGAATAACATATTAAGTTAATTGTTGTGTATCAGTTGATGGTCAAGGGTTATTATCATTTTGTTGCTGTTGAACTGATTATCCGACAATCAGATTGTCTGATTACTGATAAAGGATTAAGAAGGGATTAGCTGAACTTACCATGATTCCGGGATTTGAGTCCTTAGCCAATGGGTATTGTGGTAAGACAGTTTAGCGAAAGCGCCGAGAATGAAAAAAATGACCACTACGAGATATGGACCAATAGTGTCCCACCTCCAACCAATTAAGGTAATCACAACACCTCGACGAGATGAATTATGTCCAACGAGTGATTGATCAACTGAATTAACTGCTAATGGAAATGCGATGATAACAAACAATAATCTTATCATTACAAAAAGATAAACGATAAAATTTGATAACATAATTGTAACGAGAATTGTAATCAACAAAGGGAATAAGTTAATTGTTACGATTAGAAGATGACCCGAAATCTGATATTCTTAACACAATTAGTTAACCATCACAAAGGTGTGACATTGGGTTTTGATCATTTAATGATCAGTTGATTAGTAACAATTAAGTCTAACCATTTCTTTGATTGTGTCTCCGTGTTCATGTTTACATTTGTCTCTGTAATAGTTTCTTGTTCAGTAGTTCAGTTTGATTCAGTTCAATCATGAACACGCCATTATATTGATTACCATGAAAATCGTTCAATAAATTAACTTGTATTATATTTGATAAAATGGTGATAAATACTTTGTTAACCTAAATTGATCATCTTTTTGCAATTCTAATCATTAAAGGTTACAATTAGCAAATCATTGTCAGTAGTTAATCAATTAACCATCTAAAAGATTGAATCAATATTAATCTTTTAACTTTATCCAATAATTAGCAACAATATTCTTAATTAAAACTCAATTAATCAACCATTCATCTTGATTTATTCATTTGACAGGTTCGTTGATTAGTTACAACTAAATTTGTACAATTAGTTTATTAATATTTTCATATTATTTTAATGATTTTGACATTTAATCAATTCCTCATTAATGATATGAGATTGATTTTTGTTGGATTATTGTTTACACTTGATTAGTGACAATTAGTTAACTGGTTTATCATTAATTATTTGTGGAAATGATTTAATCTTGTTTATCATCGCGCCGGTCATCAAATGCTACGTTGATATCAGAATCGGTTTCCATGGTTACTCAGCATTCTGACGATATTTCAATAATCTATTATCATCTAGATGGTAAACATTTAACTCCAATTGATGATTAATCTTAATCACTACAACATCTTATTCATTCATGGCGATTGATCATCGTATTGTTGATTAAATCAAATAACTGTGATTTAATTGCTGTCAAATTAAAGGTAAGATTAATAATTTATTTATATTGTCAATCAAGATTTTGATTGAATCGTTTATTGTTTTGTCATTTACTCAATGGCAATGAAGTCCAACAATTATCTAATTGTCAATGGAGAAGTCAATGAAACCATATATTAATTGGTGAGCAATCAATCGTGATTAAGAACGAGGTTGGATCATAAATTGATTATTGTGTAATCTTGTCAAATTGTCTTCTAATTGTTAACAATCAGTATTAGGAGTTATGAGATAATCGATTGAGTTTATTGAAAGTAATCAATGAAAATGAGACAATTTAAAACTGTAACCAAATCAATTGACGAAACTAATGTAACAACAATTGATTTCATTTCCATGATTGATGATTAGAATACAATAAGATCAATTAAACTTTCGTCTTCTAATTAAACTAATTAAGGATGAAATTGATTCGTATCATTGTCGAGTTGATTAGAGTTAACTCTTGACTCTTTCAACTAATTCCTTTTCTCTTGGTAACCAAAACTTACCCTCAACAATTAACAGAATATCAAATTGTCGTTGATTATATTAGATCGAAACTAATCTGGTAAATTGATTAATATCTAACCCAAGAATTAGCAGATAAACAATCAAAGACGAAAAGTGATTAGTGTTTAGGTTTTTTCTTTGTTTATTTTGTTTCTCGCTGCTTGTTCACAGAAACCAAACTGATCTTTTTCCTTGGGGCATAACAACCGATGCGTTTTTGTTTCTTTTTGGTTCCATTGTTTTTGTCTCTTTTTTTTCTTCAATTAATTTTCCCTTTTTAATTAATTTCTCATCAGTTAATTGTGGACAATCAAGATGCCTGGAACTTGCCCGAGATGTGAGAAGACTGTTTATTTCAACGAGGAGAAAATGGCGATTGGCAAATCATTTCATAAATCATGTTTTTCTTGTGGTGAGTAACCTTTTCATCTGGTCCATGTTGTTGTTGCTCTTTGTTTACAATTAATCTGATTCACTGTTTGATTGATCAATCATCTTGATGTTGATTCGCTTCCTACAATCAATCAAATCACTTTTCTAATTGTAACAGCTGATTAATTATTCATTTTTCGCCTTTTCCTTTACCGGTTATCTTGTTGTTGTTCAGTTTTGTTTTCTTGCTTCTCTTTTCAAAGTGAATTTGGATTATCTTTTGTTATTCTGATTCCATTAATTAATTAATGGAATCAAATGTTTACTATTCATTTGGATTAACTTTTTCTGCTTCTGGTCAGTTAATTAAGATAGTCTATCTTTCTGCTGGTGGTCTTGCTGATTTCATTTATTTCTCTTCGTCTCTTGTATTCTAATGTGTCTCAACCTATTTCAAGTGTTTACACTTTACTTTGAGTAAACATCAATCATTTGATTAATTTGATTATCTTTTAATTGTTTCCAGCAAATAAATCATGTAATCGTAAGCTCGACAGTGGGAATTTAACGACTCATGATAACGATTTGTACTGTAAGGTTTGTTATGGAAGGTTATTTGGACCCAAAGGTTATGGTCATGGAGCTGCTACGGTTTTCCTTACAATGGATTCTAATACCAATGGAAATGGAAATGGAAATGGAAATGGCCTGACAAAGGACAAAGGGTCATCTTCTTGTGATGATAATCCTCAAGTTGAGCCACACGTTAAACCAGAACTTAAGCCACAAACCAATGGAGGATCGAATGTTACAAATGGAAACGGAAATGGATTAACCAAAAACAACCGATCATCTCCTTTACCAACCGTCAAAAAGGTCAACATGACCTTTGACAATTTCGGTAATCGTATCGATATATGTCCAAGATGCAACAAACAGGTTTACTTGGCTGAGAAAATGATGGGAGGTGGAAAGGTAATCACAATCTTCACTTTGTATTCTTATCTTTCATAATCCTAATCATTTACTATCTTAATCATAGGCTTGGCACAAAATGTCGTGTTTCAATTGCGCTGAATGTCATAAAAGACTCGAATCAACAACACTCTGTGAGAAAGAAGGGGAAATCTACTGTAAAAGTAAGTCAACAATACGAAAGTATCAACATGTAGTTGAATCATTTGATCGTTTATTCAATTGTCACCATTGATTTCTAATTCAATTTGATTTTCTTTTCTTCCTTCCAATCAGCTTGTTATGCTAAGCAATGGGGACCTTCAGGTTATGGTCATGGTATTAATCCTGGTGTTCGTAAGGTCGATTAATCGATTGATCCACTGATTGTCCAAGACCAATGTGCTTAATCATTCAATCAAATCATCTCGACGCACGAAAGAAATTAAATTGTGATTACCACTTCAATTTGTTTTCCAAAGTAACACATCCACGAATCTGATTAGAACCATTTTTCCAAACAATTATCATTCCTTGGAGATCATCATTTTACTTGATTAATTAATTCCAATGATTTAAATAACAACAGCTCAACTATTTAATTTAATGTGACGATTGAAAAAAGTTTTTCAATGAGAAAGAAATTTATTTAAAAAAAAGCCATAGAGCTCTTGTAATTAGTAAATTGTGATTAATTTTAGTTGATTGCAATGAGATTATCTTCAAGTGTTCACTTAGATTGTTGCATTAGTTAACTAACTTCAATAGTTAAATTGGACTTGAAAAATATTGAAAGATATCAAAAGTTTGAGACAATCAAATGATCAAGAATCGTGAACAACTAATGTTAACAAAGGCCTAAAGATTTGAAAAAATTGTAACAATTAATATTTTGTTTGGAAACAATAAAAATCACCTTAGGATAATCAATTGCGTTCATCACTTTTTCCTCACCTAATTAAAAGTCAATTTCGAGATGACCATTGATAAGTAACTCGAAATACTTGAATTAACTAGTAAAACCAGTTAGTTGATTTCACTTTTTTGTGACTTTCATTTTCAACGAAACAGTAAAATTAGGAAGTAATTTAAGCCCTTGAGTCGCAATTTAATTGTTGGAGGCTCATCATAGACATTTAACAGTAAAACTCACAAATGAATATTACGAATCCAATTGGATTTCCAAAGAGACTTCCAGACCTACACGAAGTTTATTATCAAAAGTTGACAATTATCACAAATCATTGGAATTAAAAAAAAATGATAAACAACAATTAACTTTTGATGAGAAAATTTTTTAGACAAAAAAAGATGATCAAGTTAAGAGGATTTTCTGCCACTAGATGGAAGCACAACTTCAATTTCTTTCGAAAACAAATAATTTTAATCGTCCAGGATGATTTGAATTATTAGGATTAAATTAGAATTAAAAAGAAATAGCTGAAATCATCAACAACCTAATTAAAAGAAAAGATTTTTCAATCAATTAGATTGTGCAGGTTGATTAAAAGTCCTCAGAAGTTGAATTGAGGCTTTGGGATAGAAAAAGAAAACAGAAAATGAGAAAGAGAGCTGAGCCAAAACAGGAAACTAAATGTTGAAAAGATCAATTTTGAACCTAAAAAACTTTCATTTGAAGTTTAATTTTCTTTTTAATTTATCGAAAAAGTCGAGAAAATTATTATTAGGGTTTTTTACTTTTCCAACAAATTACTCAAGTTAATAAGTGACAAGGTTGACATTCACCGTTGAATTCATAGAAAACAAAAATAAACAATTAGAAAATCAATGATATCTTATATTTTATTATTGTTACCAAAGCGATTGGTTAAAAGAGCCTAGAAGTCTGGGAAGGAAGAAGTAAAGAGTCTTTTATGGAAATGCCCTCATATGACCTTGAAACGCGTTCTTTTACCAATGACCTAAACTGACTATTCAAGTCTTGAGTTTCTAGGACTAATAGGTACAGACAAAATCATAGAAAATATTAGACAAAATAGCTGGAAAGCTCTATACATGAATCTCATCTTCCGGGTGAACTGGAAGCGGAATTGCTTAATTCTCAATTCGATCTTTTGGAAAATTTTCTTGTTCAATTTTCCTTCAATATAACTTTAATAATCTCTCTCTCTCTCTCTCTCTCTCTCTCTCTCTCTCTCTCTCTCTCTTGTGATTCTCTTTGATTTTTTTCTCTTTCTTTGGTGAAAAAAAGGTAAATCTTTTCTTCTCTTGAGGTTTTGGAGAATTAAAAAGCTGATCCACAAATATCATCATCCATTTTTTTATTTTCGGGACCGACGAAAGTGCGATTGAATGATGACGAGACGAAAGAGAACAGAAACAAAAGAACAAGTTGAAAAAGTTCTTACACGATAATTGGAAAAGTATTATCAACATAACCTAATTTTCCACCGCGATTATTATTTAATGTGATTGGACAAATATTGATTCATGTCTTTAATAGTGAACGAATCAAAGGCAAATGAATGATGAAAGGGGAGAAAATCGATCAATCGGTCGATGAAGAGTTGAATCGAAAATAGCACTTAATCGTGTCAGCTGACCGATTCAGTTTACAGATTTTACTATTTAAAGTTGATCAAACAAAGACCACGAAGAGCATCTCACACGATCGGTTCGAATAAGAAACGACAACATAACCGTTTGTGGAAAAATAAACAAACGAAACTCGTTGTCTACTTGATTTAATCAAATAACTTTTATATTATTGCACAAAATTGTTACATATTAGTATCGTGAGAATAACTAAAATTATGATTCCTTCATTTATATTAGACTGACTCGAGATAATTGTTGATCCAATTTAGGAGAAATAATCTTCGTATTTACAATTATAAAAAAAACAACAAGTTCTAAAGCAAAGATAAGTTAAACATGTTCGAGTCAATCATTTTTCTCGTTCATCTTGATCGAATCAACGATTGATATTGACTTTCCTAAGGGCCCTTCGTCCTCCACAGGCTCGTATTTCATTCAGTAAAGCATCATGAAAATCTCCTTTGGATGCTGATGAGCCACCGACATTCAAAATTGTTTTTCTAAATTTTGGCACACTTTTCGAATTGGGTCTTTCTTTTCCGTTCGTTTGGTCGTTACTAGATTTACTTCGTTGGGTGGATGCGTTCGTGTTTAATTTACTCGCAATTTTGGTTGCCTTGGGCATTGGAGGCGGTGGAGGTGGAGGAGGAGGCGGAGGCTGCGAGACGATCAATGGTAAAACGGGCAAAGGTACTTTAGGCTTAGAACCTTTTGGCTCCGTCGTTTTAGTTGGAATTATATTGAACATCGGGCTGATTGGATCAACCTTAATCGCCAATGTTTTCGGTGAAGGTTTAACAGTGTTGATTATCTCAAGTTTTGTATTAGTTTCATCAGATTGTTTCTGTTTACCAAGTTGATTTGGTTCAGTTTGTTTATCACTTTTATCTAATTGCTTAGATTTTACAAATGTTGTCACTTGAATTGGAGATTCACCCAAATTGTTGATTCCTTTGATTGTTGTCACTGTATTACGAATAGAAACTTTTGAAGAGTCGCCATTTAGTTCAATTTGAGAGACACAACGATGACTTGAATTTGAGATATTAACAGTTTGAGACTCGTGGGCTGAGCCTCTGGAAGGCTCATGAGAAACATTATCAACATTATTTAGACAAGATAATTGATCTTTGTGCCTACTGATTCTCAGAACTTTCTCAATTTTTTCAGCCTTTTCAGCTATTGTTTCCCTGTCTTCAATGCAATTAGAAACATTTGAATAAGCCTGGCGAAAGCTTTTGGTGTCAGTTCCACTCCAAGAGGCGAGTCTATTCAGCTTGAAAGGCTGTGGAGCCATCACTGAGATTTTGTTCTGAGATGAATTGGTTGATTTAGTGTTGACGTTGTTATGACCGAACTCATTACAAGCCGATAAATTGACGTTTTTAAATGATGCAGTTACGATAACTGGTTTAACTGCATCACAATTTGATGAATCAAATCTCTCCTTGAAATCATTCGAGTTGTTGGATTGATAAATGTCCAAATTTTCGATTTCTTTATAAGAGCCAATCTTGAAATTCGTAAGTCTAACTCGTGGACGACACAAGTCACGAACAAGTTCACTTGAAACACTGTCACCATTATCTTCAGGATCATTATTCTGATCAATTCTCGGTGTCCTTGTCTTGACGTCCTGTCCAAACAAACAATCGTCTCTTTTTTCATTTCCATTCTTGTGACAATCAGTTTCTCCATTCATAATTGTTTTCATTTCGGAAACAATTGTGGGCGTCCTTGTACTTTCTATGGAAGATTCTTCTTCTATTTGATTGGCATCTGATGAGAAATCTTTATGATTGTTACTCGTTCCATCTTCTTGATCTTCAATTGAAATGGTTCCAATTGAAGACGAAAGCGATGTTTCTCTTTCATTTGATTCTTCAAATTCATCTGGAGAAATTTCATCGCTATTCTTAACTGATTTCTCACAATTATCATCATTTATATTCAAATGATTATTTGGTCTACATGTTGATTCCTGAGTAAGTATTTCACTTTCATGGTCATTCACTTTGAGACCACTTTCACTTGAAATGGTTGGTGTAACATTCGTGTCCGGCTCGACCTCCTCTTTCAATGGTTCGTTATCGAGAATGATACTTGGGGATAATTGATTTTCATTTGAAATACTTTTTGGATAATCGGTTTCATCGAATTGCTCATAATTTGAATTCAACGATTTTTCAGAATAACTTAGATATTTTCCATTCGCCAATGTCGGTGAATCCATTTCTTGAATTGTGTCGATTTGCTTATTTATAGTTTTACAAGAATCTCGGTCAAATCTTAGCGATGAAGTCGATGAATATGAAAGTGGTTTCATCAATAATCGTTTATTTGTCTCATAACTGAAACTTTCTTGTTCTAACTCATTCTCAGCTTCCTCAATAATTGTATCGCCAATGGCTGAATCACTCATGATTCCACTTCCAGGGAACTGAGTGATTCCATCATTACTCTTTTCTTCATCCATGGGGACATGAGAACAAGTTCCTGAGTCAGGACTAGGAATTGGAGCTGAATCACTTGCTTTCAGAATCGCAGCATCTAAATCGTTACATTCTGAAACCAAAGTGAATGAAGGTTCATCTTCCGGTTGAATGTCTCTACTTGATGCTCTTCCACCAAGGACTCGATAATTACTTTGTCTACTTGAACCGGAAGAAGCTGAAAGAGCGACACTTACATCACTCGAACAATCAACTGATTCACTTATTTCACTTTTATCTCTCCAATCAGGTGGAAGAGGAGCCTTGCGTTTTTTAACAATCCCCTTTCTCATATTCTCTTTGCGATTCAATTTATTCTGACCTGCGAGGCGATTCGAACCCTCTGATAACGATTTGTGAGATTCAGAAGAGATCATTGATTCATGGTAACCACTAGAATCAGACCCCGAATCCTGTCGATAGTGAACATTGTCCATGGAATTATTTTCTTCACATTCAATCGGTTCCTCATTAGAACCAATCTTTACATCATCGACATTCAATATTTTGGGAGGCAAAGGAGCCGCTCTCTTCTTGCCTCCTTTATTCATCTTAATTGCTACTTGATTAGCTGATTGTTCCTTTAAATTATTGAGATCCTGCAGTTGATTTTCATCGTTACCGTTGACGAGATGACGAGAAGTCGATTGTTCCATATGAGTCTTAGTTAGAAGATTAGTTGACATCAAGGTAACTTCATTAACTCCATAATCGGCTAAACATTTAATCGAATCAAGAATGAGCATTTCTTTTTCATTCTTCGCAATTAAATGAAACTTTGATGAGTCGAGTTCTTTCTCGTCACAAATTTTACTCTTAATTTGAGCGATTGTTGATTCAGGAGAAACACGAAGAACCATCAATTGATTTCTTGGTAAATTAACTTGTAATCTGAAGGTTGTTTTGAATGGCACATTTGATATGAAAGGTAAACCCTGATGATTAGAATTTAAATTAGTTGATTGGTTCTCATTTACTTTAACATTCATCAAGGGTGTAGACAATGTTGCAGATCTTTGTTTATTTGGAATCGAGTAGATGACTGATGAAGAAGATGATGGCATCGATTGGGGTAAATTCATTTCACTTGTTCCTGCGGTCGATCTGAAACTCGCCTTCACGGGCTTGGGTACAATCGCGATTGTGTTGACATCGAGTGAACCAATGGGTGTACTTGCTTGGAAGGAAAAACTATCGACCTTAACCCGATACTTTGAAGCGTTGAATTTACACTGAGTTGCGATGTTGACCAGAATGTCCATCATTGGTGTTCGCCGTTCAACATTGATAACAATTCTGTCTCCTTGTGGTAAACTTTTACCTCGAATCAGTTCGGGAGGTAAAAGTACAGTCAAATTCATTCGACCTTCAAGAAGTTCATTAATTGCACATGAATCATCTTCAGCACTCATGGTCAGTGAATTAGATGTAATAGAAACTGGTCTTGAGTTTTTAATTGTGTTCGATATTGATGATTGATTGGTCACTTTGGTGGTTCTTGTAGGTGGTGGGGGTGGTAGAGATGACGATTTATATTGATTACCACGAGGTAGAGTGTAACTGGACAAGTTATCAAATTCCTGTGACACTGTTGGTCTATTCAATGTGGATGATTTATCTTGATTGTAGGAGCAATTTTCTTGGAGAGATACTTTCATCTTTGATGATCTATTTCAATTAAACAGAAGAAAATGAGGATTAATTAGTTTTAAGTGTTGATTGTTGATCAGATATTCTGACGACCGTTAATGATCATGATGATAAAAGCAAACTGATCAAATATTAGCAACGATCATACTAATAACAACTCAACCCAATTATCAATTTGAATTTCAACTAATCGTATTGCAATTAGATTAGAGGAAACCTTATGAAAAGACAACTTGTATAACTTCAATCACAATCAGATTTAATTTGGTTAACGTCCGATTTACTTGGTAAAAGGTTTCCTTTCATTTCAAATGAAACATTTTCATGACACAATCAAATGGATCTAATTAATGAACGATCAAACAATGTGGGTAATTAAAGTTGTAACTGTAACCAATCAACACAAATTGATCAATTAACTAAACTTTTCAATCAAATTACCAATTCTCATTTTCATATACATACTTTTGTTGAAACAATTTCCACATTTTTATCCACTTTAAATGAGAACCTTAATTACAATCACAATAGAAAACAAATTAACTTTTCCAATTGTAGCAATTAACCTATGAAAATTAGACACAGAAAGGAAACAGTAAACTGATTACAATTAACCATTTAGATGGATTGAATGATCAACAAGGAAAATGATCAGAAAATCTTGTTAATTTAAACCAAAGAAATTGAAAGAAAATCATTCATCTCACCAGATGGCGTTTTCTTTGTTTTTTTCTTTCGTTTCAACGTTTAATTCAATAACGAATTCGTTACGAGCGTAATTTAAATTCAACGATTTTCTAATTAACAGAACTTGAAATGATTCTTTATCTTTTTTCCTGTGATTTTTTTTATAATTTTTTTGCTATTAACTGATTATTTTTATTAGAAGCTAATTAGATTAAGGAAACCTTATCATATGGAAATGGTAATCTTTTTATATCAATCACAATCTTATGACGTTTCGAGAAAACTGATCAATAATAATAAGTGAACAATTATCTTTATGAAACCATATTGAACAACATTAATTCAATGTTGTTCATAATCGTATCTTGAATAGTTAATATGTGAGATCAACTGTGCGAGTGTATTGTGCATGAAGTGATTAGTTGATTGCTACAGAGCAGAAAGATAATAATAATTACAATTGAAGGTTAATCTGAAGGGTCAATTGAATTGAATTGAATTGTATTCGAAAAAAAGAGAAAGTAAATTATGATGAAAATCCTTTAGTTCAAGTGACTTAATTTTAGTGGAATTATAATCGCTCATTTTTTCATTTGATTCGCAGTTTTAATCAACAATCAGTGTTGTTCATTTCTTGTTCATGATCAACATATACCCTCGGGAAATAATTTCTCTATCATCAACTGATCTATGATGAAAATATTAACCATTAGTTGAATTCGATATCATGTGAAACCATTAAAGTTTATGAGCTACAATTTGAATTAAATTGAACACAATTAACAGATGTTTCCCTGAGATTAGTTTCAGTAGTTAATCAACAAGGTTGAATTGATGAGAATCTGAAACATTCAAACTAACATGAAATTCCCATGAAGTAATGAATGAGAGATACGAGTTTCCATCTCTGTTGTTCAATTAAATTCATGGTTCAATCAAATGCCAATGAGGAAAATGGATAATGATGAATATTTGATGCGAAAATATTATTATTAGAAATGAACATCAATCACCAAACTAAAGATAATTATTTCTTCAAGTGATATCAGATCACAATTAACATTTACTTTTCTAATATTTGAATATGATAATTGAGTGAAGCTCAGAATGTCTATCGCTCTGAAACTCAACCATTCTTACGGTTTAGTAGATTGATTTGGTTCAACGAATTAATAATCACGTATAAACGATAGTGTATCTAATACATTACCAGTAGATACAGTTTTTCTGTTTACGCTTCGTGTTAATTGTCGTTAATTGTTATCCTGTTATTAGAAACAAAACAAACATGTTCTGTTTGTTTTTCTACACTCAATTCACTTGAAACTTTTAGGGTAACAAAATGGATCATTTAATGAAGCGAAAACAATTTGAACATTTAAAAATTGATCCACCAACTAATCTGAGACTTTGTTGGAATAACAATTTGACAGGAAAATTAATAACAATTGACAACGACAACGACAACGACCATTGGTAATCGAGCGAACTGTTTAATGAAACTAATCATCAAGATTCATTATTGTTTTTTTTTCGGGTTTATAATCAATTGAATTATGATATTAATTGTACAATGAACTTTTCCATCCAGGTATAAACCTTGATTGCGGGTTAACAGTTGACTCTGGATCATTTGAGATGAAACCTTTTCCGTATAATAATATTGATCCTAATTCATGATAACATGAAAACATTATCATCTATTATCAGATTACCTTTTCTCTTCTTGTAATAACTGAACCATTATTTTCATATATTGACTCTGAAATGCTCATTTGTTTTACTTTGGTAGACCGCATTTACCTTTGCCTATTGAGATGAGAATCAATAGTTGAATACTCACCTTAATTTGTTAACTAAGAGGCTTCGTGGGAAACATTGACACGTGAACAAATGTAAGCAGCTCATCTGATGCTATTATTAAAAGTTGGTGTTGACTTGGTGTTCCAGGTAGTTGATGAATTATATCATCGAGAACGATAATTGTCTGTCAATCTGTTGAGGTTATCACAACATTCAAATGTGTTAATATTTGATTTTCACTCTGTTGATAACAATTGTAGCTTTAAATAACATGTTAACCCTATTACTTTAGTCACGCTTAAGGCGAAAAGATTAATAAATAATCTTGTCAAAAACGATTCTCAGTGTTTGGTACCAATTACAATATAATAGTAATTTCGTTAGTTGATCGTTGACATAAATTAGGCTCAATTTAGATTATTATCGTTACTTAGTTGCCCAGTTCGTTTGTTATTAAGATGTTATCGTAAATTAATTCTTTGGCCTGATTCCGGGAATTATCTCCATGGCCTTAAGCATCCACACTAATCTCGTCAATGTAGTAACTCATTGAGTAATTTGTTGATTTATATGTATAAATGTTAAGACATTTCCCATGTGAATGGTGTCAGAATTTAACTACAAGTTGGTGACAATTTTTATGCTGAGAAATACTAATCATGTTCATCTTGAAATGTTGACTTACCAAATAACAAATAGTTGATCACAAATTAGGGCGATGATGAAGATTAAACATTGAAGGAGATTAACAACATGAGCTTGAAAGATGAATTAAAGTGAAATAATGATGAAATTCTGGCGATGGAAAATGATTGGAATCATGGTGAATCAGAATTGGAAAAGAAATGACAATTACATGAACACAAATCAACTGAACTCGTTGAATTTGAATAACAAACTTTCGGTGGATTAAAGAAACAAATGGAATGAAATATTTAACATAATTTCCAATAACCGGAACAAAGATTTATTCAAACTATCACTTTGATCATAGAAATGAAAGAACAGAAAGTTTTGTTGAATGAAAAGAACACAACAAGTTCCACTATAACCTGAACATTTAGAGAACAAACTGGATTGGAATAACGGTGAATAACCTTTTCCACTGAGAACTTGATACCAACTTGATGTTCTCTCTTCTACTCAACTAACACCCGCCCTTCTCTCTATTCATGTTTAGCAGGTCCAGTAACATGCTCTTGAAAAGATTCCAAAAATCCTGTTTACTCACTTGTTCCATTCCTTGACCAGATCTAATCAAATCGTTTCGTTGATCAACTGAGCGCCACTTGCCCATTAGAATGGAAATCAAATGGTCAACCTGAATGGGGAACAAAAGAAAAGGGAACAGAAAAATGGGTTCGATTTACTTTCGACTCTAATGCCATCTAGTGAGAGGAATTAAGGTGACATTCGACAAAAGTTTTGGGTGCAAATGAGAATTGGAAAGTTTGGTTAATTGGTTGATAAAGTTGCAACTTTAATCACCCACATTACTTGATACAATCGTTAATTAGTTGGGTTGGAGAGAAACCTTTTACCAAGTAAATCGGTCGTTAACCGAATTAAATCTGATTGTGATTGAAGTTGTACGAATTGTTGTTTCATAAGGTTTCCTCTAAATCTAATTGAATTTATATTACTTGCGATTCAATTCTCAACGAATCCATAAATTAATTGGTGAGCAATTAGTCTTGATTAAGATTGAGGTTAAATCATAAATTGATTATTATGTAATCTTGTTAAATTGTCTTCTAATTGTAATCAATCATTATCAGTAACTATGAGGTAATCTATTGAATTTAATGAAATTAATTATTAATTTAAAGAGACAATTTAAAACTGAGATTAGTTACTTTGATTTAATAAATGTAATAAGATTTCCATAATTAGTGACTAGAAATAATTATCGACACAGTTTCTTTTTCAAATTGATTCGTATCATGGTAATTTTTTTTAATTACTGATTTTTCATTAGTTAATCATGGGTAAGGATGAATCTATATTCCTAAACATGGACAATTTAAGTGACACAGAATTACATCTTGTGTTGAATTTAAATTAATTATGAACGAGTTATTCAATTTTGTGACGGTTTTATTTTCTCAGGCATTCGGGGCTTTTTCAGTTATCATTATCTTTGGAATTAATTATATTTTTAATTGTAACAGCTGATTAATTATTCATTTTTCGCCTTTTCCTTTACAGGTTATCTTGTTGTTGTTCAGTTTTGTTTTCTTGCTTCTCTTTTCAAAGTGAATTTGGATTATCTTTTGTTATTCTGATTACATTAATTAATTAATTAATGGAATCAAATATTTACTCGTCATTTGGATTAATTTTTTTTTGCTTCTGGTCAGTTAATTAAGATAGTCTATCTTTCTGCTGGTGGTCTTGCTGATTTCATTCATTTCTCTTCGTCTCTTGTATTCTAATGTGTCCCAACCTATTTCAAGTGTTTACACTTTACTTTGAGTGAACATCGATCATTTGATTATCTTTTAATTGTTTCCAGCAAATAAATCATGTAATCGTAAGCTCGACAGTGGTAATTTAACGATTCATGATAACGATTTGTACAGGGGTATTCAGCTATTCAAACAATTTTACCAATGTTTCTTGCGATTTTCTAAGCAATGATGAGTCGCAGAGACTCAACACTTGATTGGTATGTGTACGAGCAATACTCAATTGTCATATTGAAAGATCAAAGTCATTCAGGTCATTTCTAAAAGAAAGCGGTTCAAGGTCATCTGAAAGGAGATGGTCTGTTTTTTTTGTTAATCCATTTCCGTTTCTATCGACCCTCCATTTATTTATGGCTTTAGTTTTGGTTTAACTAGTGGTTCAACTTTAGATTTATCACCACAAGAACCTAACCTAACCAATGAACTGTGTGACAAACACCTCATATAACATATTCTCTCTCATGAAATTATCTTCAGATGACCTTGAACTGCTTTCCAGAAATGACCTGAATAACTTTGATCTTTCAATATGACAATTGAGTATTGCTCGTACACATACCAATCAAGTCTTAAGTCTCTGCGACTCATAGTTGCGTAGAAACATCGGTAAAATTGTTTGAATAGCTGAATACCCCTGTACAAATCGTTATCATGAATCGTTAAATTACCACTGTCGAGTAATCGGTCAGTTGAAATTTTTGTTTTCAACATAACGGATGTTTTTTTTGTTTAAATTCCAAAGATATTTCAGCAAAATATTCATCATGGGTGATGTTATCAATCCTCCATCTACACCTATTTCCCGACATTTCAGTCCTAATTTTCAGAAAATTTGTTTCTAATTGAAGCTTATAATAATAAAGTAATGGCATCAGTAAAATTAAACCAACGACAAATTTTTGATTTTTGATTTTAATATTTTCGATTGGTATTAGAACCCATTGTAAAAAAACCGTAGCAGCTCCATGACCATAATCTTTGGGTCCAAATAACCTTCCAAAATAAACCTTACAGTACAAGGCTATTTTTACCGATGTTTCTTGCGATTTTCTAAGCAACTATGAGTCGCAGAGACTTAAGACTTGATTGGTATGTGTACGAGCAATACTCGATCGTCATATTGAAAGATCAAAGTCATTCAGGTCATTTCTGGAAAGCAGTTCAAGGTCATCTGAAGATAATTTCATGAGAGAGAATATTCAGTAACACTAGTGTAAGGTCAAGTTAGGTTAGGTGTTTGTCACACAGTTCATCGGTCAGGTTAGGTTCTTGTGGTAATAAATCTCAAGTTGAACCACTAGTTAAACCAGAACTAAAGCCATAAATAAATGGAGAAGCGAATGGTACAAATAGAAACGGAAATGTCGTGTTTCAATTGCGCTGAATGTCATAAAAGACTCGAATCAACAACACTCTGTGAAAAAGAAGGGGAAATCTACTGTAAAAGTAAGTCAACAATACGAAAGTATCAACATGTAGTTGAATCATTTGATCGTTTATTCAATTGTCACCATTGATTTTAATTCAATTTGATTTTCTTTTCTTTTCTTCCAATCAGCTTGTTATGCTAAGCAATGGGGACCTTCAGGTTATGGTCATGGTATTAATCCTGGTGTTCGTAAGGTCGATTAATCGATTGATCCACTGATTATCCGAGACCAATGTGCTTAATCATTCAATCAAATCATCTCGACGCACGAAAGAAATTAAATTGTGATTACCACTTCAATTTGTTTTCCAAAGTTACACATCCACGAATCTGATTAGAACCATTTTTCCAAACAATTATCATTCCTTGGGGATCATCATTTTGCTTGATTAATTAATTCCAATGATTCAAATAACAACAGCTCAACTATTTAATTTAATATGACGAAAGTGTTGATCATTTTTTTCTTCACCTAATTAAAAATCAATTTCGAGATGACCATTGATAAGTAACTCGAAATACTTGAATTAACTAGTAAAACCAGTTAGTTGATTTCACTTTTTTGTGACTTGTATTTTCAACGAAACAGAAAAATTAGGAAGTAATTTAAGCCCTTGAGTCGCAATTTAATTGTTGGAGGCTCATCATTAGTTAATTAATCAACATCTGATCATCGGATTAACTGTGGATAAGAAAAGAGAAAGTGTAACCAATTAACACAAATAAACTAAATAGATCAACAATTTAATTCTATTCTTTTGATTCTAAAAGTTAATACAATTGTCTCATTGTTAACTTTACTAACAAAAAAAAGGAAAATTAACATTTAAACAAAAGAATTAGTTAATTGTAAACATTAATCAAGGATAATCCAAAGTAAACAAAAGATAAACAATTAACAGTAAAACTCACAAATGAATATTACGAATCCAATTGGATTTACAAAGAGACTTCCAGACCTACACGAAGTTTATTATCAAAAGTTGACAATTATCACAAATCATTGGAATTAAAAAAAAATTGATAAACAACAATTAACTTTTGATGAGAAAATTTTTTTTACAAAAAAAAATGATCAAGTTAAGAGGATTTTCTGCCACTAGATGGAAGCACAACTTCAATTTCTTTCGAAAACAAATAATTTTAATCGTCCAGGATGATTTGAATTATTAGGATTAAATTAGAATTAAAAAGAAATAGCTGAAATCATCAACAACCTAATTAAAAGAAAAGATTTTCCAATTAATTAGATTAAATCAGTTGATTAAAAAGCTGCGAACGACAAAGATTAAGTTCCCTCTGGTGAGAAAAAAAGGAAACTCTTTTTCTCTCTTCAGGTTTTGTTTTGTTTTGGAAACTGAATTTGATTCATGAACGAATCATTTAGTTGCCTGGTTAGAGAGGTTTAGTCATTTATTTATTAGAATTTGTTGAATGTCCTTGTCGATAAACTTCATCAAGAATCTTGATCAATTGCCAGTGTTATTGACAATTAATTTTCCTCTCTAAATTGATGATCAACAAAAGTGCCCATACAAAAAAAGCCTCAGAAAAACACCAAACCCACCGGAGAGTAAAAAAATCAACACCTTGTCTTTCAATTATTTTTTATTCTATTCTCTCAACTTTATTCTTTTTTGTGTTTATAAATTAATCTAAATTATTACCAATCGTAATCATGGTTGACTCGACAATTGAGAACAGTTCTCAAGCAAATTCTATCAAAAATAACAGTGGTCGTAAAAGGATAAAAGGTAAGAGTTAAATTTGTTGATTCTCTGCTGGTTTGACCCTCTCAGTGTCTTTTACATTTTCTATTCTCTTGTTTTGATTTTATTTCTTTGTTTTAATTTGTTTTATTTTTATTTTGTTCTTTTTATCCAATCAACTGTGATCTCCATTTTCTTCTTATTATTTTGGTCTATGATTATCTTTGGTTGATTTGTTTTTGATTTGATTCCAATTTGATTGTTGCACGTTAATCTTTTCTGTCTCTGTCTCACTAATGACAAAGGCAATTTAAGTTATCGCCATCTTTATGGCAATCCCAATTTACGTTTCAATGGTAAACCTCCTTCCTCATCCGGATTAATTAATGGACATGAGAGTCCAACTCACTCTTTTATCACAGATGTAGCTGATGTCCGGCAAATGGAACAAGGATTATTAAGATTACTCAGTGATTTTCATTCTGGAAAGTTACAAGCCTTCGGTGAGTAAATTCATCTCATGTTTTCTTAATCCATCATCACCATGCTCTCTCTCTCTCTTTCTCTCTCTCATATTTGATTACCTCATCTTAAGTCAATAACATTATCGTAGTTAGAATTGGCTCCAATAATTGATAGTCGATTGATTGATTAGTCTGATGATCAGTTTAACTTTTGACACAATATTTACATTATCGTCAATACATTTATGATTAGTCTTGGTTCATTTGATCAATGAAAACTATTATACTAATTCAAATTATCTATCCACTTATCTAAATTGGTGCAACTAAATCATTTAATTTAATTTAGTAATTGTCTTTGCTTTCCCGGAGACAATGAACATTTTAATTGACTACAATTTGTAGCAATTTACTTTTATGTGATTATTAACATTAACTAAATCAACTGACATTGATTTCAATCAGGTATATGACTTCATTTTTATTTTGTTCACTTCTAATCTGAATAATATATAAACAAATCTCTAGGAATCATTGTTCAAATGATTGATTTGTTTGATTGATTGATGGTTTCCAATTCTAATTCACTCTTCTGATTGATTAACCATTAATACATGTTATCATTATTGTTTGTAAATCAAAATTTTCTATTTCACTGATTATCAATTATTGTAATTGTTGTTTATTTCCATGTCTAGTTAACTAAAATTTATCTCTTTTCGAGGATGAAAGTCAATTAGAGTTATTAGTTAATTATTTCTCGATAAGTGTTTTCCAATCGTAACAAAATAAACTTGAACAACAATCGTTTCCTTAAGTGGACATTATCAAGGGTGTTCATCATTCTCAGTACATTTCCCCCACCAGACAATTAAATTAATTGTTGCTCTCACCACAATCAAAAAGACCCAGTCAAGCTTAACTAGGGTTCCCTCTTACCCGCTGATTGTTACTAAATTGTTTACTTGGGCCCGTTACTGATTGACTGGTATTTTTTTTTTCTTTTCTCAATGAAAACGCCAATTCTATTTAAAGAATTTCCGTCAAAAAGCAATTTTGAAGAAAAAAAAGTAAATTCAGTGATTCTATTGTTATTCACAGGCTATCGTTGCGACTAATTGTAATCATCAGCATGAGAAATGTTCAGAAATCATCCCAATGAAGATTGAATGAGTTTCTTTGCGGATTAGTGTCAATCTATTGGCTTAATTGTCAATTTAGTAACTGCTAAGAGGTTAACAGTTAATCATTTTCTCAATTTTTACCAATTTGTCTATCATTTAGTTATATTGTTAGACTAAATTGCTATCATGATATATTATTATTTTCCATTCTTGTTTTCTTAATATTGACAATTTTTAACAACGTTAATTACTCATTCATATAATTAAGGTGGTTATTACAATCGTTGAAATAAACTACAATCAAAGTGATTGGTGAATTGAGTTCGTGTCATGGTGATAATTATCTCGTTACTTTTATGGTTCAAAGTTATCATTTTTTTACATTAATGGTAATAAATAATTGACTTGACAATCAAACAATTAACTCTCAACAATAGAAATTGCTTATTGGTTGTAAATTATTTCAACAATATTATAATAGTCTCATTAATAATCAAATGGTCAAGTGATTTGAATGATTATTTCATTCCCATGTAACAGATTAGTCAAGCTCATCAGTGTTGAAAAAAATGTTCATCATCATGAATTTACTAGTTAATATGAATATGAATTAATAATCAATATTTTTTCCTTATTGTAAAAAGTTTCTTCTCATGATTATTTAGGAAAATACTAAATCACTTTGATTATGATTACCTGTATTTAATTGTTAGACTTAAACCGGTTCAATACATTATTGTACATTAGATACAATTAGTTCATTAACCTTCTTACCAATTTATGTTTATCATGTTTTAGATAATAATTAATTATAATCCCTAGCAAACAGCATTCGATCAATGAGAATTAATCACTTTTCTTAATCATTTTCTTAATCATCTTCTTAATCTTCCCAACAGGTCAAGATATAACCTTTGAGAAAATGGAAAGTGTCAGAGAGCAGCAAGAAAAACTTGCTCGACTTCATTTTGATTTGAACAATCAACAAGAATTGTAAGTAATTTATCCATTGATTAAATTAAAGTTGTTTGCAACTAATTAGCAATTAATCACTTCGTTAGACAAGACACTGAGGATGGACGTCGTTTAGCCAAGGAAAACATGTCCAAGTTAATTGAAAGTGTAAGTGTTGATCATTTAATAACATTTAACAACAGTTGATTGAGTTGATCATTATTCTCATGATTAATTAATTCTCTTCTCCTTTTACTGTTTCTTTATTTGCTTATTTAGCTTCAACAATTAAGTTTCTCAATGTAAGTGTTTATTCAATTAATGATCAATTTTACCTTCAAGTCATTGTATCACTTTCGGTAGGAAGTTTATGTTAATTGTTGTTACTCTTTAATTACAATCTATTATTATATCGTATTAATTTAATTCCTGTTTAAATTAATTTATTTACTTATCATGAATACTTTAATTCTCATTATTTAACTGTTAACAGGTTAATTATTTGAGCGAAATCAAAATATATTTAGTGTATTTGTTTCCCAATTTAGGATTCATTTTGTTTTCAAAGTGAAACAATTAACAAATGACCTGAATGGTTAACACAATCATTTGGTTGGTAAAAAAATTGGTCATTAATTGTAATTGGAATAAAAGAACAATTAATTAATCATCATCTCTGAACTAATTGATTCCGTTTTCATCTCTTTTTCTCCAGTGAACAATTACAATCTCGATCAACTGGAAGGACATCAACTTTCAAAACTTAATTATTCAACTTTAATTGTGATACTCAAACAATCATATCTCGTTACTCGACAATCTATTTAATCTTCTAATGGACTCGACTGATCATGTTACCAGAATCAGAGAAACAATTGAAAGAAGATCGTTAATCTTAATTTTGTTACTTTTAATCGGCTCTTTTTGGTAACCAAATTTCCTTACCTGTGATTATTTCATCATTATTCATTTTGATTCATTTATTTTCCTTAATCAATTTTTTTAATCATTTTCGTTCCCTTTTTTTTTGATCCAAACAACATGAAGAACATGGGAAATAGTGTATCATGAATATTGAAGACAAAGAGAATAAATTTTTTCTACTAATGTAATTTTATTACAAGAAAAATGTAATTTTCACTTTTGGATTGTAATCGATTTAATCTCATTCACTTTGATTAAGTGAGAGAGATTGATTATGATTAGAATTTTTTTTTGGCAAAAAAAAATGATGTAAAAGTGGAGAATTAACTGGAATTAATTTGATCAGTCAATCGCAATTGTTTCTTACATAATTGTTGAGATATTAACAGGAAAGAGGTGAGTTTTTGTTTACTGTTTTAGGCTTTTCTGTTGTAATTCTTGTTGTTGACTTTCCTCTTTTTGGAAATTGATTAGTGCTAAATATTTTCGTCTCATCATAATTTGTTCAGCAATTTTCTCAATCTCTTTGCTGAGAAATTCAACTTTACGTTTAAAATAGTCAATAGCGGCCTCTCTGTTTCTTTCAATGTAATAACCTGTTCCAATGTCAATCAGAAATCTATCATTGTCTGTGATCCTACCATTCACATACATGGAGGCTGTTAAAGGTACTAAAATTTCAGAATTTTTTGGTACTTTGACTTGGCTAGCGACACATTCACCCAGCTCCTGGAACTTGGTTCGAGCATTTTGATGTTGTTGAATGGAGACAGCCAACAGTTCAACTTCCTAAAGTCAAGATACACGAAAAAGAAACAAAAAATCACATTAAATCAATCGAATTCGGCTAATTAAAACATAATGGCAATAAAACTCTCCTTTTTTTTACCTTTTAACCAAAAAAATGAGAGAAGTAAAAAGATAAGATGACAAGACAGAAAAAACTGCTTACCTGTTCAAGTTGTTGTTTCAGTTCAACTGGTAATTCAGGAGCGGCCATTTTAATAAATAGAAGGTAAAAATTAATCACTAATTATAAAGGAGACAAATTTAATTAACAGATTAATTAAAACCGAGGTTTTTACAAATTTAGAAAACGTTTAAACCTCAACAGCGAATTTTCGCTCCTCCTACCGGCTGAAAAAAGAACGAAGGTTAAGCGCTAAATTCAATTTTCGATGGAACCCAAAATTGGGATCAAACTTTTTCGAGAGAAAATTAATTAATTGGCAACAATTAGGGGAATCGATTTTGTTCCGAAAATAATTGATAATTATTATTACAGTTGAAGAAGGAATTTAATACTTTATTTTCACAGAAAAAAAAGTTACACAAGTTACATTAGAATAAATTACACAAAAAGTTGATTACAATTTCCATCGATTGTATTAAGATGGTTAGTTAATTGCGCTATTTGATTTTATTCTGACGATAATTAAAACCATTTCTCATCTCATATCGACGTTTGTACATTCGCCTTAGAACATCTTTGCTTTTTTCTGACATTTCGAGAAAACCTTCAAATCCTTTATTCAGCATCTCATTTAATTTCATCACTCGTTTCTTCAAATCTTTCTCATCTAATTGTGGAAAATAATTGCCACCCTGATTAGGAAAATAGCCCCAACTTGTACCACTAAATGACCTTAAAGAGCGGAAAAATCGATCACTCGATTTTTTATAATCTTTTAAACTTTCTTCTAATTTCAATCCTAATCCAATCTTAGCTTTCGTCAAATCGGCCTCAATGTCCTCCATCAATTCATCGTACTTAGAAAAAGCATCTTCCAGTGTGGACGAATCACCGGAACCTGCAAATGTGGACAGAATTCCGGAAACAACGGCAGTCCCTTTATCTACACGACTCTTAATCGCCTCAACATCAACTCCATTCTTGACCTTTACACTTTTCCCACTGAACTGACCAAGGGAAAAAGTCCCTGAGGCCATTCTTGGCTTAATTAGTTCGGGTGAACTTGTTGTTAACATACCGGCTAATTGTTGATTCCTCAGTTGATCACCATCTCTGTCCACTGATTCCTTAGCCAACACTGAAAATGGATTAACACAAAAGATTAATAATAAAGATCAACAATTAAAAACTTTTCAATTTGATGAATACCTGAAGAAATCAGAATCCAAAGAAACAAGGAAACAAAATTAACTATTGATTGTTGATTCATTTTTCTTATTGATTTTTAACTTTCACTGTTATTAAGAAAATTAAATGACCGTTAATTGTTGTCAACACTAAATGAACATTAATTCACTGATTTAACCGTTTAAATAGTGGATTCATATTCATCATTGTTTACATTTAAAGTGAAGATGGTGAAAGATTTGCATCAGTTGATCCATTGGCCTTAGAATCTGTTGATTTAATTGTTGTCGTTTTCTTAATTGCTCTCCAAAGTATAATCAACTTTTATCCTCATCTTTAAGGTTTCACGGTGAATTTACAGCCATGGGAAAAGACTCTGATTAATACTAATCAACGATAAACAATAGAGTGAGCAATTGATTGTTTATCTTCATCTTTAATCATAAAAGTAAAAGTTTTTCTCCCTAATTGTTGATCGTAATTGTAATTTATTATTATTATTTACTATCAAGTGTTAAGTGATTTCAACAATAACATAAATGATATTGAAGCGGAACCAGAACAGGAATTAGTTAATTTCAAGTTTATTATTATTTGTATTTAATTGTTTGTTCATCTTTACGATTGACAAACAATTTTCTGGTCAAAATTTTCTTCTTGATTGTCAATTAATTGCTGACATTTGAAGAGCAATTAATTAATTCTCATGATTAGTTTACTTTGTTGAGAGATGAATTTTGTTTTTTCATCAAAAAAAAAATTGACAAACTAATTATTTGGTTGAACAGTTAACAGAGAGATTGAAACAATTTACCGCTCAATTGATCTGTGAATTTAAAATTAACTTTAATCATCACAATTAATAAACAACAATCAAAAGCACCCATAGGATGAAACAATCAACCTAAAAATAACCTTCATCATCAATCATTACAATTGTCAAGTATTTTAACAATTCCGTTGATTGTTGAATCTAAAATTCATTGACCATTAAAGTTAATTCAGTTAGTTGTTGATACTAAGTTAATTTTACTTTGGTTAAGTAATTAATAGTTTCTAATCAAGTATTGTAACCAGCAAATTGTTGGGATGGAATGATTAATTGTCTGGATTTATCTGTTAACCAATAAATCAATCAATGATTAGGATAATTGATTAGCTTGATTGTTGAAGCTCTTTTTTTGGATTTGAATGTTAATTTAGATGAGCAATTTAACTTTGAATGGAAAGGCTTGAATCGTTAATGTGACGCACTGATTGTCCTTGGCATCTTCATCCTCATCTTGTTAATAACAATTTAGAGTTAATTTTGTAGATTCAGTTATTAATTACGACCTGAAGGAGAGGTGGAAAACTTTGAGAGCAAAAATAATTTTCTAAATAACAAGTTAAATTGTTGAGAGAATACGAAATTATTTTCGAACCTTTTTCTTCAGGTCTAATATACTATTAGTATATTCCCCTAAATTAAGTTAATTGACTTGATGCCAAACTTGTAAGTCTAAAGCTTTTCTTAGGTTAATATGGTTTGTCTTGTTTTCTGATTATTTCAATGTTCAATTATCATGGTGATTCTTTGGGTGGAAATTGAGTAGAA